>NC_086447.1:412335300-412691133 GCF_028390025.1 Pseudophryne corroboree | reverse complement strand
TTGTCGCCCCCACTGCTCCCCATCCTCAGCATCTTTCCTCGCTACCACTCCTCCCCATCCTCAGCACCTTTCCTCGTCACCACTCCATAGCACCTTTCCTCTCCACCACTCCTCCCCATCCTCAGCACCTTTCCTCTCCACTGCTCCTCCCCAACCTCAGCACCTTTCCTCGCCACCACTCTTCCTCATCCTCAGCACCTTTCCTCGCCACCACTCCTCATCCTCAGCACATTTCCTCTCCACCACTCCTCCCCATCTTCAGCACCTTTCCTCGCCACCACTCCTCCCCATCCTCAGCACCTTTCCTCTCCACCACTCATCCTCGGCACCTTTTCTCACCACCACTCCTCAGCACCTTTCCTAGTCACCACTCCACAGCACCTTTCCTCTCCACCACTCCTCCCCATCCTCAGCACCTTTCCTCGCCACCACTCCTCCCCATCCTCAGCACCTTTCCTTGTCCCCACTGTTCCCCATCCTCAGCACCTTTCCTCGCCCCGACTCCTCCCCATCCTCAGCTCCTTTCCTCGCCACCATTACTCCCCATCCTCAGCACCATTCCTGGCCACCACTCCTCTCCATCCTCAGCACCTTTCCTCTCGTCCACTCCTCCCCAACCTCAGCACCTTTTCTCGCCACCACTCCTCCCCATCCTCAGCACCTTTCCTCGCCACCACTCCTCCCCATCCTCAGCACCTTTCCTCTCCACCACTCCTCCCCATATTCAGCACCTTTCCTCTCCACCACTCCTCCCCATCCTCAGCACCTTTCCACTCCACCACTCTTCCCCATCCTCAGCACCTATCGTCGCCCCCACTGCTCCCCATCCTCAGCACCTTTCCTCGCTACCACTCCTCCCCATCCTCAGCACCTTTCCTCGTCACCACTCTACAGCACCTTTCCTCTCCACCACTCCTCCCCATCCTCCGCACCTTACCTCGCCACCAATCCTCATCCTCAGCACCTTTCCTCACCACCACTCCTCCCCATCCTCAGAACCTTTCCTCTCCAACACTCATCCTCAGCACTTTTCCTCACCAGCAGTCCTCCCCATCCTCAACACCTTTCCTCTCCACCACTCCTCCCCATCCTCAGCACCTTTCCTCGCCACCACTCATCCTCAGCACCTTACCTCTCCACCACTCCTTCCCATATTCAGCACCTTTCCTCTCCACCACTCCTCCCCATCCTCAGCACCTTTCCCCTCCACCACTACTCCTCATCCTCAGCACCTTTCCTCGCCACCACTCCTCCCCAACCTCAGCACCTTTCCTCTCCACCACTCCTCCCCATCGTCAGCACCTTTCCTTGCCACCACTCCTCATCCTCAGCACCTTTCCTCTCCACCACTCCTCCCCAACCTCAGCACCTTTCCTCGCCACCACTCCTCCCCAACCTCAGCACCTTTCCTCGCCACCACTCTTCCTCATCTTCAGCACCTTTCCTCTCCATCCTCAGCACCTTTCCTCTCCACCAATCCTCCTCATCCTCAGCACCACTCCTCCCTCATCCTCAGCACATTTCCTCTCCACCACTCCTACCCATCCTCAGCACCTTTCCTCGCTACCACTAATCCTCAGCACCTTTCCTCTCTACCACTTCTCCCCATCCTCAGCACCTTTCCTCTCCACAACTCCTCCCCATCCTCAGCACCTTTCCTCACCACAACTCCTCCCCATCCTCAGCACCTATCGTCGCCCCCACTGCTCCCCATCCTCAGCATCTTTCCTCGCTACCACTCCTCCCCATCCTCAGCATCTTTCCTCGCTACCACTCCTCCCCATCCTCAGCACCTTTCCTCGTCACCACTCCATAGCACCTTTCCTCTCCACCACTCCATAGCACCTTTCCTCTCCACCACTCCATAGCACCTTTCCTCTCCACCACTCCATAGCACCTTTCCTCTCCACCACTCCATAGCACCTTTCCTCTCCACCACTCCTCCCCATCCTCAGCACCTTTCCTCTCCACCGCTCCTCCCCAACCTCAGCACCTTTCCTCACCACCACTCTTCCTCATCCTCAGCACCTTTCCTCACCACCACTCCTCATCCTCAGCACATTTCCTCTCCACCACTCCTCCCCATCCTCAGCATCTTTCCTCGTCACCACTCTTCATCCTCAGCACCTTTCCTCGCCGCCTCTCCTCCCCATCCTCAGCACCTTTCCTCGCCACCACTCCTCCCCATCTTTCCTTGCCCCGACTCCTCCCCATCCTCAGCACCATTCCTCGCCACCACTCCTCCCCATCCTCAGCACATTTCCTCTCCTCCACTCCTCCCCAACCTCAGCACCTTTTCTCGCCACCACTCCTCCCCAACATCAGCACCTTTCCTCGCCACCACTCTACCTCATCATCAGCACCTTTCCTCGCCACCACTCTTCCTCATCCTCAGCACCTTTCCTCACCACCACTCCTCATCCTCAGCACCACTCCTCCCTCATCCTCAGCACATTTCCTCTCCACTACTCCTCTTCATCCTCAGCACCTTTCCTCTCCACCACTCCTCCCCATCCTCAGCACCTTTCCTCGCTACCACTAATCCTCAGCATCTTTCCTCTCCACCACTCCTCCCCATCCTCAGCACCTTTCCTCGCTACCACTAATCCTCAGCACCTTTCCTCTCTACCACTTCTCCCCATCCTCAGCACCTTTCCTCGCTACCACTAATCCTCAGCACCTTTCCTCTCTACCACTTCTCCCCATCCTCAGCACCTTTCCTCACCACAACTCCTCCCCATCCTCAGCACCTATCGTCGCCCCCACTGCTCCCCATCCTCAGCACCTTTCCTCGCTACCACTCCTCCCCATCCTCAGCATCTTTCCTCTCCACCACTCTTCCCAATCCTCTGCACCTTTCCTCTCCACCACTACTCATCCTCAGCACCTTTCCTCACCACCACTCCTCCCCATCCTCAGATCCTTTCCTCTCCAACACTCTTCCTAAACACCTTACCACTCCACCACTCCTCCCCATCCTCAGCACCTTTCCTTGCCACCACTCCTCTCCATCCTCAGCACCTTTCCTCGCCACCACTCTTCCTCATCTGCAGCACCTTTCCTCTCCATCCTCAGCACCTTTCCTCTCCACCACTCCTCCTCATCCTCAGCACCTTTCCTCTCCACCACTCCTCCCCATCCTCAGCACCTTTCCTCTCCACCGCTCCTCCCCAACCTCAGCACCTTTCCTCACCACAACTCCTCCCCATCCTCGGCACCTATCGTCGCCCCCCACTGCTCCCCATCCTCAGCACCTTTCCTCGCTACCACTCCTCCCCATCCTCAGCACCTTTCCTCATCACCACTCCACAGCACCTTTCCTCTCCACCACTCCTCCCCATCCTCAGCACCTTTTCTCTCCACCGCTCCTCCCCAACCTCAGCACCTTTCCTCGCCACCACTCTTCCTCATCCTCAGCACCTTTCCTCGCCACCACTCCTCATCCTCAGCACATTTCCTCTCCACCACTCCTCTTCATCCTCAGCACCTTTCCTCTCCACCGCTCCTCCCCAACCTCAGCACCTTTCCTCACCACCACTCCTCCCCATCCTCAGCACCTTTCCTCGCCACCACTCTTCCTCATCCTCAGCACCTTTCCTCGCCACCACTCTTCATCCTCAGCACATTTCCTCTCCACCACTCCTCTTCATCCTCAGCACCTTTCCTCTCCACCGCTCCTCCCCAACCTCAGCACCTTTCCTCGCCACCACTCCTCCCCATCCTCAGCATCTTTCCTTGCCCCCACTGTTCCCCATCCTCAGCACCTTTCCTCACCCCGACTACTCCCCATCCTCAGCACCTTTCCTCCACTGCTCCCCATCCTCAGCACCTTTCCTCCCTATCCTCAGCACCTTTCCTCACCACCACTCCTCCCCATCCTCAGCACCTTTCCTCGCCACCACTCCTCCCCATCCTCAGTACCTTTCCTTGCCACCACTCCTCCCCATCCTCAGCACATTTCCTCGCCACCACTCCTCCCCATCCTCAGCACATTTCCTCACCACCACTCTTCCTCATCATCAGCACCTTTCCTCGCCACCACTCTTCATTTGCAGCACCTTTCCTCTCCACCACTCCTCCTCAGCACCTATCCTCGCCCCCACTGCTTCCCATCCTCAGCACTTTCTTGCCACCACTCCTCCCCATCCTCAGCACCTTTCCTCGCCACCACTCCTCCCCATCCTCAGCACCATTCCTCTCCACCACTCCTCTCCATCTTCAGCACCTTTCCTTGCCACCACTCCTCCCCATCCTCAGCACCTTTTCTTGCCACCACTGTTCCTCATCCTCAGCACCTTTCCTCGCCACCACTCCTCCCCATCCTCAGCACTTTTCCTCACCAACATATCCCTTTCCTTTCTGTCTCTCGCACTCTTCTTACACCTGGTGCCTCCTCTCATATTCTTCCTTCCACCATCCACCTTCTGCTGCACTGCTCTGTGACCACACCATACTAACCTGATTACTGACCCCCGCAGCCTCTACTCCAGCAAATATCTAACATTACAGTCATCTATCACCCACCTAGCACACATATCAAGTAATTCAGTCTTGAACCCCCATCCCCTTTTCTCTGACGTCCTAGTGGATGCTGGGAACTCCGAAAGGACCATGGGGAATAGCGGCTCCGCAGGAGACTGGGCACAACTAAAGAAAGCTTTTAGGTCACCTGGTGTGCACTGGCTCCTCCCACTATGACCCTCCTCCAAGCCTCAGTTAGATTTTGTGCCCGGCCGAGGTTGGATGCACACTAGGGGCTCTCCTGAGCTTCTAGAAAGAAAGTATATAATTAGGTTTTTTATTTTACAGTGAGACCTGCTGGCAACAGGCTCACTGCAGCGAGGGACTAAGGGGAGAAGAAGCGAACCTACCTGCTTGCAGCTAGCTTGGGCTTCTTAGGCTACTGGACACCATTAGCTCCAGAGGGATCGACCGCATGGAACTGGCCTTGGTGTTCGGTCCCGGAGCTGCGCCGCCGTCCCCCTTACAGAGCCAGAAGCAAGAAGAGGTCCGGAAAATCGGCGGCAGAAGACATCAGTCTTCACCAAGGTAGCGCACAGCACTGCAGCTGTGCGCCATTGCTCCTCATGCACACTTCACACTCCGGTCACTGAGGGTGCAGGGCGCTGGTGGGGGGGCGCCCTGAGCAGCAATAAAAACACCTTGGCTGGCATATATATCACAATATATAGCCCCAGAGGCTATATATGTGATAAATACCCCTGCCAGAATCCATAAAAATGCGGGAGAAAAGTCCGCGAAAAAGGGGCGGAGCTATCTCTCTCAGGACACTGGCGCCATTTTCTCTTCACAGTGCAACTGGAAGACAGCTCCCCAGGCTCTCTCCTGTAGTTTTCAGGCTCAAAGGGTTAAAAAGAGAGGGGGGGCACTAAATTTAGGCGCAATATTGTATATACAAGCAGCTATTGGGAAAAATTCACTCAATATAGTGTTAATCCCTAAATTATATAGCGCTCTGGTGTGTGCTGGCATACTCTCTCTCTGTCTCCCCAAAGGGCTGTGTGGGGTCCTGTCCTCAGTCAGAGCATTCCCTGTGTGTGTGCGGTGTGTCGGTACGGCTGTGTCGACACGTTTGATGAGGAGGCTTATGTGATGACAGAGCAGATGCCGATAAATGGGATGTCGCCCCCTGTGGGGCCGACACCAGAGTGGATGGATAGGTGGAAGGTATAAACCGACAGTGTCAACTCCTTACATAAAAGGCTGGATGACGTAACAGCTATGGGACAGCCGGCTTCTCAGCCCGCGCCTGCCCAGGCGTCTCAAAGGCCATCAAAAACGCCCGCTCCCTCAGATGGCAGACACAGATGTCGACACGGAGTCTGACTCCAGTGTCGACGAGGTTGAGACATATACACAATCCACTAACATCCGTTATATGATCCCGGCAATAAAAAATGTGTTACACATTTCTGACATTAACCCAAGTACCACTAAAAAAGGGTTTTATGTTTGGGGAGAATAAGCAGGCAGTGTTTTGTTCCCCCATCAAATGAGTGAATGAAGTGTGAAAAAGCGTGGGTTCCCCTGATAAGAAACTGGTAATTTCTAAAAAGTTACTGATGGCGTACCCTTTCCCGCCAGAGGATAAGTTACGCTGGGAGATATCCCCTAGGGTGGATAAGGCGCTCACACGTTTGTCAAAAAAGGTGGCACTGCCGTCTTAGGATACGGCCACTTTGAAGGTACCTGCTGATAAAAAGCAGGAGGCTATCCTGAAGTCTGTATTTACACACTCAGGTACTAGACTGAGACCTGCAGATAGTGCTGCTGCAGCGTGGTCTGTAACCCTGTCAAACAGGGATACTATTTTGTGAACATAAGACGTCGTCTTGTATATGAGGGATGCACAGAGGGATATTTTGCCGGCTGGCTTCCAGAATTAATGCAATGTCCATTCGGTCAAGAGACCCGACACTGGACAGGTGATGCTAACTTTAAAAGGCACATAGAGCCTTATAAGGGTGAGGAATTGTTTGGGGATGGTCTCTGGGACCTCGTATCCACAGCAACAGCTGGGAAGAAACATTTTTTACCTCAGGTTTCCTCACAGCCTCAGAAAGCACTGTATTATCAGGTACAGTCCTTTCGGCTTCAGAAATGCAAGCGTGTAAAACGAGGGAAGAGGGAAAAAGCTGCACCAGTCAGCCAGTTCCCAGAATCAAAATTCTTCCCCCGCTTCCTCTGAGTCCACCGCATGACGGGGGGGGCTTCACAGGCGTAGCCAGGTACGGTGGGGGGCTGCCTCAAAAATTTCAGCGATCAGTGGGATCGCTCACAGGTGGATCCCTAGATCCTTCAAGTAGTTTCTCAGGGGTACAAGCTGGAATTAGAGGCGTCTCCCCCCCGCCGTTTCCTCAAATCTGCCTTGCCGACAACACCCTCAGGCAGGGAGACTGTGCTAGAGGCAATTCACAAGCTGTATTCCCAGCAGGTGATAGTCAAGGTGCCCCTACTTCAACAAGGACGGGGTTACTATTCCACACTGTTTGTGGTACCGAAACCGGACGGTTCAGTGAGACCCATTTTATATTTGAAATCCTTGAACACATACATAAAAAAATTCAAGTTCAAGATGGAATCGCTCAGGGCGATTATTGCAAGCCTGGAGGAGGGGGATTACATGGTATCCCTGGACATCAAGGAGGCTTACCTACATGTCCCCATTTACCATCCTCACCAGGAGTACCTCAGATTTGTGGTACAGGATTGCCATTACCAATTCCAAACACTGCCGTTTGGACTATCCACGGCACCGAGGGTCTTTACCAAGGTAATGGCAGAAATGATTATACTCCTTCGAGAAAGGAAGTTTTAATTATCCAGTACTTGGACAATCTCCTTATAAAGGCGAGGTCCAAGGAGCAGTTGTTGGTCGGAGTAGCACTCTCTCGGGAAGTGCTACAACAGCACGGATGGATTCTATACATTCCAAAATCACAGCTGGTTCCTACCACACGCCTACTGTTCCTGGGGATGGTTCTGGACACAGAACAGAAAAAAAGTGTTTCTCCCGCAGGAGAAAGCCAAGGAGCTGTCATCTCTAGTCAGAGACCTCCTGAAACCAAAACAGGTATCGGTGCATCACTGCACACGAGTCCTGGGAAAAATGGTAGCTTCTTACGAAGCAAAATTCCATTCGGCAGGTTCCATGAATGAACTTTTCAGTGGGACCTCTTGGACAAGTGGTCGGGATCGCATCTTCAGATGCATCGGCTGATAACCCTGTCTCCAAGGACCAGGGTATCTCTACTGTGGTGGCTGCAGAGTGCTCATCTTCAAGAGGGCCGCAGATTCGGCATACAGGACTGGGTCCTGGTAACCACGGATGCCAGCCTTCGAGGCTGGTGGGGGCGGTCACACAGGGAAGAAATTTCCAAGGACTTTGGTCAAGTCAGGAGTCGTCCCTACACATAAATATTCTGGAACTGAGGGCCATTTACAATGCCCTAAGTCTGGCAAGGCCTCTGCTTCAAAACCAGCCGGTACTGATCCAATCAGACAACATCACGGCAGTCGCCCATGTAAACCGACAGGGCGGCACAAGCAGCAGGATGGCGATGGCAGAAGCCACAAGGATTCTCCGATGGGCGGAAAATCACGTACTAGCACTGTCAGCAGTGTTCATTCCGGGAGTGGACAACTGGGAAGCAGACTTCCTCAGCGGACACGACCTACACCCGGGAGAGTGGGGACTTCATCCAGAAGTCTTCCAACTGTTAGTAAACCGTTGGGAAAGGCTACAGGTGGACATGATGGCGTCCCACCTAAACAAAAAACTAGAGAGATATTGCGCCAGGTCAAGGGACCATCAGGCGATAGCTGTGGACGCTCTAATGACACCGTGGGTGTACCAGTTAGTTTGTGTTCCCTCCTCTGCCTCTCATACCAAGGGTACTGAGAATAATAAGAAAACGAGGAGTAAGAACAATTCTCGTGGTTCCGGATTGACCAAGACGAGCGTGGTACCCGGAACTTCAAGAGATGATCTCAGAGGACCCATAGCCTCTGCCGCTCAGACAGGACCTGCTGCAGCAGGGGCCCTGTCTGTTCCAAGACTTACCGCGGCTGCGTTTGACGGCATAGCGGTTGAACGCCGGATCCTGAAGGAAAAGGGCATTCCGGAGGAGGTCATTCCTACGCTGATTAAAGCCAGGAAAGATGTAACTGCAAAGCATTATCACCGCATATGGCGGAAATATGTTGCTTGGTGTGAGGCCAAAAAGGCCCCAACAGAGGAATTTCAACTAGGTCGATTTCTGCATTTCCTACAAGCAGGAGTGACTATGGGCCTGAAATTAGGCTCCATTAAGGTACAGATCTCGGCTCTGTCGATTTTCTTCCAGAAAGAACTGGCTTCACTACCTGAAGTTCAGACGTTTGTGAAGGGAGTGCTGCATATTCAGCCCCCGTTTGTGCCTCCAGTGGCACCTTGGGATCTCAACGTGGTGTTGAGTTTCTTAAAATCACATTGGTTTGAGCCACTTAAAACCGTGGATCTAAAATATCTCACGTGGAAAGTGGTCATGTTATTGGCCTGGGCTTCGGCCAGGCGTGTGTCAGAATTGGCAGCTTTGTCATGTAAAAGCCCTTATCTGATTTTCCATATGGATAGGGCAGACTTGAGGACTCGTCCTCAGTTTCTCCTTAAGGTGGTATCAGCTTTTCACTTGAACCAACCTATTGTGGTGCCTGCGGCTACTAGGGACTTGGAGGATTCCAAGTTGCTGGACGTAGTCAGGGCCTTGAAAATTTATGTTTCCAGGACGGCTGGAGTCAGGAAAAACTGACTCGCTATTTATCCTGTATGCACCCAACAAGCTGGGTGCTCCTGCTTCTAAGCAGACTATTGCTCGCTGGATTTTTAGCACAATTCAGCAGGCGCATTCTGTGGCTGGACTGCCGCATCCTAAATCAGTAAAAGCCCATTCCACAAGGAAGGTGGGCTCATCTTGGGCGGCTGCCCGAGGGGTCTCGGCTTTACAACTTTGCCGAGCTGCTACTTGGTCAGGGGCAAACACGTTTGCAAAATTCTACAGATTTGATACCCTGGCTGAGGAGGACCTTGAGTTCTCTTTCGGTGCTGCAGAGTCATCCGCACTCTCCCGCCCGTTTGGGAGCTTTGGTATAATCCCCATGGTCCTTTCGGAGTTCCCAGCATCCACTAGGACGTCAGAGAAAATAAGATTTTACTCACCGGTAAATCTATTTCTCGTAGTCCGTAGTGGATGCTGGGCGCCCGTCCCAAGTGCGGATTGTCTGCAAAACTTGTACATAGTTATTGTTAACTAAAGGGTTATTGTTGAGCCATCTGTTGAGAGGCTCAGTTGTTTTTCATACTGTTAAACTGGGTATAGTATCACGAGTTATACAGTGTGATTGGTGTGGCTGGTAAGAGTCTTACCCGGGATTCAAAATCCTTCCTTATTTTGTCAGCTCGTCCGGGCACAGTGTCCTAACTGAGGCTTGGAGGAGGGTCATAGTGGGAGGAGCCAGTGCACACCAGGTGACCTAAAAGCTTTCTTTAGTTGTGCCCAGTCTCCTGCGGAGCCGCTATTCCCCATGGTCCTTTCGGAGTTCCCAGCATCCACTACGGACTACGAGAAATAGATTTACCGGTGAGTAAAATCTTATTTTAAAGCTGGCCATATTTGCCAACCAGCAACCCATTTTAAATACCCTCAGAGAGGGAACCTTATAGTTCTCCACTCCACTCCTTTGCACCTCCAACCATAGGCGAATTCAGGTGCCCTCCTGTCATTAAGATTTTTTTTTATTTAAAACAGGGCGCTTGCTGCAATGCTTGTCATGCTGTCAATGCACCCAGCTCCTTCTCTCCACTGCCGCTTACCCACTCTGCTCCGCCTCTGTCCCCCTGCAGTGTTGGGATCCTGTTCACCGCTCCTCCCCCTCTCCCTCGCGAGCTGCACGCACACATGGCAGCTGCAGGAACTCACTGCTTGCTCTCCTCTCTGGCTGCTGACACTCTTTCTCCGGCATAGCATGCGTAGCAGCCACCATGCTCAGCCGGCTGCCTGTTCAGCTACAATAGGAGGTTTTAAAGCTGCCTTTATAGCGGGTAAAAAACAAAGAAGCGCTGTCATTGAAAGTATTATACAATTTATTAAAAATATATATATATGATAATCACAAAAATAAAACCTGGTATCCTGTAATTTGATAACACAGCATATATAGTATAGCAAGCATCAATACTTATTAGTAGCAGCAAATGATGGACATATTAACAAAATCCCCTAAAATGATATAACCACCTGTGCTTCAGATGGTAATATAGCACTTGTAATTAAAAAAAGGCTCCTTGCTGGGAGCTCCACATGTGGGTTAATTAGACGTATAGGCTCATAAGATGATTTTATGGATTTAAAAGTCCATCCGTGGTGTGAATATAAACAGTTCACCTTTGTTTTGTCCACTTTATAATATCTGCTCCCAATACTTATTCCGTATTTTAGAAAAGGCTTTTTACGGGTGATTTTAATTAGCACAATTCCGTGCACAGCACAATGACATTTAAGCATGGAACGCTATTTTGACAGTCTCGTATTGTGCTTACCCCAGCCTCTGCTGATTGCAATTATTCGGTATTTCCTTTGAAAATGTTGGGCGCCGGCTGCCCACGCCGCTTGACTGCGGCACCGAAGGGATGAAATAAAGCAGAATGTATTGGTGAACTGAACGCTCGGAACCGCTCACTTGCAGTGATATAGCGGGAGCCGTCAGAGACGTGCCTGTAGCTGGAGCCGTTCGAAGACGTGCTTGTAGTCTCTGGTGGTGGAGAGAAGCAGGATACCAGACAGGATACTGGGAGGAATGCTTGACGCGTTTCTCAGCCTCAATCCTGGGGCTGTTTCATCAGAAGTCTTTTTTTATTTTTTCTTGTGTATTTTGGAACTTTATAGCGGGTCACTGGTGCCTCATGGGGGTGATCTGGGAGAGTTGCAGTGCTGGAGGGTCATTACTAGGCACATTAAGACTGTGCAGACCCTGTCTCATTATCCACACATCCGCAATGCAGGGCTCTGCATTAAAGGTGGACAGGGGTCATTAGAGTATAGTCTGCATTAGGGGCAAAGATCATTAGATAGAGCACAGGTTCTCAAACTCTGTCCTCAGGAACCCACACGGTTCATGTTCTGGTAACATCCTAATTCCACTTACTCTATTCACATTACATTTCTTTTTTGATTTATTGCCCATACTGCTTTTCTCTGTTTTCATTCAACCATCACTTTTTATTTAGTTTTATTTCTTTTTTTATATCTATTTTGTACACCAGGGAGGGGGCATTAGCATAAAGTCACAGATGCAACTGCAGCAAAAGACACAAGGAAGCCACAACTGCCTCCGACTCAGAATAAGGCCCTATGGGGAGGGATCCCATCCCCCTTATCGAGACTCACCCCCCTCAACAGACCCCGCCTCCATTAGGGCTGCTTCCAGAAATTTCCCGTGCTGGTTTTTCATCCCAGTCAGCCCCTGATGGCAGCTCTAATAAAGTGAATAGAGCGAGTACTAGTGTATAATTGATAAAATTGTGTATAAAGTGTATGATGATTAGATCCAGTAACTTATCTCATTCGGTTGTTTTCAGTCCCATAACCATCACATGTAGGTATATGTAATAAAACAGAAGCCCTCATTCCGAGTTGTTCGCTCGCAAGCTGCTTTTAGCAGCTTTGCACACACTAAGCCGCCGCCTACTGGGAGTGAATCTTAGCTTATCAAAATTGCGAACAAAAGATTTGCCGTATTGCGAAAAGACTTCTCTGTGCAGTTTCTGAGTAGCTCGAGACTTAATCTTCCAGTGCGATCAGTTCAGTGCTTGTCGTTCCTGGTTTGACGTCACAAACACACCCAGCGTTTGCCCAGACACTCCTCCGTTTCTCCAGCCACTCCCGCGTTTTTCCCAACACTCCCATAAAACGGCCAGTTTCCGCCCAGAAACACCCACTTCCTGTCAATCACATTACGATCACCAGAACGAAGAAAAAACCTTGTAATGCCGTGAGT
This sequence comes from Pseudophryne corroboree, assembly GCF_028390025.1. Classification (NCBI taxonomy): domain Eukaryota; kingdom Metazoa; phylum Chordata; class Amphibia; order Anura; family Myobatrachidae; genus Pseudophryne; species Pseudophryne corroboree. Next base: position 412,678,578 of record NC_086447.1, on the reverse strand, counting down.
AAAATACCTAACTGCATAGCAAATTTACTTGGCGCAGTCACAGTGCGAACATTGCGCATGCGCAGTTAGCGGAAAATCGTTGCGATGCGAAGAAAATTACCGAGCGAACAACTCGGAATGACCACCAGAAATATAACATTCATACTTCTCTTTATTGTCCCTCCTGATTCCTTGCTTTCCTTTAAGATAGTTTTTTTGTAGATATTTTTTTGCGTGTGCAGCATCCTTTTGTCCTTCTAGTGGCTCTATGGGATCCGTTTGAGTCTTTGAAATCAGAGTGGCTGAAGTATTTCATCTTCAACCACTAAGAAGACTCTTGCCCAGTGAATCCACTCTGTTATCCTCCATACTTACCCCAGTGTGGGACAGCCAGCTCCAGTGCGAGTGTCGGCGCACTGTACTAGGCGTGTGCTAGTGGTGCCTGGCACACAGCGCAGATGCGCTGGAGGCACAGGACCACTAGCAACACCTGGCCACACCGCATCCCATCGCCTGCCCACCGTCACCGGCCGGAGCGCCACCCGGGAAGAGGAGAGGGAAGGCACATCTCTACCATGCCGGCTCATCACAGGTGAGTCTCTCCCCTCTGTATCTCTCTCTCTCTCTCTCTCTCCCCCCCACCTGCCTTAATGTGTAAGAAAGGGGGACTGCCTGCCTTAATGTGTAAAAAAGAGGTACTGCCTGTCATACTGTGTAAAATAGGGGGACTGCCTGTCATACCGTGTAAAAAAAAAAAAGTGGGACTGCCTGCCTTAATGTGTAAAAAAGGGGGACTGCCGTCCTGTCATACTGTGTAAAAAAAAAGCGGGACTGCCTGCCATATTGTGTAAAAAAGGGGGACTGCCTGTCATACTGTGTAAAAAAAGGGGGTCTGCCTGCCATACTGTGTAAAAAAGCGGAACTGCCTGCCATAATGTGTAAAAAAGGGGACTGCCTGCCATAATGTTTAAAAAAGGGGGACTCTGCTGCCTAACGTGTAAAAAAGGGGGACTATACCTACCTAATGTGTAAAAAAGGGGGACTATACCTACCTAATGTGTAAAAAGGAGGATTCTGCCTGCCTAATGTGTAAAAAGGAGGATTCTGCCTGCCTAATGTGTAAAAAGTTTGACTCTGCCTGGCATAATGTGTAAAACGGGGCTATGTCTGCCGTAATGTGCAAAAGGGAGGTTTGTGTCCACGCCCCTTCCCGTGAAGACACGCCCCTATATTTTTGGCGCGAGCCTACGCACAGTGGCCCTGATTTGTATATGGGGGAGGGGTGATGCTGTTTCTTGCACACAGCGCTAAAATGTCTTGTTTTGGCACTGGTGCTTCCAGATAATCTTTTCACGTTTATCAAATTTTACTGTTATCCGGATTTTGCATCCAGGGATGCCAGTTTTGGACGAAATGTTTGGATTTCAGGATGGCTGAGCATATACTCCACCAGGGGCGGCTTTTGAGTGCCCCAGAGTCCAGTATCCTCCAGATTGGAAGACAGAGAAAACTGGATTTCTGTACTTACCAGTAAATCCTTTTCTGTGACTCCAACTGGGGGGACACTGAGTTCCCTTAGCATTCTGTTTCTGTTCATTGGTTGGCTTTTGCTTGTTTGTAAGTTACACTGTGTTGTTTACCCTCTGTTTTGGACTTGTTTTGAAGAGTATTAATAACAACGAGTTGTATAGGGGAGGAGCTACTGTCTTAAAGTTATACTAGTTTGATAAACATCCGCTCCTACAGTCCCCTCAAGCAACTCCATTGTCCATGGTGTCCCAGATGGAATCAGCAAAAAGGATTTAGAAGTAACAGCAAAAATCCACTTGCTTAGTATGTTTCCCATCTTTTTTTTCTGCTCATTGCTTTTCTACAAATCCTATAATACTAACTCAATTAGACACACTGGGACAGAATTGCAATCAAAACTGATCTATGGCCCCTGGCCAGAGTTTTGGTGAATTGATATGACTCCCAACCCTTTCCGCTGTCTAGGCGAATGAGACAAGGATGCTCCTTGTCTCCCACTTTGTTTTCCATTGCTATTGAGCCGCTGGCATGCTTGTTGCGGGCAAGCCATGATATCTTGGGAATTAAGGTGGGAGCAAGGGAAGATAGAAAAGCATTGGATGCAGACGATTTGTTATTATTCATTGACAATTATGCCACTTCTATGCCTAGAATACTGGATAAGATTAATACTTTTGGACACTACTCTGTGCTTAAAATCAAGTTGACAAGTCCTGCATTACTCTGCTCAAAGGTAAAATCCCGGAGACTTCTTTAATTTCTCTTCCACTCAAGTGGGTGGACTCTTTTAAGTATTTGGTTATATGGGTGTCAAATGATTCTCATAATTATGCTTCTCTTAATATTACACCGCAGATAGCCTATCTTCGCTCCAAAGTTAAGATCTGGGGGAAATTGCCCTTGACTGTCAGATGCAGGGTCAACTTAGTTAAAATGGTCTACCAGCCCAAACTCCTTTATGTTCTCCAGCAATCTCCTGTGTTTATGAGTCTGAACATATTTAAACAAATAGGCAGTTTGCTGTCATCCTTGATATGGGCTAACAAAAGAGCTCGTATAAGACCCAAATGGTTAGGAGGCTTGGCCCTTCCTGTTTTCAAATTTTGTTATTATGCAGCTCAACTAGCGCATATCTGGGATTGGGTTAATGATCCCGATATTCTATCTCTGCACTCAAATGATATTGCAGGAATATCCAGGCGGCAGATCCCTTCAATTGCTCCTTTGGAAGCTAGTACACTCTATTTTACAAGGTCAGGGTGTAGACCCAGATACCCATTAGATAACAAATTTGTCTTTCCAGAATTGTCCTCATTACAAACTAGGGAAGTGTGGGGGAGGTGGAATATAACATCTTTGGGGCAGTTGTATACTGGTGATGTATTTAAATCGTTCCAACAACTCCAGCAAGACTACTGTATACCCTACTCCTATTTCTATCGTTATCTGCAACTGAGGCATGCTATTAATGCTCAATTTTCTGAATCTCCTCCCGTAATTACCGACTCCAATCAAGTCTTTGTTGCAGAACCGAGGGAATAGTCATTTGGGATCTGGTATTTATATGACTATACTCCAAAGTCCAAACTCACCATTCAGACCAATTGGCATCTCTTAGAAGTAAATGAGAGTCCGATTTGAGACCACTTATAGACGAGACATGGGAATGTGCTTTAAGCTCTTCTCGTTCCTCTACTACTGCCATCAGATACCAGCAAATTCAATTGTTTACAGTTCACCGAGTACTGTATATATGACACCGGTGAGGCTGTTTCGTTTTGGTGGTACCCATTCCATGAAGTGTTCTAAATGTGGGAATTTAGATGCCAATCTTTGGCACTTAATTTGGACATGCCCTCTGGTAGCAACATTTTGGATTGGTGTCATTATTGCTTTAGTGATAACTGGTATCCCATCATCTGTTTTTACTCCTGCGGTATGTATTCTGTCGGCTGTTGAGGAGGAGACTCTGGACGCTCCTAGAAGACGCTATATAAATTAATTTATGTGGTTTAGCTAAGGTATGTATTGCCAGACTATGGCTTGCCAATGCAATCCCTGTACTACAGTCTTGGATTACACTAGTTAATGAGACTGTGGCTCACAAGAAATTCGTATACCAGAAAGGTGGAAAATAAGTATCATGGTATATGGGGTAAATGGCTTCAGTCTCCTTACTCGAGTAGCCGACAGGACTGATTTGTGACAATGCACGTCACATACTAAATTTTAGTTGGAACAGTGATGTAAGTATTATTGGCAATACTGGAACATGTGATAACCTACTCCTCATTGGCGGTTCTCTTATTACCTGGGAGTAGATAGTAGCCCTTGGCCAGCCACTCACTCAATTACTTGCATATGTTTATTTAGTACCTGTGTATTTGTGATTGCCATACTTGTGCACTTTGCCTTTTTGTATGCTCTGATACTTTTTGTCTATCCTGTCTTTTCTAGTCAGCTTAATGTTACTTTGGGTAACATGCAATATTGATATGTAATTTGGTACATCTTGCCAAGACTAGCTCATTACTTTGTTTGTTATTTCTCTTACGTCATAGAGGATACTGGGGTTCCATTTAATACCATGGGGTATAGACAGGTCTACTAGGAGCCATGGGCACTTTAAGAATTTGATAGTGTAGGCTGGCTCCTCTCTCTATGCCCCTCCTACCAGACTCCGTTTAGAAAATGTGCCCGGAAGAGCCGGTCACATCTCTGGAAGCTTCTGAAGAGTTTTCTGCATTTATTTTCTGTTTGTTGTTTTCAGGCAGGACTGGATGGCACCAGCCTGCCTGCTTCGTGGGACTTATGGGGGGGAACACTATCTCCTGAGGGAACTATTCGCAAGCCCCACCATGGCGAGCGTATATTCCAACAGCACGCCGCCACCCCTAACAGAGTCAGAAGAAAGAAGAGTGGTGAGTACTAAGCCAGCGTCCCGGTTAGCGGGTTGCCGGACATTATGGCGGCATGAGGGTAGGGAGACGCACGACTTCTCACTGGTGTGGATTTAGTCTCCAGGCTCCGTACACAACTGCGTCTCAGTACACTGTACACAGTACCCACACTGGCAAACAAAGCCTTAAAATGGATCTGGCTCCATATTAAGCACAAAATTACCTCATCCAGTATACAAAAAGCGGGAAGACTGCGTGTCATTGAAGGGGCAGGGCTTCACTATGAGAGGATCCAGCAGCTCACCAGCACCATTTTCCCTTCTGTAGTGGACATAGATGCTGACTGACAGGGACGCGCAGCTCCTCTGGTGTGACTCCAGATTACCTCAGTGGTAGCAGGGGATCATAGCAGGGGGAGCGATTATAAGTGTACTAAGTCCCCAATCTGTGTACTCAGTTTGCGAGTCGGCTAAGCTTGGCATTAGCTATAAGGGCGCTGTGTGCTGGCTCCAAAATATCTCTGTGTCTCCCTGGAAGGGCTCTTTGAGGGTTAATTGTGCTTTTAAATTTTTATTTCCCAATTATCCTACCATTCCAGTTTATCATTTGCCAAAAATTCACAAGTCTCTCCCTTCACCCCCAGGATGTCCTATTATTTCAGGTGTCAACTCGCTCACCTCTTTCCTTTCAGCCTATGTTGACAGTTAGTTACAGCCCCATGTCTCCCAGTTGATGTCCCACCAATGAGACATTTGTTACAACTTATAAAAATATCAGTTGGAAATCTTCATATTCATTTGCGACCCTGGATGTGAATGGCCTGTATACTAACATCCCACATGGTTTGGGGGTGCAGGCAGTCACAAATGCTATGGACCGTGGTGAGGACCTCATTGAGAGACATGGGAAGTTTATTTTGGATTCTAATCAATTTATTCTTTCACACAACTATTTTCTTTTCTCGAACACGTTTTATCGTCAAATTATGGGCACAGCCATGGGGACCAGGTTTGCGCCGCATTACGCCAACCTATATATCGGTGAATCGGAGGAGGAGTTAATATGGGGGCGGGCATGGAATGCACCTGCTCCTCTATGGCTGATACATAGACAATCTTTTTATGATTTGGGATGGGGATCTCAACACGTTCACAAGTTTTGTTAATTTTCTCATCACTAACACTTATAATTTAACCTTTACATCTAATTTTCATCATACCAAGATTAATTTTCTGGATATAACCCTGGAGATAATAGATAACCAAATTCAAATGTCAAATTTTACTAAAGAAGTTGGTAGTAATGCATATTTAAATTACAGAAGTGCTCACTACACAGCCTGGAAGAATAATATACCGAAAGGCCAACTTCTTAGGCTGAGAAGAAACTGTTCTTCGACTGCATCCTTTTTGGATCAAGCCAACATTCTATAAGAAAGCTTTAAAAACAAGGAGCATCCACAATATTTATTAGATAGGGCTCCGAAAGAAGTAATGGAGATTGATAGATGAACTCTGCTTTATCCTAAGGATAAGAACTGTGGGAAAGTCAATAGTAAGGAATGGGCTGTGGAGAGCTGGGCACACAATTGGATCTGTCTATTGCATTTGGAGATTAGCCTAGAAGTCCAAGTAAGGAATTTAATGTGACAAAGTGGACATTTGCGGTGGACCAGAGCTTTAACTAGGACTATGAGGAGTCCATATCCAAGCTACAAGAGGTCTTGCATCTTCCAACACAGTCGGTAATAACATCTTCACACTATCTGTATTTCCTAGGACTGTGGCTACATTCATAAGATGAACTATAAGTCCCAGCTCATGTGTTAAATAATTGAAATCATCCTAAATATAAGCAGTGCTCTGATATGTTCATATCATTATTTTTTAGATGGTTTTTAAATATGTTGCAACAACCAATTATGTGGAATATGTAATAAATTTGTAATTTCTTTTAAACATATCCAGTTCATTAGCGCTAATTTATTTGTTTTGTTATAATTGTGCTTTTAACCTTCCCTGTGTGTGTGCTGTCACATTTACAATATGTCAGGCAAAGAATGGGTTTCATGTTTGGCAGAGTGTTCCTCTTACCCAGGGAGCTCACTACTATGTACTCAGTGTAGTGCACCTTCTCAGGCTAGCAGGGCTGAACCTGCATGGCTGGATTCCATTAAAGGAATGATTTCCAATATATCTAATAAATTGTCTGGCCATGAGAAAGAGAAGCAATACGTAAGACAGTCTGTGGATGAGATTATGAATAGAGACTCAGTCCCCAAACAAGGATCTCAGTCTCCTGCCATTTGTCCACAAAAGCGATCTCTGGCCCATATTCTGCAGTCTGACTCTGATGCGGTCAGACGTGGAGGAGGGAGAGGTGGATTCAGAAGGGGGGACGCTGCTCTGTCACAGGGAATAAAGGCTCTTATAGAAGCTATCAGAGACGTTCTGCAAATTCCTGATAAAGTGGCAGAGGAGTGTGAGGAATCTTATTTTAATGTAAAAAAGAAATACCTCAGTCACTTTTCCTGTGTCAAAGGAATTGAAAACCCTGTTTGAAGAACCTTGGGTTAATCGTGATAAGAAATTTCAGATCCTTAAAAGGTTAATCTCATCTTTTCCTTTTCCTCAGGAGGATAGGAAAAAAATGGGAAAAACCACAGACAGTGAATGCATCAGTATCCAGGCTGTCATGGAAAATAGTGTTGCCTGTCACTTGTGTAGCCTCCCTAAAAGATATGGCTGATCGCAAGATTTAGGCTACACTCAAATCCTTGTACACGGCTGCTGGGGTGGCCCAGAGACCCACTATAGCATGTGCGTGGATTACTAAAGCCATTGCTAGATGGTCAGGTAACTTAATTGAGGGGTTGGATTCCTTATCTAGGGGGGAGATTGTTTTACTCCTGCAACATATACAGGACTCTGCGAACTTTATGGTGGAAGCCATAAAAGAAGTGGGTTTGCTTAATGCACGCACCATGGCTATGGCAGTGTCAGCATGCAGGGGCTTATGGTTACGTCAGTGGACTGCGTACACGGATTCCAGGAAAGGCATGGAAGGCCTACCCTTCACAGGAGAGGCCTTATTTGGAGACAAACTAAACAAATGGATCTCCAAAGCTACTGTGGGTAAGTTTACATATCTTCCTTCTGCAGCTCCCCCAACTAGGAAGACCTACTCAGGACCTACTCTACAGTCCTTTAGGACTGCCAAGTTTAAGGGCAAAGCCAGAGGATCTTCTGCAGCCAACAGAGGCGCTAAAGGTAAACCACGCAAACAAACAATTGCCAGTTCTCAGGAACAGAGCGCTAGCTCTACTTCCACAAAGGCTTCAGCATGATGGTGGACTGCGATGCCTGGGAGACTGGCAGGTAAGAGCCAGACTAAAAAAAATTCAGTAACATCTGGACAACATCATGCCAGGATCCATGGGTCATAGATCTTATTTCCCAGGGCTACAGACTGGAGTTTCAGGAACTCCCACCTCACACATTCTTCAAATAAGGCTTAACAGTTTCACAGGAGGCTTGTATAACCTTACAGGGTGCCTTTCAAAAACTGGTACAAATGCAGGTCATTGTTCCAGTTCCACCTCCTCTCCAAAACAAGGGGTATTATTCAAACACACACACATAATATATATATATATATATATATAGCGAAGGTGTCCGGCACTCCAACACAAATGCAACTGGTCCCGGTGCCAGAATCAATAATGGATAAAGCAATGTAGAAAAAACGGCACTCAGGAAACTTTCGAGGTAGTATATAATCGGTCATTATATATATATATATATATATATATATATATATATATATATATATGTATATAGTAACTCTAAAAGCAATTTTTAAGAGAACCAATCAGGCATAAAATAGGATTGTAATTATAGTATTCTGGATAGGGAATATTTCTATATGAAGGACAAGCAGAGCTGCTCCCAACAAAGTAATCTGCAGTTATTTAAATTAGACAAAGATATAATTCATAGGGAGCGCTATTTGTCATATATAGATACATTTATTAGTAGCAATAGTTACTATTATAATGTTATATTACATATATATAAAACATTGGATAAGTGAATTCCTAAATAATATCTAAAAATAATAAAAAAGTCAGATGTGTAGACCCACCGCTGATGATCTAAATGCAGTACCCAGATGAATTTAACAGGTAACTGAATGGAGTCCCATATTGACAGGAGCTGAAGCTCTTGCGCTATGCTACCACCTTAACTCACCGCTCCATGAAGCTTATCACGTTAAGTTGCAGTCTCTAATGTTATAAGTTGTGTGGCTGCAAAGGATAGTGGGGCAGATGTATTAACCTGGAGAAGGCATAAGGAAGTGATAAACCAGTGATATGTGCAAGGTGATAAAGGCACCAGCCAATCAGCTCCAATATGTAAATTAACAGTTAGGATATGATTGGCTGCTGCCTTTGTCACCTTGCACTCATCACTGGTTCATCACTTCCTTATGCCTTCTCCAGGTTAATACATCTGCCCCAGTGTCCCGTCGGTGAGAATAAGGGAGGGCGCAGCTGGTATGGCTTGATTCAGCGGCTTCAACTAGCTGCTCTATACAGCGGCTCCTTGTGCGGGCTAATAGCTGATGTTGGCGGCCGATGGTATCTCCTTATTAGGCTCTTTAGACAGGCTCCATTTGGAAGCCCCGGTGAGGGACTAGCTGTCCGGCACAATTGCAGTGTGGGGATAGTGGCTAATAGCAGCTCCTTACAGCGGCTCCTTTAGACGGCTCCATTATACCGGCTCCTGTAAGAGACGAGCTGCTCGGAAACAGTGCAGTGCTTGAGTAATGGAATGACACACAGACTGTAATGGGGCTCCAATCTCAGCTGTAAAGTTCGTAATTGCTTAACACAGCAATGGGTGTAGCGATCAGGATCAACACATCAGCAAAAAGAGAACCTTGATGTGTTTCTCCGCTAAAATAGGTATGCGGTATCCTCAGACGATATTCTCGGTGTTCACAAAGACAGATATTTAAATAACAAGCATCCAATCAAACAACAGCTACTAATTATAACACAGGTGTAATCTCTTCAATTAAGGATCCACCTGGTGATTACACTATCCAGAAATACAAGTTTTAATCCTTTATACTAAGATGGTTAAAAGAAAATTATTTTATTTTGTTTTTGCTATTAGTAATAAATACAAATAACCATCAAAAAATAAATATTGTAACCAAATATATATGTGCTTTGGAAATGGCATCAGTCTGGTACAATGTACATAGCAATACATCAAATATAGAATAAATAGTACATTCAAACGAGATCGTCCCCATAGTCTAGTGGGCTAATTCCGTGTATATACACACACACCACACATCAGACCACACAGGTTCAAACCACAGATGGCCTACCTTAGTATACATTTATATTCCAACTTGTTTGTGGTACCGAAACCGGACGGTTCGGCAAGGCTGATTCTGAATCTAAAATCATTGAACCCGTACTTACGAGTGTTCAAGTTCAAGATGGAGTCTCTGAGAGCGGTGATCTCAGGTCTGGAGGAGGGGGAATTCCTAGTGTCTCTGGATATCAGGGATGCGTACCTTCACATTCCGATCTGGCCGCCTCACCAGGCTTATCTACGGTTTGCACTGCAGGACTGTCACTACCAGTTCCAGGCCCTGCCATTTGGTTTTTCCACGGCACCGAGGGTGTTCACCAAGGTGATGGCAGAGATGATGTTTCTCCTTCGCAAGCAGGGAGTAAACAATTCCGTACCTGGATGATCTTCTGATAAAGGCTCCATCCAGAGAGAGGTTGCTGAACAGCATTGTCCTCACAACTCAACTACTCCTGGATCACGGCTGGATTCTGAATCTTCCAAAATCTCACTTAAAGCCAACTTGGAGGCTCCCTTTTCTAAGAATGATACTTGACACACATTCACAGAAAGTGTTTCTTCCATTGGAAAAGGCGTTGGTAATCTGGTCGATGGTTCAGGATGTCCTGAAGCCAACCCGGATATCGGTGCACCTATGCATTCGCCTTCTGAGAAAAATGGTGGCCTCTTACGAGGCTCTTCAGTATGGAAGGTTTCATGCACGACCCTTCCAGCTCGATCTGTTGGACAAATGGTCTGGATCACATCTTCACATGCACCAGAGGATCCGTCTGTCACCAAAGGCCAGGATCTACCTTCTATGGTGGCTACAGACTTCTCACCTGATCGAGGGCTGATGGTTTGGGATTCAAAATTGGATTCTGCCAACCATGGACGCAAGCCTCAGAGGTTGGGGAGCATTCGTCCTTCCAATTAACATTCTGGAACTCAGGGCTATATACAACGCCCTTCTGGAGGCCTCATATCTTCTTTAAGATCGGGCCATTCAGGTCCAGTCGGACAATGCAGGCAGTGACGTACATAAACAGACAGGGCGGAATGAAAAGCAGAGCAGCAATGTCAGAGGTATCAAGAATTCTCCTCTGGGCAGAAAAACATGCTGTGGCATTGTCGGCGTTCTTTATTGCGGGAGTAGACAACTGGGAAGCAGACTTCCTCAGCAGACATGACCTGCACCCAGGGGAGTGGGGCCTTCACCCGGAGGTGTTCAGGTGCTTGACAAGTCAATGGGGATATCCACAGATCGACATGATGGCCTCTCGTCTCAACAAGAAGCTCAAGCGGTATTGTTCCAGGTCGAGAGACCCACAGGCAGTGGCGGTGGACAATCTAACAACTCCATGGGTATTTCAGATGGTGTACATGTTTCCTCCACTTCCTCTGATCCCAAGAATTCTGAAAAGAATAAAAATGGAAAAGGTTCAATCAATTCTCATTGTTCCAGACTGGCCAAGAAGGGCCTGGTACGCGGACCTCCTGGAGATGCTTCTCGAAGATCCGTGGCCTCTACCTCAGAGGATCTTCTGCAACAGGGCCCATTCGTATATCAAAACTTACAGTGCCACGGCTATATTTGATGGCATGGAAGTTGAATGGCTGATTCTAGCCAGCAGAGGCATCCCTGACAAAGTCATCCTGGCTATGATCCAAGCCAGGAAGGGGGTAACGTCTAAACATTACCACCGTATTTGGAAGAAATACATCTGTTGGTGTGAGAGCAGAACATTTTCTGTGGTGGAATTTCATCTGGGGCATTTCCTGCTTTTTCTGCAGTCGGGTGTGGATGTGAGCCTACGTCTGGGCTCCATAAAAGTCCAGATTTCAGGCTTGTCCATTTTCTTTCAGAAACAATTGGCTTCCCTTCCTGAGGTCCAGATGTTCTTGAAAGGTTTTCTGCACATCCAATCTCCCTTTATGCCTCCTACGGCACCTTGGGATCTCAATTTGGTGCTGCAGTTCCTCCAATCGAACTGGTTTGAACCGTTACAGGAGAGAGATGTTAAATATCTTACGTGGAAGACAGTCACACTGTTTGCCTTGGCTTGACGCGTGTTGGAGCTATGGGCGTTGTCTCACAAGAGCCCCTACTTAATTTTTCATGAGGATAGAGCTGAACGGACACCTCTGCTACTTCAAAGTTTTTGGATGTTGTGAGGGCTTTGAATGTGTATGTAAAGAGGACAGCTCGTCACAGGAAATCGGACTCGCTGTTCGTTCTCTATGATCCCATTAAGATTTGGCATCCAGCTTCAAAGCAGTCCATTGCACGCTGGATCAGGCTTATTAGCCAGCATGCTTATTCCATGGCAGGCTTGCCAGTTCCGAAATCTGTTCAGGCCCACTAGACTAAGTCGGTGGGTTCTTCTTGGGCGGCTGCCCGGGGTGTCTCGGCTTTACAGCTCTGCCGAGCAGCTACTTGGTCAGGTTCGAACACGTTTGCAAAGTTTTGCAAGTTCGATACTTTGGCCTCTGACGACCTTCAGTTTGGTCAATCAGTTCTGCAGGAACCTCAGCACTCTCCCACCTGGTTTGGGACCTTTGGTACTTGCCCTTGGTACTAAATGTGACCCCAGTATCCTCTAGGACATAAGAGAAAATAAAATTTTAATCACCTACTGGTAAATCCTATTCTCGTAGTCCATAGAGGATACTGGGCGCCCGCCCGGTGCTTTGTTATTCCTGCACTGTTACTTGGTTAAGTATTGTTTGGTTCAGCTATTGCTGTTCCTGTTTCAAGTTTGGTTAGCATGGCATTCCTCTTGTTTGTGTGTGCTGTTTCAGAATCTCACCACTATCCCTATCTATCCTTCTCTCAAAGTATGTCCATCTCCTCGGGCACAATTTCCTAGACTGAGTCTGGTAGGAGGGGCATAGAATACACCATCAAATTCTTAAAGTACCCATGGCTCCTAGTGGACTGTCTATACCCCATGGTACTGAATGGATTCCCAGTATCCTCTACGGACTACGAGAAAAGGGTTTACCGGTAGGTAATTAAAATCCTATTTTTTCTGCTTGTCAATCTGAGTCTACGCACATGCACTGTATTTTTCAGATTATTGTTTAATGACCGTTTTGTTTTGACTGTATGTTATATGCATAATTATAAAACTCAGTAAAAACGATTGAATAAAAAAAAAAATGTATGCGATTTTATAATAACGTTAATTACTGTGCATGCTCTGTAGCCAAGTGTATGCATTTATGAATGATCACAAATCTCAGTTGCAAAACCTCTTCTTGGTTTAACTGGGGGACATTATGGTGTTGCACGTAGCTAAATTTCGAATCATAAATGGCTGTTGGAATAAGCAGATGGATAGGGGTGCAGTCACATTTATGTGTACAACTCTGCATAATGAGGAATATTCACATTTACACTATGTAGACAAAAGTGCTTGAACACTGACAAGATTTTATTGACATCAGTACTCTGTAGGTCCTACATTGCAGGGATTACTGCAAACACCCTTCTTGGCAAACTATCCACAAGTTCCTGGACAACAGCAGGTGGTATGTTTTTGCCATTCCGCCTTAAGTACAGTGACCAACTGGGATACTGAAAAAGGTTGAGTCGGTCTAGGACGCACCCAACACTCAAAGTCGTCCAAGAGGTTCTCAATGGGGTAACGGTTTGGACTCTGGGCTGGCCAGTCCATCCGGGTTACCAAATTTTCTGCATAATCATCCCACTGCAACCATGGCACTTTAGTACTCAAATATGAGACACTTCAAAGAGTCTGATTTGAGGTTAATGGCACCACCATTTATTCTTTTATTTTAATTATATTTGTTTTCAGCATTGAATATTGTTGTGTTCCCCTCTAACTTCATTTTTTGGGTATGCCATATGCTTATTTCCTTACCTTCTGTGCCCATGTCAGACTTTAACAAGGCTTTAATTAATTTCTCAATTCTCATAGTAAAGCATATTCAAGATGTGGGTCTTAACCCTTTTTCAAGATTGCTTCTGTTTTTTTTTTTAGAAGAGTAGGTACCTAGTTTATATTTAGGGGGTCATTTAGTGGTGGAAGGATGCGGCCGCAATGTGATTGACTTAGTGGGCGTTTGTGGGTTGGCGTTGGTGGGGCGAGGTGAACAGGGGCAGGCTGGGACCGTCTTGGGGCAGCTACGTGATGTCGCACGCAGCCGCTCAGAAAACAAAAAGACGCCCGCTGGGGGCGTGGCCTGGCTGGTGTGCTGTGAGGAAGCGTTTCATGTGAGCTCCTGCAGCCCCACACATAAATTGACTATTATCAGCGACTTGCCATACCCCACGGGAGCACAGACACAGATTCCTGTGCCCCTTATCACCCAGGACGAGGGGCCTCGGTCGCGGAGCCGGGGAGCCCTTCTAAGGGTTCCCGCGGGTTGCGGCCTTCCCCTCCATCAGAAGCCGGGGGCTGGAGTACGGCTTCCCCCCCCCCCCCCCTTTACACAGCACAGCCCTGCGGCCCGCGGACGGCGGTTCCCGGGAGACGTACTCAACTTACCCCGACGAGGACTACTGGCGGGCGGAGAGAGATACCCCTCGAACCGGAGCTCCCTGGAGCCCTCAGCAAGTGAGGTAGGAAGACGGAGCTCTGAGCGGCGGACGGAGGCAGCCTCGCGTGACGGGTGAGTCACACGCTGGTGCTTCCCAGCGTCTCACCGCGGTTAGCTCTCCCCGCTGCCCCGACACATAAAAGAAAAATCTTTTCTTTGCCCACGGGGCATAGCATCACCGGCCCTTGTTGGGACATTATCCTGGCCCTGCTCACATCCCCGGCCTGCCAGACGAGACAGAGGGAGAAGCGGCGGCCATCTTAGCAGGGACCTGGCTCAGCTCTGGATCCCCCGGAGACGCCGTAGGTGCCCTCGCTCAAACTCTCACTCCTGGGCCAGGGAACATAAATACAGAGTTTAACCCTGCATTGCAGCGGGGGTTGGATGAGCCCGCGGCCCGGAGTCTGAGTAACCGAGTACCCCTTCACCTACCCTCCCCAGACTCGCGGTGCTACATTAGGTCTGAGCTCCCACAGAACAGAACCTTATGGTCCAAGCTCACCTCATAGGAGCCGTTCCCCCCATCTGGCTGCACTACCTCGCACGCACAGACGACGGGGCACAGCAACGCACAGCTCCAAAGGAAACACACTACCTGACACGTGCTCTCCCCCTCCTAATCACCACTGCTGGCTGACATATAATCGTGGGCCCACGAACACTGATACCACCAGGGGCACCCTCAGGGCGCCATCTCTTACGCCCACATAGACAACTGATGCGGCCCACTGGACGACCCTAACGGTGACCCCAGGAGATCCTAGACTAACGGGGGGCTCAAGGGTGTACCCTCCCACCTCAGCGCACCCGATTGGGCTCTGCGGGCCATCCTCCCGTGAACCGTTTATCATGTGATCTTGTCATACAACGCTCCGGGTCCCGTGTGCGATTCTAATGCTCTAGGAGCTCCCCCATACCTGCCCAGGTGTTGACTACCAATTTTTCTCACCCCTCACCACCACGATGCCTAAAGGGGGGAAAAAGACGAACGCCCATAACTTGGTGGGCTACTTCAAGAATTCTACCCCATCCTCCACCCGGAAAACTGCCTCACCCCCGCCCACCTCTGACCGGGACTCAGATGATGACTCTTCCTCTACACCCGCCACAAAAGCAGACGTCGCCCTTCTCCTGTCCGAAATGCGCAACATTAAGAAATCAATCCGCGCGGAGGTACAGGAGGCGATATCGGGCCTGAAAAACGATGTGGACAACCTGGGCTCCAGAGTCGACGCCATCGAAAGAAAACAAGAAGAGCTCATCGCCTTCCAACAAGAATCGGAACAGGAGATGACCCAAATGCGTACCGATGTTATGCTGATGGCAGATAAACAAGAAGATTTAGACAACAGAGGCCGTCGGAACAATCTTCGAATCCGTAACGTTCCCGAAACGGTGGAGCAATCCCACCTCATGGATTACCTGTTCCGCCTCTTCCGCACTCTCGCCCCCTCCGTTCCAGACGACATGTTACTCCTAGATAGAGCTCACAGAGCCCTGCGTCCTAGATCCCAGGATGCTACAACACCGAGAGATGTGATCCTACGGTTTCACTACTTTGCGGTCAAAGACCAAGTCTTCGCCAAAGCCCGGAGGACTCCGGTTACCTCTTTCGAAGGTTCAGATCTTTCAATCTTCCAGGACTTGTCACCGGTTACGCTGAATAGGAGGCGGGAATTAAAGGACATAACCAAAGCCCTGAGAGACAGCAACATCAGATATAGATGGGGCTTCCCCTTTGCCCTCCAGGTCAAGGCGGATGGTAAATTCCTCTCTGCCAGATCTCCGGACGAAGCCCTACAACTGCTCCGTCAACTGAACATTTCCGCCCCCCCGGCCGCCTCTCAACGACCTCTACCAGTCAACACCTCCCCTCCCCTCACGGCCCCATCCCCAGAATGGAACACAGTTGGACCGACAACACGTACCTCCTTGGATACATGAGCCGCTATATGTTAGGGGCCTTACAGGGCCGTGATGCCCGAACGGGCTCTCAGCGTACCACGGAGGATCCCGGTGTGCTTCGCTGAGGCTCGTGTGGAGTGCAAGGCCCTGTATATAACAATTATTTACTGTTTATTACCCTGCTGCATGTCTGGTGGGCGGGCCTTCTCGGGCCCCTGGGGCAGGGGCTCCCCGCGGCTGGCCGCGGGGGCTACTGTCCCCGGTGGCCCGACTGGGCCGCCGCCTCTCTCTTATTACCTTATACTACTCTAAGTGTTGCTTTTACCGCTCTGTGAATGCCATGCCGTGTTTACCCCTGGTTCCTTTATGCTCCCTTTCCTCCCTCCCCCCCCCTCGCCTCCACTCACCCCCCATTCGATGGCGCGAAGCCCGCTAGATAACTGCTGTTGTCCGCTTGTTGCCTTGGTGAATATGTTTTGGGTGGGCCTTCCCGGGCCCTTGGGACAGGGTCCCGCGCGCCTGGCCGCGCGGGCTCCTGTCGCGGGCGGCCCGACTGGGCCGAACCTTCTCTTCTTAATCCAAACTGATCCCAATGCTACTACTGCTGCTTCGCAATAGACATATCATATGTACCTTTAGTTCCCTCGAACCTGCTTTTCTCCCCCCCCCCCTGTTGGTTTCTTCTGCCTACCAACCGCAATATGCGGCTCACCCCCTTCCTCTCCCCACTCCCCTCCCCTCCCAGTTAGCTCCTTTGGCTTATAAGCCGCAATACATACATTTAAATTGAGTTTCTACACACACGGGACCCGGTCTCCTCTTTGACCGGCCGGGTTCATCCACCCCCCCACTCGACCTCCGAGGTCGACGTCGGACGAACTGGACCTGCGGGTCTCCTTCTTCCTTGGGTCCGACTAGTGAGAATGGAATTTCTCTATCATCAAGTTACTGGTACTAATCTTTGCCTATGCTCTTTCTGTTCTCTTACTCTTCCCATCTCTCTCCGATTTCCTCCCCTTTCCTTTCCCCTCTCTTCCCAGGGGTCCCGCTGATGCGCTCCCGCAGAAATTGTGCTCCACCTCAACATCATGGTTCTTAGAATAATTACCCTGAACACGAAGGGATTAAACAGCCCACGTAAACGCTCTTTTTTGTTCCAGTCCCTTAAACAACTCAGTGGTGACATCGTATTCCTACAGGAGACCCACTTCTCGGGTAAGTCGCACCCTGAACTCAGATCAAAATCTTTCCCACAATCTTTCCATGCTTGCGACCCCATGCACAAGAAAAAGGGGGTCTCTATACTCTTTGCCAGCCACCTAGATTTTACCCCCTCTGAAATACGGAGAGACCCAGAAGGCAGATACTTGCTATTAGTAGGGTTGCTAAATGGTTCCCCCTATACGTTCTTGAACGTATATGCTCCAAACCAGCTTCAGGCCCCTTTCTTCCGCTCTCTAAATAGCCTCTTAGCCTTGCACAGAAACGGCAGCGTGGTGTTGGGGGGAGACTTTAATATAACTCTGGATAGCGACCTGGACAGATCAAAACCTTTGCCCAGATCCATGCGCTCCTTACACTCGCGTAACGCAGCCGCTCTAAACCACCTGCTGTCACAGCACCTCCTCTTCGACACCTGGAGAGTGAAGGAGTCAAATGCTAGGGACTACACATATTATTCCCCCATTTTCGATGTCTACACAAGATTGGACATGATATTTCTAAGTGCGGAACCAGCCCAATGCATTCTTGACGCCTCCATCCACCCGAGCACGTGGTCAGACCACGGCCCGGTTTCTGTAGACGTCCCTGGCCCGCACCCCCCCGCTCGGCACCCTGTTTGGAGGCTGAATGACAGACTCCTCCTGAACCCTCAAACAAAAGCTCACATAGCTGCCGAAATTTCTCACTACTTTGAAACAAATACATCCCCATCTATTTCCCCTATATTATTATGGGACGCCCACAAAGCAGTAATACGTGGAAGCCTGATTAGTGCCTCATCTTATAATAAGAGGACCAGATCCAAACGCATCCGGGAGCTCTCGGACTTAGTGTTGTCCCTCTCCCAAAAACACAAAAAAACTGGTTCCGAAGCAGATCTTTCGTCCTTGTCCGCGGCCAGGGGAGAACTAAATATGCTCCTGACGGCGAAGGCAGAGACTAGCCTGAAATGGCTTAATCAGTCCTTTTACGAAAAGGGGATAAGGCTGACCGACTACTAGCTTCTAGACTGCGGGCTAAACTTGCTAGGAACAATGTCCTATCTATCCAGTCCTCCTCAGGCAAGAAAACAGTTGACCCTAAATGTATTACAGAAGCTTTCTCTCACTTCTACGAAAAGCTATACAATGCCCATGGGCCCACTCAATCGAAACCGGACTTACACGAGGCCATCCGTGCCTTCCTGTCCCAATGCCGGCTGCCTTGTCTGAGCCCACTGGACGCCGCAGGATTAAACTCAAAGATCTCCGACGAAGAAATCGCCACCGTGGTTAAAGCCCTAAAACTTACCAAGGCGCCGGGCCCAGACGGCTTTACGGCCGCCTATTACAAGACCTTTCTTCCCCAACTTGCACCCCACCTTTCATCCCTCTTCAACGCTGTTTTACAGGGAGCTTCTTTCTCCAAATCAGCTCTGGAGGCTAAAATTATAGTTATCCACAAGGACGGCAAAGACGCTTCTAATTGCGCTAACTATAGACCTATTTCGCTACTTAACTCGGATATCAAGATTTACGCAAAAATTTTAGCCCTACGATTGAATAGTGTATTACCACACCTTGTCCATAATGATCAGGTGGGATTTATCCCCGGCCGCCAAGCCCGTGACAACACAAGACGTATTGTTAGCCTTGCTCACGACATTAACCTTACGCACACCCCTGCCCTTTTGCTTTCTCTGGACGCAGAGAAGGCGTTTGACAGGATAGGTTGGCCCTTCCTATTCGAAACACTTGCCCATTTCGGCTTTCATGGGGAATTTCTCACAGGAATCCAGGCCTTGTACTCGAGCCCCTCCGCCAGAGTATCCGTGAATGGAGTGCAGTCGGACCCTCTAGTTATCTCCAACGGCACCAGACAGGGCTGCCCACTCTCGCCTCTGATCTTTGCCTTAGTTATAGAGCCTCTAGCAGCCCGCATCCGAGCCTCGCCCGACATCGGGGGATTGAAGGTGGGGGGTTCTACTTATAAAATCTCTCTATTTGCAGACGATGTCCTCCTATCGCTTTCCTCACCACACACTTCTTTGCCGAACCTTCTTGACCTCCTCGTTGAATATGGCCAAGTTTCGGGGTACAAAGTTAACTGGTCCAAAACGGAGGCTCTCCCCTTCCACATCCCCCCTCCCCGATTATCCCACATGCAAAGCAACTTTAAATTCACCTGGTGCGCCTCTAAAATCCGTTACCTGGGGATCTTTATTACACGCTGCTATGGAGATTTATATAAGGAAAACTTTTCGCCACTGTTCAAAAACCTTAAAGCCGACCTCCATAAATGGCAATCACTAATTATCTCCTGGTTGGGGCGCATTGTAGCTCTGAAAATGAACATTGTCCCCCGCCTACTTTATTTGTTTCAGACACTACCAGTGAAGGTTCCGGAATCTGTTTTAGCACAAGTCCACTCATGGCTGCTCCGATTTGTGTGGAGAAACAAGGTGCCTAGAATAGGCTTCTCAACCCTGCGCAAACCAGTGCAGGAAGGAGGTAGAGGTTTCCCAGACATCCGCCTATATTATTTGGTCTCCCACCTTAGCCAGGCGGTAACCTGGTTCGCCCCTACACAGACTTTACGTTGGCTTCAGCTGGAGTCGGCACTTAGCCACACCCCATCTTTGTCATCCCTACTCCTATCCCCCCCTAGATCCAGATCTCCCCATCTACAATTGCACCCGGTACTAGATTTCACCTGTCAGATCTGGGACTATTGCACGCGTCGCTTTCACTTACTGTCATCTCCCTCGGCGCTTACCCCCTTATGGGACAACCCTTCATTTGCACCGGGTCAGTCATTGTCCCGCTCGGGTCCATGGGTGGAACGGAACATTCGCTTTGCTCAGGACATGCTCTCCGATGGAACTTGCGCTCCTCTATCGGACATCATGACGAAATTTGACTTCCCGGAGGCAAACCCTTTCACCTATTTCCAGCTGAGACATTTTATCACTTCTTTATCAAACTCGTCCCCGTTCCAACCTCTCACCACGATGGAGTCCTACTGTTACCACAAACCACTCGAGCGAGGAATCATCTCTCTGCTGTATTCCCTTCTCCAGAATCGGGATCAGAAGACGACCCCGGCCTTCGTGCTCCAGTGGGAACGGGATCTAGGGCCGGTACCTGAGGACTATGATTGGTCGGACATCTTCGCTGCGGTCGCGAAGTCCTCTATCTCAACCCTGGTAAAGGAAAACGCATATAAAATCCTATACAGGTGGTATCTTGTCCCCTCAAGACTCCACAAAATGTTTCCATCCTCATCACCCATGTGCTGGCGAGAATGCGGGGAACATGGCTCTTTCCTCCATATTTGGTGGGCGTGCCCTAAAATCACAATATTCTGGGATGCAGTCGCACGTCTGTTGAGTGCAGTACTCCAGACCCAAGTACAAAAAGCCCCTTGGTCCTTCCTACTAGGCCTCCCCATTACTAACGCACCCCCAAACTCCGGTAAACTGCTGACACAGATCCTAAACGCAGCTAGATGCTCAATTGCCCTTCAATGGAAACAGAGGGAGCCCCCCCCTATTAGGCAGGTCATCAACAAAGTATGGTATCTCGCAAGCATGGAAAAAATCACTGCATATCTCCATAATAGATCTTTCCAGTTTCTTCTGAGCTGGGAACTATGGTTCGATTCACAGGCTCCCGCAAGTGGATTACGATCCCCCGGGAGCTCGATGGCTCTACTGCTCTGAGTACGGTGCTCACCTATCCTGACAAGTGGTTACAAGCTTGCCCCCCAAATGTGACCCCTTCGTGTCCCTCAGGCAGCATTTTCCCTTTATATACTAACGCCCTACACGTGATCAGCGGATAGTGGAGGCGCACTAGCGGCGCCCCCAAACCTGGGTCTTCCCCCCCCCCTATCCTACTCCCATCCCGTCTTGTCCCGCTCCCTCTTCTCTCTCTTCTTGCTCTCTCTTTCTTTCCTTAGTCTTCATCCTTCTAATGCCATAGCTAAGTGCGTAATCTCCGGTCCCCATCCGACAGTATGGTCTTCTCTTTATTCTCACCCAGAGGTATAACCCATAACTGTTTCTCATTTTAACAAATGTATGATTAAGGACCCATATGTTATCCTATTCCTCTTATTTCCCTCCTTTCTTTCCTGTCGCAAGCTGGGAACCGTATGATCTATGTTCTAAGGTTATATCTCTGTTTTTGGTTGTATTTGTTACATGACAACAGCTCACCCCACGTGTGGTGGGGAGCTGTGGTGATACGCATAACCTAAAAATTAAAATAAACAATTAAAAAAAAAAAAAAAAAAAGACGCCCGCTGGCCGCCTGGCGACAGGGGGTCAACCTCAGATTCGATGTGTCCGCAATCTAATAGCGGACACATTGGGGGGGGGGGGGGGCGAACTCACACATGCTGGGCAGCCTTGCCCTGTGTAGGGCGGCCCACAGCTTGTGAGGCGATGAACGCAGATCTGACTGTGTATGCAGCGATTTGCATTCATCTCTGAATAACCCCCTTTTGTTACTAGGATGGACAGGAAATTAACACTAAAGTTTGATTATCCCTCATAAGTGTTTTTTTTTTTTTTTTTTATTGCAAGATGTTTTTGACATTGGGGTTGTACAGATTTAATTATTGTGTTAGAAGCTTTCCCAGTACATAATAATACACACGCCTTAATATTTTTTTGTGTGTGAGAGATTGGAGACGTGTTTTGAATGATTGAGTGAAGTCTGGGTGGATTGGGGCATGACCTGAACTGCTCCAAATAGTTAATGATGGGAGGTACAAAAGTGTGTAAATGGTATCTCATATGTGAGTATTCTGTTTTTCTTCGTTCTGTATAAATCTTATTTTGATGCTACGTTTATGGAACTGGAACCGATGACTTGGAAGTTTTGCTGGGTGTGGACACACTGAGGTATACAATAGAACCAAGGTCTTAGCTAAATTGTATTAGACAGTGTAACAGAACTGTGGACAACGAGCAGGAGTGGTCCGAACCCGGAGTATCTTCAGCACAGATGGAGAGCAAGCAAGTACTGAGCTCTGAGAACCTGCTGCAATCACTGAATGTTCACACCTGTTTGGCACTGTAGGCTTAAAGAGTTAACCCAGGAAGATCTGAGTCTCAGATGCAGACTTAGGAAACGAATGCTGTTTAGATGGCAAGTTACAGAGGACTGGAACTAGGAGACGTAGCTCTTGTAAGCGACATTGTTCAAGGCCATTTGCAGAGACCAGAGTCAGATCTTACATCCCCCTTGCTGCACTGTGAATGATGGAGTCTGGTTGCTTGATCAGTGGTCAGCTGGTCGCTGTCAACATGGCTTCGCCCAGTGTTCAGGAAGTGGGAGAACAACGGGGTTCATAGAATGAAATACACTGGGAACAGCAGCGGATCTCGGGGGACAGCCAGCCAGCTTGAATACCTGACCTCCGCACAGGTAAGAAGTGATGTGCCAGATAGCAATTCCTGACACATTAATTTCAATGGGAATGACCACCTCCAAGTTGTCTTTTGTAACCACATTAACAACACTGCACTTGTCCCAGTGTACCCCCTGTGCACTGGGACAAGTGCAGTATTGTGAATCTGGTTACTATTTTGCCAAGCCTTGAAGTCAATGCTACATGGGTCAAAGGGGGCTTTTCAAGTGGATCTGAGTACGTAAGATATAGGGGAATGTTCTGACTGTCACCCATAGCACTATTTATAAGAATAGTAGGAGATATCTTGCAACCAAGGAGATCAAAGCACTTCCCATGTAGTCCAAACATATATAGCAAGAAATTGTGTTTGTCTCCACCGCTGGTATAGGGACCCAAATAGTAAGGAGAGTGGATCTATCTAAGTAACCCAAAAGTTATTAGCCCTAATAAGAGCTCTGATTAAAGGTATTCTATTGTAGCGGATGAACAAATAAGGAGGTCTAGTCTTTACTCACTTTATAATGAGATATAAACAATGAACATATCCAATATTAATCATGAATATTCCATAAAATATTTCCAATACAACTGGAGTGTTCAATCCATCATTCTCATAGCATGAAAACATTATAATGCTATAGAACAGGTAACTTGACACCTTGGTAAAACCATTTTGGAAAGCAGATGGGGCAGATGTAAAATGTTCAGAGAGATTTAGATGCGAGAGGGTGTGTCCAAACTCAAATTTAAATTAAAGTGTAAAAATAAAGCTGCCCAGCATTTGTGGGCTACGTGCAAGAGCAGCCTGTATGTAAAATACCCTTCATGCAAAAAAACCCATAAATGAATACAGTTACTTGCTTTTCTTGCTCACAACTCCGAATCAGCCACAGTGTCTGAGCATTGAACCGGTGCAGTTTATGGTAAATACTGTATGTCAGTAATGTGTCTGGGATGCCACAACGCTGTTATGCCATTTACATTTGTTTGCTAAAAAGGTCGAGGAGGCCAGCATTTTTCTGAGGGGGAGTTAAACATGATGACCAAGTCGTAGAATAGGCCCTTTTTCAACAATTCTCAAAACTATCTGGCCTCCCACAGCAAACAGCAGGGGATATATAGGAAGTATGGGTGGCCAAAGACCGTCAGGCACCTTCAGCTGCATTGGAGTGACTTGGTGAGGAGGCAGCCAAATCTGCGCAGGCTCATCCACAAGATTAGATGAGGTATGTTTGTGCAGTCAGTGACTAATCTTCTGTGTACTAATTATCATCATACAGTACAGTGGTGGGCCCTGGTGCAAAAATATAATTTGGGCCCCCTCCTCTACCCCAACCCAAGTTCATAATATACCACACGACAGTTGGTGACAGTAAGTGGCAGAGGGTAACAGCATAAGGCAGAGGCTGACATAGAGAGGCAGAGGGTGACAACAGAAGGCAAAGGAAGGCAGAGGGGGAGGCAGTGGGTGACAGAGAGAGGGTAACAGGGAGAGACAGTGGGTGACAGGTGTAAAAGCACAATATTCTGCATGGTGCGGAGACCAGGGGGCATGTACCAAAATACTGTATATATATTTTCTATTTGGTTGTGTTATTTCTGTTACTTCATTTATTTGTATTAAAAAGAAACATAAAAAAAAGGTACCATACATAGCATATGGGCAACATACATATAGAGCCATATATCAATTCTTTACAATGCAGATCTTCCATCTTAGGCCCTCATTCCGAGTTGATCGCTCGCTAGCTGCTTTTAGCAGCAATGCAAACGCTAAGCCGCCGTCCTCTGGGAGTGTATCTTAGCTTAGCAGAAGTGCGACCGAAAGGTTCGCAGAACTGCTCCAAAATCTTTTCATGCAGTTTTTGAGTAGCTGCAGACCTACTCCTACCTTGCGATCACTTCAGACTATTTAGTTCCTGTTTTGACGTCACATACATGCCCTGCGTTCGGCCAGCCACTCCCCCTTTTCCCCAGGCACGCCTGCGTTTTCATCTGAAACGCCTGCGTTTTTTAGCACACTCCCGGAAAACGGCCAGTTACCTCCCAGAAATGCCCCATTCATGTCACTCACCGATCAGCAGAGCGACTGAAAAGAGCTGCTCGACCTTGTGTGAAACTGCATAGTTTTTTGTGAAAGTACGTTGCGTGTGCGCACTGCGGCCGATACGCATGCGCAGAAGTGCCTATTTTTAGCCTGATCGCTGCGCTGCGACCAACGGCAGCTATCGATCAACTCGGAATGACCCCCTTAGTGCATATAAAAGACGTACAAAATGCAAATCCAACCCCATAATGTAATTTGTTTACATTGTGAGAACTTACTGTTTAGAACTGACAAGTCCAGTTTACCCTACTGATCCTCTATTAATAAAATATTCTCTCCTTCTCAAGTTATAATATAGTCTCGCCATCTAGACCATTTTACTGCAGATAGGTTGGCGCTATCCAAATGTTCACAGTTAATGGTTTCCCATTAAATATGCATGATGTACTTTGTGGACAATTTTCTTTAAAGATGTAACAGTTGGAGATTTCCATTGTTGTGCAATTGCTTTCGTGGCTATCACTATGTGGCCTAAAACATAGCTGTCTGTAGTCTGCATATCTAATTGATACTAAATAGAGCAATGCAACACTTGGTGACATCTTTATACGTAGCTTTAAAACCTTAAAGATAAGTTCAAAAACTGCCAACCCAAAGAGGCTGAAGTGCTGTACAGCTCCAAAAGGTATGAAACACATCGCCAGTCTCCATACAATTACACCAGCAAAATTTGGACTTGGTTGGCCATATAGAGTGCAATTTAGCCGGCGTAAAGTAGAGCCTGTGCAGAATCTTATATTTGAGTTCAAGATGGTTATAGCAATTGGACAACTGATGGGCCTGAGTATATATTGATTCCCATTGTTGGTTCGAGAGGATTATCTTAATATCTGCCTCCCACCCTAACTGTGATTTTACTTTATTCACTGAATTGCAATATAAACAGTATTTATATCAGAAGCTAATATGTCCTCTAGCGCTACCTAAACTTAATTTATTCATGATGTTCTGTTGTGGATTAAGGATTGGGCCACAGGATTTAATCATATGAACTACCCAATGTCTTACAGGATTTAATCATATGAACTATCTAAGGTCTTATACGAAGAAAGGTCAAATAATCTGAAGGGAGTTACCATATTTGGTTTTGTAATTGTACAAAAGTGATTAAGAAGGTATTGCTTATTAAGTCTGCAAGGATAGTTAATCCATTATGAATCCAATGTTTGCTTTTTAAATCAGGTAAAAGTCTAGATATGGCCTGCAGGGATAACACCCCTGATGGAATTGAAATACATTTAGAACTATTAATGATGTGATCCCATGCTTTAAGTGAATCTATTATCGATTTTGGGGTGGTTCTCTCAAGTGGACGAAGATGAACTGGAGTCCAAAGAAGGTCTTGGAGAGGGTATTTCGGTACAAGATTCTGTTCCATATCTACCCAAATTCTAGAGCACCTTGGAAGTATCCAGTTACTCATCTGTGTAACTAAACATGCACATTGGTATGCAAATAAATCTGGCATTGTGGTAGTTTCTTTCACCAGATATATGCAAGAATCTGTGTAAACTACGAATAATTGAATTTGGGATATCATATGGAATGTTATGGAATAAAAACATCAATTTCGGCAGAAGCATCATTTTAAATGTTGCTAATCTGCCCAGCCATGAGACCTCATACCCTTGCCAACCATGCACTAAAGCTGTAATATGCCTCAACAGCGGTGTAAAATTTAATTCCACACCGTTATCTAATTTATTTGGAATAGATATACCCAAAGAGTGTATAGAATCTTTCTTCCACTTATAGGGATAGCTTTGCATTAGTATACTGTAGATAATGTTTCCTTCCTCAGATTAAGCCCCATTGCCTCAGTTTTGGTAGTGTTTAGTTAGAAGCATTTCTGAACTCAAATAGCTTTATGCAGGATTGGCAATGATTTTACAGGGTTTGTCACAAAAAAGTATATCGTCCACGAAGAGGCATATTTTATGTGTGGACGTACCCACATTAAAGCCTGCAGGTAGGTTGGGGGTAGATCTAATTAATGCAGCAAGGGGCTTGATTGCTAGAACATACATTAAGGGCGAGAGGGGGCACTCTCGCCCTTAATGTTGGGTTCCATTCCTGTTGGGTTCCATTTTGAATTTAAAAGCTTGCAGAGGGGGTGTTGCCTGACTGCTAAAGGAGACAGATACCTTTTACAGGAGCTCCTGAAAAACGGGGCTTAAACATCTATAAATAACCCATTTCTGGGCTCAATCAAGATCCTTAGCAGCCCCACTGTCTCTACCATTCCCACTGCAGTGCCCCTGCCTGAGCCGCAGAATCGGGGAGTAGTTTTAACTGCTCCCGCGGATTGCGGCCTAAGAGACACACAGAAGCCGGGGCCTCGATTTATCCCCCATACCGACGGTGGCTTCGAGGACCTTGAGACACGACCGTGGGCTCCTCCGGGACTTTGGACACCCGCGCTGAAGCTGGCCACGGCTGGGAGACTCACCTCGCCGCACGCTGCCTGCCTCTGCTGCCCGGGAACACTGTCACCTCAGACGCCGGACGAGACCGCGAGAAGACCGGCGGCCGTCTCACCAGAGCGTCTACGGCTGCCTGCTGCTGCATCTCTCCCGCTGGGCCCCAGAGTGAGTACAACTTACAGACCTGCGGTCTGAGGGGTCCCAGCGGGGGAGGAAGACCATAAAGAATGGCCCTAAGTCAGGAGTTCGCCGGACGGTGGTGGCCGGGGTCTGGGCCTGTAGTGCACCTGCCTGGGAGCCTCTCACCCTGGGACCTAAGATATACGCATACAGATAATCAACCACTGGAGCACAGGCAATCAACTCTGCCTTCCCCCCACCTGACCCCCCCCTCCCCTGGCTACTAATAAGTAATATATATATATATATATATATATATATATATATATATATATATATATATATATATATATATATATATATATATATATAAATAAAAAAGACAGAAGAAAAAAAAAAAAAAGACACAGGGGAACAGACGGGGAAAGCGAAAGCCAGACACCCCCTATAGCCTGCAGGCTAGTAGTGCGTATTAGAGAAAAAGGCTGGAGGAATACTTGGTGGACTCTGGCTCCCACTGACTAACCTATCGACCTTCAGGAGTGGATCATATCTGACGATTCGTTTGAGCCATTACTCCATCTACACCTGCGAGAGATATTTCCACACTTATAGCTCCCCGAAGATACCCCTCAGTAAATTGTCTCACGATCCCGTCCCTACCCATATTTTCAGTCAGCACGGGGATTGCGGTAGGTCCAGATCAGGACACTCTCCCTAAGGAGCTACTCACCACAGACCACTGGGCCGCGATC
Source organism: Pseudophryne corroboree (assembly GCF_028390025.1). Classification (NCBI taxonomy): domain Eukaryota; kingdom Metazoa; phylum Chordata; class Amphibia; order Anura; family Myobatrachidae; genus Pseudophryne; species Pseudophryne corroboree. The sequence continues at coordinate 412,650,300 of NC_086447.1, read as the reverse complement.
TAGATATACCTGAGACTATTAAGGCTATGGACAAATTCATGTCTAAATCATTACGTAACCCACGGGGTGCTCAGTCGGGTAAAGGCAAAAATCGTGAAAATCCCACTAGCAGTACCCCTGTATCCCCGACGTACAGTCAAGGCTCTAGTCCTAGGGGGCAACCCACGCCAATTATGGATCCTTCCAAATCCTTCACCACGACTGAAATTACAAATATACTCTCATCTCTGCTAGATCAAAAACTGGCACCCTTAAAAACCTCTCTGGATTCAGCGGTTGCACAACTCACAGCCCATGATCAACGTATCTCCGAGGCAGAGCAACGAAACGAATTTCGGATCTAGAGGATGATCTGTCAACAGCTAAAACGACCCAGATGGAACACAAGCTGATGGTATCTTTGCAAGACAAATTAGAAGATTTGGAAAATCGGAATAGAAGAAATAATGTGCGTCTGGTGGGCTTGCCAGAATCAGTGAAATTCTCCGAACTCATGGCCCTGGTCTCCCAGTGGCTACCCAGAGAGCTGGGATGTGTATCAGCCACGGGCTCTATCCTAGTGGAACGTGTCCATCGGATTGGTCCCGATCGCCAGTCCGGCAGAGATAGACCCAGACCGGTCATCATGAGAATTCTCAATTATGCTGATAAAGTCCGTTTGCTGGAGGCCTATAGGAAATACACGGACCTTCGATACCAGGACTCCAGGATTCTATTGTTTCAAGACTTTTCATATCTGGTTGCTGCAAGACGACGAGAGTTCTCACCTGTTTGCAAACATCTATACGAGCTAGGCCACAGATTTGCGCTGATATATCCGGCCAAGCTAAGAATCACCCATGGTGGGAAAACCCACTTTTTTTAAACCGCACAGGAGGCCAGGAATTTCGTGAACTCCTTGGATGCAGCTCTTCTATCGGGTACAGATGATGCTGATTGACTCTAAGTATCCTTCTCAAGTGGGCCGAAAGCCACCTCTGGCTGACCCATTCATATTAAAGTCAAATAATTTTCTCTTGTTTGAAATGTTATCTAGAATGTATCTCAACACTGTAGAGATAGATCGCTGCCGAGGCGGGAACTCAAGAAGGGCCGTGACCCGACAGTACCAAATCGGCTATGTTCTTCTGTTTATTTCCCAATGCTCCTTTCCCCCTCTACAACAGCCTCTATTACTCCTTTTCTTATTATATTCCTTCCCCCTCACCCTACTTTCTCATCTTTTGTCATACTGTTTTGGAATATGGTGCCCCCGGATACCAGGTTGGAGGACACCCTCCGCAAACGTCTTAGTGCTCTCCATTTGGAGGCTGAAATTGGTTAATAGGGCGCCCATATGGGTTCGCAAAATGTTAAAATGGTTCTGTAACTTAGTTCTTAATATTGATACTGTACACACCCACATAGTTCACATCTTGTGATGGGAATGTACTTGATGTTTTACATTTGTTATTTCTCTTCATCGATCCATAACGGTCCGCTCGCTGGGACGGACTGGGATCGACGGTTATGGTACATTGTTTTCCGATGTTGGCCTAGGGTCGGTATCGGCTGATGTCGTCGACTCATGATCCTCCAACAATAGTGCAATCACGATTTAGATTAGTGTCCTGGAACGTGGATGGACTTAATACTCCCATCAAACGGAAAAAGGTCCTTACCTATTTGAAACGACTAAAACCTGATATAGTGTTATTGCAGGAAACTCATTGGCGGATCTCCGATCCCAATGTACTACGAGATACGTGGGTGGGAGAGTATAGAATAGCCTCCTACACATCCAAACACAGAGGCGTCCTCACTATTCTCAATAGATCACTACCTGCCACTATCGTAGATAGTTTGGTTGACCAAGAGGGTAGATTCCGGTTCTTAAAAATAAAAATATTAAACACGCTCTATACGATAGCTAATATATATGCCCCTAACGGCCCTAATGCATCTTTCTTCTCTGATATATACACGGATTTGCAGGGTTGGGCAGAGGGGGAAATTATCATGGGAGGGGATTTTAATTGTGTACAATCTGCTGGTCTAGATAAAACATCCATGTCTGGAGCATCCGCAATTACCACTCCACCGTCACTCACACTACTTACCTCTTCTTTACGACTAACCGATCCGTGGCGAATGCGCAACCCAGACGCTCGAGAATACACCTTCTACTCCCACCCACACCATTCCTCCTCTAGATTAGACTATTGGCTAATCGCTGATTCTCTTTTGCATCATATAGTGGATACCAAAATCGAGCCAATCTCTCTCAGATCATGCCCCAATTTGGATATCAATCACTCTAGATACCCCCTTACCCAGGTCCTATAATTGGCGTTTCCCCGCATATTTAGAAACATCTGAGGACTTTGATAAATTCCTTACTAGAGCATTCCTTAACTATACTGAAGACAATAAAACTCATGAGAATGACATTAATTTATTTTGGTCGGCCTCGAAACCAGTTGTCCGTGGACAAATACTAGAATATGTTTCTAGAAAACGCAAACAATTGAATACCCAGTTGTGTGATCTAAGCAAGGCCTTAACTGAAGCATATAATACAATGTTATTAAATGATTCCCCAGACAATAGACAAAACTACGCTGATGCGAAACATCTTTATGATGCACTTTGCACTGAACGAGCCAACTTCTCCTACGATGTCTACCGGAATAAATTCTTCCGAGGGGGTAATAGGTCGGGTAAATTACTGGCCAACTTAGTGAGATCATCTACCGTCCCTTCTCGCATAACTAGCTTACACACTGATCCAACCACTTCAACTATGAATACGCAAGCGATGTCAGACACCTTCCTACAATACTATACCAACTTATACGCGGCACCTTTAGAGATAGTCCCACAGAGGGTATGAAGTTTTTAGATAAAGCGGACCTGCCCACATTAAGAGAAAGAACGGGAATCATTAACGTGCCCCGTAACAGACACAGAACTACTGTTTTTGATTAAATCACTCCATAATGGGAAATCGCCGGGCCCAGATGGGTTTGGGGCAGTATACTATAAAATGCTAGCTCCCCACATAATACCATATTTATGGACATTATTCAATGCAATGTTGAATGGCTCACCTCCACCCCCGAGATTCACTGAAGCTAGAATAGTAGTATTCCCTAAACCAGGTAAAGACCCTTCCTATGTCCAGTCCTATAGACCCATATCCCTTCTCAACCAAGACCTAAAAACTATTCACCAAATTATTGGCCACTCGCCTCCAACCGATACTAATACGCATTCTACATCCAGCCCAGACGGGGTTTGTGAAGACTAGAACGTCAGTGCATAATGTGCGCACCCTGATAGCAGCAATACATAGTGTCAAAGACTCCACAACATCTAAAGCACTCGTGGTCAGCTGTGATGCCGACAAAGCGTTTGATCCGGTATCATGGGCGCACTTACTTAGAATCTTCCACACTCAACAATTCGGTGAGGGGTTCACTAAAGTCTTCAGTATGCTTTAGTCTAATCCTCAAGCTCACCTAACCATTAATGGATTGAACACACCAGCCTTCTCTTTGCATAGAGGTACACGCCAGGGATGCCCCCTATCTCCCTTACTTTTTAACCTAGCTCTTGACCCACTGATACGCACTTGTGTGCAAAATGTTGCCTGGGAAGGGATAAAAATTGGCCCACAACCAGTGAAGGTTTCGGCCTTTGCTGATGACCTATTATTATATTTTAATGATCCCATACCGGCGTTCCCTTCTTTATTATCCACGCTACATGATTTCCACCTGATTTCGGGCTTTTTGATCAATTTTGATAAAACAGAAGCTTTGGCTCTTGGCCCCAAAACCACACAAAATTGGGGCTCCAGGTTCCCCTTTAAATGGGCGACTGGGTTTATAACCTACTTGGGTCTGCGCTTTTCACCTATCCTGGCTGAACTATATACGCTAAACTTATCGCGCGCCATTAATAAAATACAACACACATATATATATATATATATATATATATATATATATATATATATATATATCATACATATATACACACACACACACACACACACACATACATACATACACAATCTCCTAGCGCTTGTATAGTCAATTAACCTGCTCGTTATGATGATAATTATATTATTAAGATTGAAGCTGCTCCCAAATGTGGTACTGCTGGAATACCAACAACTGTTTTGAATATAGATGGAGGATATAAATAATAAGAATTTACTTACCGATAATTCTATTTCTCGTAGTCCGTAGTGGATGCTGGGAACTCCGTAAGGACCAGGGGGAATAGCGGCTCCGCAGGAGACTGGGCACAAAAGTAAAGCTTTAGGACTACCTGGTGTGCACTGGCTCCTCCCCCTATGACCCTCCTCCAAGCCTCAGTTAAGATACTGTGCCCGGACGAGCGTACACAATAAGGAAGGATTTTGAATCCCGGGTAAGACTCATACCAGCCACACCAATCACACCGTATAACCTGTGATCTGAACCCAGTTAACAGCATGATAACAGAGGAGCCTCTGGAAAGATGGCTCACAACAATAATAACCCGATTTTTGTAACAATAACTATGTACAAGTATTGCAGACAATCCGCACTTGGGATGGGCGCCCAGCATCCACTACGGACTACGAGAAATAGAATTATCGTTAAGTAAATTCTTATTTTCTCTGACGTCCTAGTGGATGCTGGGAACTCCGTAAGGACCATGGGGATTATACCAAAGCTCCCAAACGGGCGGGAGAGTGCGGATGACTCTGCAGCACCGAATGAGAGAACTCCAGGTCCTCCTCAGCCAGGGTATCAAATTTGTAGAATTTAGCAAACGTGTTTGCCCCTGACCAAGTAGCTGCTCAGCAAAGTTGTAACGCCGAGACCCCTCGGGCAGCCGCCCAAGATGAGCCCACCTTCCTTGTGGAATGGGTTTTTACAGATTTTGGCTGTGGCAGGCCTGCCAGAGAATGTGCAAGCTGAATTGTACTACAAATCCAACGAGCAATAGTCTGCTTAGAAGCAGGAGCACCCAGCTTGTTGGGTACATACAGGATAAACAGCGAGTCAGATTTCCTGACTCCAGCCGTCCTGGAAACATATTTTCAAGGCCCTGACTACGTCCAACAACTTGGAGTCCTCCAAGTCACTAGTAGCCGCAGGTACCACAATAGGTTGGTTCAGATGAAACACTGAAACCACCTTAGGGAGAAAATGAGGACGAGTCCTCAATTCCGCCCTGTCTGAATGGAAGATCAGATAAGGGCTTTTACAGGATAAAGCCCGCCAATTCTGACACGCGCCTGGCCGAGGCCAGGGCCAACAACATGACCACTTTCCATGTGAGATATTTTAACTCCACAGATTCAAGTGGTTCAAACCAATGTGACTTTAGGAACCCCAAAACTACATTGAGATCCCAAGGTGCCACTGGAGGCACAAAAGGAGGCTGTATATGCAGTACCCCTTTTACAAACGTCTGAACTTCAGGTAGTGAAGCTAGTTCTTTCTGGAAGAAAATTGACAGGGCCGAAATTTGAACCTTAATGGACCCCAATTTTAGGCCCATAGACACTCCTGTTTACAGGAAATGCAGGAATCGACCTAGTTGAAATTCCTCCATCGGGGCCTTACTGGCCTCGCACCACATTTTCGCCAAATGCGGTGATAATGCTTTGCGGTTACATCCTTCCTGGCTTGACCAGGGTAGGGATGACTTCATCTGGAATGCCTTTTTCCTTCAGGATCCGGCGTTCAACCGCCCTGCCGTCAAACGCAGCCGCGGTAAGTCTTGGAATAGACAGGGTCCTTGCTGGAGCAGGTCCCTTCTTAGAGGTAGAGGCCACGGGTCCTCCGTGAGCATCTCTTGAAGTTCCGGGTACCAAGTCCTTCTTGGCCAATCCGGAGCCACGAGTATAGTTCTTACTCCCCTCCGTCTTATAATTCTCAGTACTTTTGGTATGAGAGGAAGAGGAGGGAACACATACACTGACTGGTACACCCACGGTGTTACCAGAGCGTCCACAGCTATTGCCTGAGGGTCCCTTGACCTGGCGCAATACCTGTCCAATTTTTTGTTTAGGCGGGACGCCATCATGTCCACCTTTGGTTTTTCCCAATGGTTTACAATCATGTGGAAGACTTCTGGGTGAAGTCCCCACTCTCCCGGGTGGAGGTCGTGCCTGCTGAGGAAGTCTGCTTCCCAGTTGTCCACTCCCGGAATGAACACTGCTGACAATGCTATCACATGATTTTCCGCCCAGCGAAAAATCCTTGCAGCTTCTGCCATTGCCCTCCTGCTTCTTGTGCCGCCATGTCTGTTTACGTGGGCGACTGCCGTGATGTTGTCCGACTGGATCAGCACCGGCTGACCTTGAAGCAGAGGTCTTGCTTGGCTTAGGGCATCGTAAATGGCCCTTAGCTCCAAAATATTTATGTGAAGTGATGTCTCCAGACTTGACCACAAGCCCTGGAAATTTCTTCCCTGTGTGACTGCTCCCCAGCCTCGCAGGCTGGCATCCGTGGTCACCAGGACCCAGTCCTGAATGCCGAATCTGCGGCCCTCTAGAAGATGAGCACTCTGCAACCACCACAGGAGAGACACCCTTGTCTTTGGTGACAGGGTTATCCGCTGATGCATCTGAAGATGCGAACCGGACCATTTGTCCAGCAGGTGCCACTGGAAAGTTCTTGCGTGGAATCTGCCGAATGGAATTGCTTCGTAGGAAGCCACCATTTTTCCCAGGACCCTTGTGCACTGATGCACTGACACTTGGCCTGGTTTTAGGAGGTTTCTGACTTGTTCGGATAACTCCCTGGCTTTCTCCTCCGGGAGAAAACACCTTTTTCTGGACTGTGTCCAGGATCATCCCTAGGAATAGAAGGCGTGTCGTCGGGATCAGCTGCGATTTTGGAATATTGAGAATCCAACCGTGCTGCCGCAGCACTATCTGAGATAGTGCTACCCCGACTTCCAACTGTTCCCTGGATCTTGCCCTTATCAGGAGATCGTCCAAGTAAGGGATAACTAAAACTCCCTTCTTTCGAAGGAGTATCATCATTTCGGCCATTACCTTGGTAAAGACCCGGGGTGCCGTGGACAATCCAAACGGCAGCGTCTGAAACTGATAGTGACAGATCTGTACCACAAACCTGAGGTACCCTTGGAGAAGGGTAAATTGGGACATGTAGGTAAGCATCTTTGATGTCCAGAGACCATATAGTCCCCTTCTTCCAGGTTTGCAATCACTGCTCTGAGTGACTTCATCTTGAATTTGAACCTTTGTATGTAAGTGTTCAAGGATTTTAGATTTAAAATTGGTCTCACCGAGCCGTCCGGCTTCGGTACCACAAATAGTGTGGAATAGTACCCCTTTCCCTGTTGCAGGAGGGGTACCTTGATTATCACCTGCTGGGAATACAGCCTGTGAATGGCTTGCAATACTGCCTCCCTGTCTGAGGGAGACGTCGGTAAAGCAGACTTTATGAAACGGCGAGGGGGAGACGTCTCGAATTTCTTGAGACGGGCCCCCACCGTGCCTGAGTCCGCTTGTAAAGCCCCAGCGTCATGCTGAGGACTTTGCGGAGGCGGGAGAGGGCTTTTGTTCCTGGGAACTGGCTGTTTGCTGCAGCCTTTTTCCTCTCCCTCTGCCACGGGGCAGAAATGAGGCGCCTTTTGCCCGCTTGCCCTTATGGGGCCGAAAGGACTGCACCTGATAATATGGCGTCTTCTTAGGTTGAGAAGCTACCTGGGGTAAAAATGTGGATTTTCCAGCAGTTGCCGTGGCTACCAGGTCTGATAGACCTACCCCAAATAACTCCTCCCCCTTATAAGGCAATACTTCCATGTGCCTTTTAGAATCCGCATCACCTGACCACTGCCGCGTCCATAAACCTCTTCTTGCAGAAATGGACAGCGCGCTAACTCTTGATGCCAGTCGGCAAATATCCCTCTGTGCATCACGCATATATAAAAATGCATCTTTCAAATGCTCTATAGTCAGTAATATACTGTCCCTATCTAGGGTATCAATATTTTCAGTCAGGGAATCCGACCACGCCACGCCCGCACCGCACATCCAGGCTGAGGCGATTGCTGGTCGCAGTATAACACCCGTGTGAGTGTATATACATTTTAGGATATTCTCCTGCTTTCTATCGGCAGGTTCCTTTAGGGCTGCCGTATCAGGAGAGGGTAGTGCTACCTGTTTAGACAAGCGTGTGAGCGCTTTATCCACCCTAGGGGGTGTTTCCCAACGTGCCCTATCCTCTGGCGGGAAAGGGTTCGATGCCAATAACCTTTTAGGAATTATCAGTTTTTTTATCGGGGGAAACCCACGCCTCATCACACACTTCATTTAATTCCTCGGATACAGGAAAAACTACAGGCAGTTTTCTCACCAAATATAATACCCTTTTTAGTGGTACTTGTATTATCAGAGATATGCAATACATTTTTCATTGCTTCAATCATGTAACGTGTGGCCCAAGTGGAAGTCACGTTTGTCTCCTCATCATCGACACTGGAGTCAGTATCCGTGTCTGTGTCTGCCATTTGAGGTAACGGGCGTTTTAAAGCCCCTGATGGCGTTTGAGACCCCTGGACAGGCACAAGCTGAGTAGCCGGCTGTCTCATGTCGTCAACTCCACTCAGGTGTCGACTCCCTAGGGGGTGACAACTCTATAATAGGCAATTGCTCCGCCTCCATCTCATTTTCCTCCTCAAACATGTCGGCACACCGCACACACACAGGGAATGCTCTGATAGAGGACAGGACCCCACTAGCCCTTTGGGGAGGCAGAGGGAGAGTATGCCAGCACACACCAGAGCGCTATATATAGACAGGAATACCACTATAAAATGTGCTTTTCCCTTTATAGCTGCTGTTAGTATTAAAACTGCGCCAAATTAGTGCCCCCCTCTCTTTTTTACCCTTTTCTGTAGTGCAGGACTGCAGGGGAGAGTCAGGGAGACGTCCTTCCAGCGGAGCCGTGATGGAAAATGGCGCCCGTATGCTGAGGAGATAGGCTCCGCCCCCTTCTCGGCGGCCTTTTCTCCCGCTTTTTGGTGAGTTCTGGCAGGGGTTAAAATACATCCATATAGCCCTGGGGGTTATATGTGGTGTATTTATGCCAGCCAAGGTGTTTACATTGCTGCTCAGGGCGCCCCCCCCTAGCGCCCTGCACCCTCAGTGACCGAAGTGTGAAGTGTGCCTGAGTAACAATGGCGCACAGCTGCAGTGCTGTGCGCTACCTTGTTGAAGACTGATGTCTTTTGCCGCCGATTTTTCCTTGCTTCTGGCTCTGTAAGGGGGCCGGCGGCGCGGCTCTGGGACCGAGCTCCGAGGCTGGGCCTGTGTTCGGTCCCTCTGGAGCTAATGGTGTCCAGTAGCCTAAGAAGCCCAAGCTACCACCACTTAGGTAGGTTCGCTTCTTCTCCCCTTAGTCCCTCGGTGCAGTGAGCCTGTTGCCAGCAGGTCTCACTGAAAATAAAAAACCTAAAACTAAACTTTCACTAAGAAGCTCAGGAGAGCCCCTAGTGTGCACCCTTCTCGGCCGGGCACAAAAATCTAACTGAGGCTTGGAGGAGGGTCATAGGGGGAGGAGCCAGTGCACACCAGGTAGTTCCAAAGCTTTCTTTAGTTGTGCCCAGTCTCCTGCGGAGCCGCTATTCCCCCTGGTCCTTACGGAGTTCCCAGCATCCACTAGGACGTCAGAGAAAAATATATATCAGGAAGCGCTTCGATCAAAACTATTTTTTATAATTTATTAAAAATCAATAATATGCAATTTAATATATCAAAATTGTAAACATAATATAACTAAATCATTAACTTTCTCACTCGTGTCTCCAATGTTGCATTAGTCCATAATGACAATGATCATTATAATGATTAGTATTAGTTGCTGTGGGGTCTTGAAATAATTAGCCCGTATTGCACTTGTCTCCTTTTGTTAGTCAGTTTATTAGCAACATGAGGATTATAGTGGCTGGCACGCCAACATGCAGTGTTTCCTCCGTCAATTGTTGCAATGAGCACACTTAGGGGAACAGACGGAGGGAGGGCGCCAGTATGATGATATCCCGGCGCTATGCTACACCCCCGTCTGACCGCAGCTGTAAGTGTCCTGTATCGTAGTGTCCTTACGCGTTTCTCCGCCCCTATCTCACGGCGGTTTCCTCTGACGAAACCGCCGTGAGATAGGGGCGGAGAAACGCGTAAGGACCATCTAAACGACCCATTCATTGAAAGTGTCTCCAAGGCTGTGGTGCAAAATAAGACGTTCACGGACTGCTACTGGAGTTTGCTGCTAATACTCCGTGGTTTATGAGAACTTTACAAGTCCGGTAAGAGGGATCCTCTCTTTGCTGCACACTACGATACAGGACACTTACAGCTGCGGTCAGACCCCACAGCAACTAATACTAATCATTATAATGATCATTGTCATTATGGACTAATGCAACATTGGAGACAGGAGTGAGAAAGTTAATGATTTAGTTATATTATGTTTACAATTTTGATATATTAAATTGCATATTATTGATTTTTAATAAATTATAAAAAATTGTTTTGATCGAAGCGCTTCCTGATATATATTTATTTATATCCTCCATCCATTAATAAAATGATGGAAGATTTTACACACTGGCAGAGCTTACCAGTCTCATATTTGGGTAGATGCCACTTGTACAAAATGATTTCCTTCCCCCGTTTGCTATACCCGATCCAAATGCTCCCATTTCTTCTGACCAAACGAGATGTTCAAACAATTAACAAGGCCCTTAACACTTTCATCTGGACAAATAAGCGTCCACGTATAGCCCTTTTCAAATTGAAACAACCGACTACATTAGGTGGCGTGAATTTACCGTGCCCAGAGGACTACTCTCTAGCCGCTAACTATAGGTATGCCCTTGACTGGGTGAGAGGTTCCTCTGGCTATGCTAATACATTTCTAGAACACCATATGCTACCCCAAGGTACTTTATCTACCATATTACACTTTCCAGACCCCTCCACACTGACGTCCATCCGTACGAATCCCTTACTGCTCGCTCCGTACAAAGCATGGCGACACCTTCGAAAACGCATGGGACTGACACCTACCTACTCCTTATTCCAACCACTTCTCCATAACCCAGACTTTCAAGGCGGGAACGCCGATGCAATAATCAAGACCTGGTATTCTCAAGGCTTACGATTCGTGTATCAATTCTTGAATATCACCTGTACAGAAATGCTCACCCTGTCTCAATTAAAACAAAAATTTCCAAACCTGCATATACCACTATTTGCATATTTTCAAATCCGCAGCTTTGCAACACAATTGATAACACGCCTACGGCCAGCAGATTATGCCTTTCCCCTAGACGTCCAACTACGCTTAAATCCTCACTCTTCCTTTCCAACATCCTTTATCTATGCACACACCAGACGTCAGATAGATTTAGATAGTCAAACCACAGGCCTAGCTAAATGGTCGATCACCTTCCCAGACGCCCCTTTACAGACCATAATACAATGGCACTTATTACTTAATAAATATTTGGTGTCTTCCTCCTATGCAGAAATGCATTTAAAAATTTTACACAGGGCATACTATACTCCCCGTCTCAGATACCTCACGGGCATCTCTGATAACTCCCATTGCTTCAAGTGTTCCTCACCTGATGCAGACATCATTCATTGCCTTTGGTCATGCCCTATAATACAACTATTCTGGAAAGAAGTCTGTAACTACATTACAGCGACTTTAAATATTCCTCTCACGCCCACTTTGCGCTGGGCCTTCTGGAATCAATATGACCCTGATGGCTGTTCAATATCTCCAGGTAATAAATTATTACTAGCGCGGATAGCGGCAGCTTCAAAAAAGACCATACTGTCTCAGTGGATACACAAAACCCCTATACCCATAACTCTCCTACTTCCTAGACTGACACATCTGTACCAAATGGACTGGATAGAATGCTCTCTTAGAGTGGAATCCAATTCCCCCAAATTCTTTACAATATGGCTACCCTATGTTGTAACTCTGCCACAATCAATTCGTGATGGCATGCGTAAAGTAGTTAAATTTACTACTTGGTACAATGCAGAGGTTCTCACGAGGGGATCACCGCCCTTCTAACCTTAACCTTAACTTTATTATTTTAAGAACACCCTCTTTGCTTAGCTTAATTATACTGTTAATGACACCGTGAGACGACAATTCCCTGCTACATGTTATGTAATATCCATGATATCCTTTTCACGTTATTCTCTAATCATTATATGTGATTGCTGTGGTACAGATGTAATGTTGTGCATTCCTACGTATCATTAACTTTGATATTGTCATAGATAAGGATGTTGTTAAACAGTTATCATGTAACATGTGAAATGTGTGTGTTACACCTATAATTTTTTTCTCCGAATAAACCTATTTAAAAAAAATAAAAAAATAAAAAGCTTGCAGAAATAAACCCGTTATTAAATACTCTTGCAACTGGGTTGCTATATAATGCCTTAATAGAGTTGAAGATTTGCCCTTTATATCCAAATTTCTTGAGTGTCTCAAATAGGCAATTCCAAAGTAGGCAGTAGAATGCCTTTTCGTTGTCTAACGATACTAAGAGTCATTCTTTACCTGTTTTATGTGCTTGCTCTACTATATTAAAGACCCTGTGGGTGTTATCTGATGCTTGCTGTATGCTTACAAAACCCACTTGATCCTGGATGATTGATAACAGGTGTAGGTTTATTCTATTTGCAATAAGTTTTGCATAGATTGTAATATCTGTATTTAGAAGAGCAATTGGGGTAAAGTGGAATAGTGTTGATTTCTTCCCTTCCTTCGGGTGGTAATTATTCTTGCCTCCAGCAGCTCCTATGGAAGTGAACTTTGTTCGGTGAATGTATTAAAAAGAGCTGTAAGGGGGGACACTAAAGTTTCCAAAAAAATGTTATAGAATACATTTGTATAGCCATCAGGGCTTGGAGCTTAACCATTTGGCAAAGACTTAATTACCTCTAAGACTTCAGTTTCAGTCCAGGGGGCATTGAGCTTCCTAAGGTCCTTCTAGGGAGGCCAATCCCGGGCCGTTTTTTCAATCCCGGGATTGAAAAACGGTCAATCCCGGGATTGCAGTAGGGATCATTGAAGGTTGTAGGGAGCAGCGCTGGAGGGACGGTGTAGGCAGTGGTGCAGGAGGAAGGGAGGGTGTAGGTAGCGGTGCGGGACTCGGGAGGGAGGGTGTAGGTAGCGGTGCGGGACTCGGGGGGGGGGGGGTGTAGGTAGCGGTGCGGGAGGGTGTAGGTAGCGACGCGGGAGGGAGGGTTGGTAGCAGCGCGGGAGGGAGGGTTGGTAGCAGCGCGGGAGGACTGCACGGAGGGAGGGTGTGTTAGTAAGTAATACTACTTACTATTAGGCGGGCAGCAACCATGGACATTGAACGCGGCGGCATTTCAAATGAAGCGCCACCCGGCAGCCAACCAGAGCTGGCGGACCGGCAGCCAATCAGGGAAGCGGCCGCAGCAGTGGCTCCTGATTAGCTGCCGCTGCAGCGGCAGCTTCCTTCATTGGCTGCCGGTCCGCCAGCTCTGATTGGCTGGCGGCCGGTGCTACATTTGAAGTGCAGCCGCGTTCAGCTTGTCCATGGCTGCCGCCCGCCTAATATTAGTAAGTAGTATTACTTACACCCACCCTCCCGCACATGTGCAATGTAATCCCGTGAATCCTGGGATTGGAGGCTCCAATCCCGGGATTCAAATCCCGGCATTTTTGGGTCCAAATCCCGGGATCTCACTGATGCCGATCCCAGGATTGGCCTCCCTAGGGCCTGCTCTTCAAGATAAGGAAGGTCAAGATCCCGCAAGAATTGCTGTATAGTCTCTTTGTCTAAATGTAAATAATATAATGATTTATAATATTTAGCAAAGTACTCCGTGATGGCCTGTGGATTGATAATTTTAGTACCATTTCCAGAGATCAGGAAGGGGATATTATTACGTGCATTTTGTTTCCTCAATTTTTGTGCTAAAAATGTACCTGGTTTATTGCCTAAATTATAAAATTTATGTTATATATGGATAAGTGAGGATTTCATATGAGTCATGAATAATTTATGTAATTGATTTCGAATAGCGGTAAATTCTCTAGTAAGGCTTACGCGTAGGGTTAGCCCTATGTAGAGATTCCACCTTTGTTAATTGTAATTCTTCTTGTTGTGCAATATGCTGGTTTCGTAACCGTACCCCTAGTTGGATTGTTAATCCTCCAAGGACAGCTTTCATGGCACACCAGTATGTAATATATGTTGTTTCTTGTGGATGGTTAATATTTTGGTAAAGATCTAACCCTTCTTTAATAGCATTCAAGGACTCTGGTGAGGTCAATAGGTGCTCTGGAAAGCGCCACGGTCTCGGTTGGGTTTTAGAATTAGAACACTGCCAGGTCCATGAAGTTGCTGCATGGTCCGACCAAACAATCAGGATTATACTTAGGCTAATTGCGGACTATAATGACCATTTATCTATCAGAATTAGATCTATATGTAAATATGTCAAGTGTACATGAGAAAAAAAAAAAAGTCTAATCTTTAGTAGATGGGAATTTCACCCTCCATAAATCATACAGATCATATTCTGATAGTAACATAGTATTTGAGGTTGAATAGAGGCAAATTGCCCATCGTGTTCAACCTGTTTTAAGTTGTGATGATTCTACATACTTGCTAAATAATGTTTAATGACTAGTTAGCTACTATAACTCATGTTACCCCGGATTAACCACGTTGATATTTTAAGTATTATAACCTTGGATAGCTTTTTCATTCAGAAATGTATCCATTCCTTTTTTAAACCCAATTACAGAGTCCGCCATTACCACCTTCCCTGGCAGGGAATTCCACATCCTGATTGCCCTAACAGTGAAGAACCCTTTCCTCCGTGAACTTTCTCTCCTCCAGTCGCAGCGAGTGCCCACGTGTCCTAAACTATGTTCTTTTAATAAATAATTCCTCTGATAACTCTTTGTAGTGCCCCTTTACATATTTGAAGATATTAATAATATCTCCTCTTAGGCGTCTCTTTTCTAGTGTATACATATTCAGCCTAGTAAGTCTTTCCTTATAGTCCAGTCCTTCTAGGCCTTTAATCAATTTAGTAGCTCGCCTTTGAACACTTTTGAGTTCACGGATGTCTTTTTTATACAATGGTGCCCAAAACTGTACACAATATTCCAGGTGCGGACGTACCAATGCCTTATACAGCGGCATGATTACATCTGAGTCCCTTGTCTCAATTCCCCTTTTTATGCACGCTAGCACCTTACTTGCCTTCTTTACTGCGTTTTGACATTGTGTACGGTTATTAAGCCTATTACCAATGAAAACCCCCAAATCTTTTTCCAACTCTGTTTCCCCTAGGCATTCCCCATTTAATATGTAGGATGCAAGTTTGTTTTTAGTCCCAAAATGCATAACCTTGCATTTGTCTGTATTGAACCTCATTTTCCATTTAGACGCCCAGAGTTCAAGTTTAGATAGATCATTCTGTAATTCCACATCCAATTCTGAATTAATTACCTTACACAGTTTGGTATCATCTGCAAAGATTGACACTGTGCTTTCCAGGCCTATTTCTAGGTCATTGATAAATATGTTGAACAGTAGTGGTCCGAGTTTGGACCCTTGTGGTATTCCGCTGACTACTGGGGACCAGGTTGAGGACTTCCCGTTGACCACTACTCGCTGTACCCCGCTATCCAACCAGCTGCTTATCCATGTTCAAATAGTTTTTCCTAGGCCAATTTCCTTTAATTTGATCATCAGTCTCCTATCAGGAACTGTATCGAAGGCTTTTGCAAAATCTAAGAAGACCACATCCACTGCTTTTCCTTGATCAAGATTATTGCTCACTTCCTCGTAGAAGCTAATTAAGTTAGTCTGACATGACCTGTCCCTCACAAACCCATGCTGGTTCTTGCTAATAATTGCACAATTTTTTCGACGTAGCCAACTTTTGGTTATTATCTCCTATGGTGCTATTTGATGTTCTGTCCATGTTTGGATTTGGGACTAAGTTAAAATCTCCCATTATTATTACATGACCTTTATGTACTTTATGGATCAGTTTGAGCGTCTTGCTTAGAAACTTGATTTGTTGTTTGTTAGGTGCATACAAAGAAACTATTGTACATGCCTTTTCCTCAAGATCTCCCATTAAGATCAAGTATCTACCCTCTTTTTCAGATATTTCATTCTTTAATTTAAACGAGACAGAATTATGAAACAAAAGAGCTATACCATGAGTTTTGTTAGGGCCACTTGCAAAATATGCCGTGCTATACCTAGCATTTTTTCATTATTGGTGGAGCTTTTGCAGGGAAGTGGGTTTCTTGAATGGCAACTATTTTAGCCTTAAGGCGATGGAAAGTATCTAGTGCAAGCCTGCATTTATTCGGGGTGTTAAGGCCATGTATTAGTACTGTACTGTGACTACTGTACAGTATATCACAGTACTTTTAATGTCCTACAGTATAAAATGTGATACTGTACACTTGTGCCTCAGAGTTGTGGTTAAATAAAAATGATTATAAAATAAGTTAACGTACAATACAATAACTTCTTCTCTGATATTACATTGTACCAGTATTGCTACCAGTGTACATTGCTAGTGTGTTTTGTGTCATACAGAAATAGCCTTCATGTACACACTGCTTATTTTTGTATTTATTTTTTTATCAGTATTTTTCTGTCCTACTGTATGACATACAACCTGTATGTGCAACAGGTGATGTAATTTGATACTAGGACGGACCCAATATAAGGTGCAGCTTTACAATTTCTTCAGCATTTCTTAGTTTTAAGTAATGGTGCCCATACACTTCTGAGATAATCGGTGCTAACCTTTGATTCCGACCGCATCTGAGAGAGAAATCGAAGGATTGTATGCACATTTTAGGTACCTTTCAACGCGATGCGCGGGCACGCCGGTCGAATCTCACGTCTCAAGATAGTATGTGCTGCACTTAATATTTATCGAATCGCAGTGCGATCGCATGTGTTTTTAAAAACACATGCTATATAATCGCACTGTGATGTGCGCTGGGCACCCGCCAGGAGCGGATGGAGGCCGCTCCTACTCGGCGGTGACGTGCCCATCACGTGATTACCATGCGATCTATCGCATGATCGCATGGTAATCACTTTGGCAGTTCAGGTGCGATTTCATTGCACCTGAACTGCCGGTGCGATGACCCGCAATGTCGCGTCACCGGGCATCTCACAAGTGTATGGGCACCATTAGAACATCTGTGAGCTTCCTGTTCCCATCAATAAAAAGGTGAAGTGCGAGAGTATTGCAGAAGATCCAAAATGTTGATGTAACTCAGAAGAACAACCAGAAAAGCTGATTTTCAAGAGCAGTTTTACATTTCTATTTCCACTTCAGTAGAGCAGTCATATAATCATTAAAACTTCTCTGCCACCTGGTGGTTGAATACAATTATACAACAAGCTCACTGTATTCACCTCTTTCCAGGGCACTTAGTTATTCTTATTCAAAAGGCTTGCTTCCCTGCATTGAACAGTTATCAATCTCATGCCCTACCAATTACTATTGATCATGTAAACCTCTGCAGCACCATATATCTACTACTTATAGATAACTGTGTAACAAGTGTGCGCATTGTTCACACCATGAATGTGTCTTCCTTTATGGCCATCTCTACGTAATCTTTATTCTACCATTTTGTTATCTATACTCTTCTATAATTAGTTTAATGCATAGCCTGAAAAAATAGCAACTTCTATCTGAAATTTCTATTAATGTTTTCTGCTGTCGCATCCCCAGCCAGAAATGGGTCCATCAAAAATTACTATTATGTTGGAGCAGTTGTGCAAGAGAAGGGACTTTGCTTATTTATTTATTTATTTATTACCAGTTATTTATATAGCGCACACATATTCCGCAGCGCTTTACAGAGAATATTTGCCCATTCACATCAGTCCCTGCCCCAGTGGAGCTTACAATCTATATTCCCTATCCAGTGCCGTAACAAGACATTTTAGTGCTGTGCGCAAGAAACAGCACCGGCGCCCCCCCCACCACCAATACACAAAACAGGGTAAGTGTGCGCCACGGGCACGCTGATAAAATATAGGGGCGTGTCTTCATGAGAAAGGGGTATGTCCACAGAGCTCCCTTTTACACATTAAGGCAGGCAGAGCTCGCTTTTACACATCACGGCAGGCAGAGCTCCCTTTTACACATTACAGCAGGTAGAGTACTCTTTAATACAGTACAGCACGTAGAGCTCCCTTTTACACATTACGGCAGGTAGAGTCCCCCTTTTTACACATTTTGCCAGAAGAGTTTCCCTTTTTACACATTACTGAAGGCAGTCCCCTTTCTACACATAACAGAAGGCAGATTCCACCTTTTTTCCAAATTAGGCAGGCAGAATCCCTTTTTTTTTTTTTTTTTTTTTTTTACACATTACAGAAGCAGAGTCCCCCTTTTTACACATTAGGCAGGCTGAGTCCCCCTTTTTACACATTATGGCAGCAGAGGCACCCTTTTTACACATTGCAGCAGCAGAGTGGCACACTGGAGGAGAGCTAGGGAGAAAGCAGGTGAGAGGAACGCGGGGGAGGGGTAGGGAGAGAGCAGGTGAGAAGAATGCAGGGGGAGGGCTAGGGAGAG
This sequence comes from Pseudophryne corroboree, assembly GCF_028390025.1. Lineage (NCBI taxonomy): Eukaryota > Metazoa > Chordata > Amphibia > Anura > Myobatrachidae > Pseudophryne > Pseudophryne corroboree. The sequence continues at coordinate 412,631,636 of NC_086447.1, read as the reverse complement.
AGCAGGTGAGAGGTATGCGGGGGGAGGGCTATGGAGAGAGCAGGTGAGAGGAATGTCAGGTGCCAAAAGGCTGTGTGGGCGCGCATGATCTGACATCACGCCTGGCGTTGAGGAGCGCAGCCGAGGGGAGAAAGGATTGGTGAAGGACATGCTCAGCCATATCCCCCAAGATCAGCTGCTGCCGGGTTATAGTCCTCATCCTCCAGGCTCCACACAGAGTCCACGTAGTAACGCTGGTGAGCGGTGCAGCCCAGTCTGGGGCGGGGAAGGAGAAGGGGTATGTAGAGCACACATGCTCCTCGGCAGCGCTGCAGTTACCTAGCGGCGATAGCGGGCAGTAGTGTGGTGTGGATCAGAGCTGGATTAAGACTTCGGGGGTCCCGGGGGACTTAAGACAGGGGGGCCCTCAGGTCTAAAATTAAAACCATAATACAAATGTCTATATAAACAGTATATTATATATACATATATTTGTACAGAAATACATGCGCAAATAAATACATACATACATACATACACTCACATATATACTTTGTATATGGGCACAACTTGCTGGCAAAAACTCACACAGTGGAAGAAGAGCTTGAAGTTCTCTTCTGACGAGCTGTGGCTGTGTGCACGTTAGTAGTAATCAGTGCTTTCCCTGACTGGCGAGTGACAGCTCAGCTGTCCAATGGTGTGTGCAGCAGCAACCTGCAGCTCCATGATTGGCTGGAGCGCAGGCTGCAGCTGCACACACCATTGGACAGCTGAGCTGTCACTCGGCAGACAGCCTAGGAAAGCTTTGCGGCGCTGGCGGCTAGCAGTCACTCAGTGCGGTATCAGAGGGGAGCACGGTGCTGCCGCTGCAGATCGGATCAGTAACACAGATCCGATCTGTGGCTGGTGGCCCTTTCAGATTGGGGATGCCCGGGGTACTTAACCCTGGAACTCCCCCTTAATCTAGCCGTGGCCCGGCGGGTGCCTGCGGAGGTTTTTCCGCCTCACAGCGCATTGCGCTGTGTGCAATGCCCCTCTAGCCCATAGCTGGTTACGGCACTGTCCCTATCACATGTACACGAACACACGAACACACATTCACACTAGGGTTAATATTGTTGGGAGCCAATTAACCTGCCAGTATATTTTTTGGATTGTGGGAAGAAACCGGAGAACCCGGAGGAAACCTACGCAAGTACGGGGAGAATATACAAACTCTGCACAGGTAGAGCCATGGTGGGAATCGAACCCATGATCTCAGTGCTGTGAGGCAGTAATGCTAACCATTACACCATCTGTACTGCCTTTGCTTAACATATTCTGTTATTAACTTATTGTTGTTGTGGGTAGAATACTAATTTGCACTTTCACGTAACTAATTCTCAAATTGCTCTCCTATAATTTTGCTACTTCATTATTTCCAAGTATTCAATTGAAAAAGTTTCTTTGGTGCAGGTCCTACCAAACTGAAGTATCGATAGCACTTGGTTGAGATAAGCTTCAGGTTTATTGAAGATTCATAAACCCAGTGCTATACTGTAGTATTTGTGTGGCACATGGCTAAAGATAGGCATAAACTTGTATGTATTACAAAATACAGATATATATTAGGGCTGGGCAAGTTAACGCGTTAATATCATGTTAACACATTAACTAATTAACGGCGACAATTATTTTAACGCCGACAATCATCCTCTCACAGCACGTCCACCCAGGGGCGTCGGAACTGGGTGGGCAAGGGGGCAGCTCGCCTCCCCCCAAACAGAGAGGCGCCGATCATGTATAGGAGGAGCAGAGGTGTGATGTGTGGTCAGGTGAAAGACCGCACATTACATCCTCCACTCCGTGCAGTCAGTGAATGTAGTCGCAGCAGGGTGCATGTTGCGCCCCTCCTACTCCCTGCTGGTCCCGGCTGCCAGCCTCACCTCTACGCGTCAGCTCCTGTGCTTCCGTCCTCTACACTGCACAGCGTCACGTGTGCACCGGGAGCCAATCAGGATTCCTGTTGCGCTCCGCTATTGCCCATCGGTTCCGTGCTGCGGCCGCCCGGCACCCGCCTCTGGATACAGCCCCTTCCCTCCTGATGAGCCTGCAGACAGCAGCAAGGTGGCGCGGGACGGGGATGTCATACATCCCATGCAGCACACCGTGTCAGCGGATCTCTCCATCACTGTTATACACAGGAACTCAGTACTGAGCTGCGGGGCAGGCGAGTGTGGGGGAGCTGCCAGTGACAGCAATGAGTAGGAGGACAGCAGCTCCCTTCTTGCTCTCCTGTTTGCTGTCATCTGTTTGTGCAGTGCTGGACAGGAGAGTCACAGGAAATGTTAAGCTACAGGAGTATGCATCCAGTTATGTGAAATAGAGGAGCATGAATTAGCACAATCTCATTTTAGCTAGTTTTATTTTAGCTGTACTGATGACTCCATGCAATCTCATTGACCTCCCCCTTCTCTCCATGCTTCTCTCTCCCCTCTCTGCCCCCCCCCTCTCTCTCCTCTCTGTGCCTCTCTCTCTCTCTCATCTCTGTGCCCCCTCTCTCCTCCCTGTGCCTCTCTTTATCTCCTCTCTCCCCTCTGTGCCCTCCTCTCTCTCTGTGCCTCGCTCGTTCTCTCCGCTCTGCCCCCTCTTTCTCTCCTTTCTATGCTTCTCTAACATTTCTCTCCACTCTGTGCCTCTTTCTTTCTCTATCTCCTCTCTGCCCCCCCCTCTCTCCTTTCTATGCCTCTTTGCTGATCCAGTTTTGCACATAACAATGCGATTAATCGTGATTAATTTGAGAAAATCTTGCGATTAGAAATTTTAATCGTTGCCCACCACTAATAAATTATATATAATTTATTATTATATAATTTTTTTTTTATTTCTTTTTGAAAGATGAGATCTCCCCAGGGAGCTGATGTCGTACTTTGGTATGTACAAGTTTTGTATAATAAAATAATCTTAAAAAAAGAGATTGTTTATTTTTTTAAAAAGCAATACATAAAACCGTTTACAATTTGCCCAGAATAACAATAAACAATGTTTGTACAGACAATAGTTGTGTTGGTAATTCAAACATCAAAATGATCTTCTTTGTAGAGATGTCAGAGAACAATGTGCTAACCCAACACGTGTCGTCCTACAGACTTCATCAGGGGTGTATTAATCAAAGAATCACAATATGGACATACATCTTATTGTGTCTTCAAAAAGGCAATTTAACAATGCTTAAAATAGTATCGGACCAAATTTCACCATATGGGGTATCAATTTAAATTGAATTGGAAGTAACCCTTTTCACTGATTATCCACTGGGTATAACCTTTTTGAAATTTAGAGTAATTCTGAATCAATTTAATTCAATTAAGCCCATAAGATGGCAAATCACTGGATATCTTCCAGATGTCAATTTAGACAAAGTGGACCACTGTAATAGTACCAATTAGATTACATCAAGCCCATAAAGTGACTGATCACCGTGTGTTGTCCCAGTGTTTATTTGAACAGGGCAAATCACCGCAACAGTTCAGATTCAATTAAATAAAGCCAATTGAAGCAGCTAATCACTGGATATCGTCCAGGTATCAAATTTGAACAAGGCAAACCACTGCAATTGTGCCTCTCCACAGAAAGTGACACTCCTAGCTGCTGCAAAACAGCAAAATATTGCAGATAATACAATCTAGCTAAGATTGTATTATCTGCAATATTTTGCTGTTTTGCAGCAGCTAGGAGTGTCACTTTCTGTGGAGATCTTAGCTAGACTTGTAAAGATTTTTTTATAGATATACAGCAAAAACATACTTACACAATTCTGGTACAAAGAACATCAGAGAGTTGATGGAGTTTTCAAAAGTATTTTTTGTAAACAACACATATGGGTGAAAATAGCTGTTAATGCGCAGTAAACAGCACTCTAATCAATTATGTAACACCAAACCTGGACTAAGAAATAGTAAAGAGAAAGAGAGGAAGAAAAGAGTTTAGGATACAAAGAGAGACCATTTTTGGGGAACGGTTACAGTTTAGATGAAACAGTAGCCCACCCTAAATCATGCCCTGGACTTTTATGTAATTTGGTGCCACAGGAACCATGTTGTGCTTTAAAAAACCTTCCATACCTGTTCCTGCATGGATGGAGGTAAGCAGCTGTCTATGTATAAGCCCCATTTCTTATCAGAATCAGCTTTATTGGCCAGGTGTACTCACATGCACTAGTAATTTTTTGTGGTACAATGCATTGCCAAGCAGCAACATGAAGGGGGAATACATAGCATAAGAAGGGGAAGAACGTAGCATGTATTACAAACATTACACGTATGAGTTCATACTGCACATTGCAACTGTATGATAGACTCGACATATTATACATGTAGAAACGAAGGCTGCTTGGCAAAGCAGCACAGAGGCAGCCATCAGCGGCGCCATCTTGAACTCAAATAATGCACATAATACAGAAGATTTAAGTAATACATCAAAAGATAAACCACACAGACATAAGAGAAAACCTTGAGCATGCAGAAAGCATAATGCATGATTGGTGTAAGCATTATGGGTAATAACCTCCAAGGGTTGTGTATTTCACCCTCACCAGGTACCAGGTGTGGCAGCCATCTTGGGCACACTGCGTAGAATTACCCAGGGTGGAATAGTCCACCCCTAGAAGAGATAACACAAAATGGGGGTGGTATTCATGTGACCGCCGGTCAGCTGACCGGCAGCGTGGCGAGCCCGCAAGGGGCTTGCTGCACTCGCCCCTCCCCGCTGGGATCCCGGCGTCAGTAAGCTGACCGGCGGTCAGGAGACCGCTGGTCAGCCATACTATACCCCAAAATGGGTAGATTGCAGAGTCCTAAAGTTCAGAGTAAGGTTCCAACAAAACCATCCCATCCACAAGCGCACCAGATAAGGCAGCCACGTTGGGCGCACTACGAAGGTTACACAGTGGGAGATGAGCCATACAAGGGCCAAATGCATATATGAGAGAACTGACATGTGTGTAGTAGTATGCTATACCCTGCATGGAAAGATCCAAATGAAGCACACCCTGCACACAGAGGAAACATCCGAGGCATCCATGTGGGGCGCACTGCATAGGTTGCTGCTGGCAGGGTGTGTAATCAATGGAGGTAAACATTACAGGAATAGCACACAGTGGGGTAGAAGTATTCTGTAAGAAGAAACAGAAGAGAAAAAACACATTTCTTGGAATACTGTACTAACATTATTTTGCGCAAATTATAAATGTCCTGGTCTCATGAGACCAGTGTGGGTGGGTGTGAGAATGTGGGGAGCACACTAATATCCAATGGAAATGACCCAGAGAAGTCTGGTCCTGATGCGCACACCCCTCAGTTCCCTGCTCAGCTTGAGGGGTTTTCCCGGGGGGCAGTCATGATGTTCTTGGACAGAGGAGTAGTAGACATTGGTCCTGGTGTTCTCATGGCAGTGGTGAGGAAAGGCCACATAATGGTCCTGAGTTGCTGTGTATGGGGAAATAGTTTAACTCCGGTTCGAACTTCATCCTTAAAATACATCCTTAACAAATGCATACTTCACAAATGCGTGCAGGACAATTCCTCACTGCAGGCCTTGATGATATTGCTCTTAAATACTGCACACTATCAATTGGCAGGGGGGAGGGGGGGGGGGGGGGAGGTGTGCAATCATAAGTTCAGCTAATGAACAGGGGATTTTGCATTGAAGACAGATCACAGACATTTGCAGACAAACTTTCTTGGGGTGTGAAAAGTGTAGCCAAAGAGAGATGATAGACTCAGATATACAAGCAGGAGGATGGTATTTTTATAGAGAACACTAAAGATCACCACTGGCACAGAGTCACCAGAGCCTACTGCAGAAGGCCACCAGAATCACTCGACTGTCGAATAGGCAGTGTCATAGTCCGAAAGGTCCACAGGGGTGCATGTAAGACCTGGATCTGCATCAGGGGAATATATTAGGTGAGCTCTAATGATGGGGCAGATGTATAGGAGCTGGTCGTGCCAGAGAACGAGGGGAAAATAATGAGAGCCAGTGTAGCCAGGACTCCTTTATGGTTAAATTCCATCTTTTTTTCAATACGAAAAATAGCCATTCGGCGTTCATGATATAATACTTCCAACGGGGCTACTTTCCATTCACCCAAGGTATGGACTGTCGGGATGATCCAGTGTATCAGGATCACTTGTTTAGCCATAGTCATGTGACATGGTAGCCGCAGGAGCCTTACATTTAGAGCATAAACCTGTTTCCATTACAGCTTGGCAAACCTCCCGAAGCGCAGTGTCCGGCGGGTGGTCGAAAGGCTGGGGGTCACGGCGCACGCTGTCTATACAGCAGTGCTGGTTGCTATGCAGTGACTGAGACTGGGGACACGGCACATGCTCTCTATGCAGATAGCAGCGCCATGTCTGGTGCCTGGGAGCGCCGGAGGCTGGGGGCAGCACAGCAGCTTCCAGATTGCTGGGCTTGCCCCCAGCGTGACGCTCCGGAGCACCGTTCTGCAGGGTTTCCGGGCGCTTGGAGATGACATCATTTCTAAGTGCCAGCCCACAAGACACTGCACCGATCCGGGAATAGCTGCGGTATAAATGGGGGGAGTCCCGGGTCTGACCAAGCTTTTTTTATTTCTTATTTTTTTTGTGTTTTGATTTGTTGGATATTAAGAGAAAATTCGCAGGAAGGAGTCTTGTTACCTTTTTGTAAAGTAAATGTGTTGCAATGCAGCAACCTCAATAACTGAGGTTTGGCATCCATAAATAAGGAACCATTAACAAGAACAACACTTAAATGTTTATTCAACTTCAGTTTTAAAGGAAGTAAATTGATACTTTTATTTGTGCCATGTGCAAAACTGAATACTCTCTGTACTTCATGGATACGATTTCCTACTAAAAACATGTTTTCTTTCTGTACAGGGGGAACTAAAGTTGTAGACTTTGTTTCCTTAAATAACAATTGATTCATAAATTCAGAATTTTGTTATACCATCCCCCTTCCACAATAAATTGCTAAACTTGAAATCAGGGAAAATTATCTCCCTAACCTCTCTAATCCTATGAAATTCCTTGATAGTATAGCATTCACTAGAAAAGCGCTCATCTATGACAAACTTCAAGATATTCACCTCAAGGTAAAGAGCAGATATTACAGATGGGTCCTCCGTTATCTTGACTGTTTCTGTGCCTAGACGGACGTTTAGTCACGCTAAGGCGATAGCTTAGCTTGCTGAGTTTAATCACGGACAGGCGCGTTGAGGCGATACTAGATACTCAACACGCATTACACATCTCCACCACTGGGTGGCTAATGCTCCACTAATCCAGTACGTTAGATCGTATAGTGGTGGATTGATCTACAGCTCTGGCAAATGGTCAGTGACGACTAATGTTAATAGATGGTGACCAGTGGTCAGACGGTGAGAGTTCTCAAAATATATAAACAGTTTATACAGACACAAACGAACATGTTAAAACACTTGTGTATGCAGACGCAAGATTGTGTATGCAGACGCAACTAATTGTGTAAAAGGAAGTATGTACAATGCATAAACACAGTGCTTTAGAAATACATGTATGAGCGTCCGAGTCCCCTAAGGCATAAACCAACACCAATGGGGAGGGGTTGCTCTTTGCAGTACTTTTACACATGAAATTGTGAATCTCTCATGAAGCATCCTGGGCTAGCGATGAAGGCTCCGACCTCCCACGCTGAGAGTCCCGGGTTCAAGTCCTTAAGTGCCAACTTTTTTTTTTTTTTTTTTTTTTTATGTGTTCCCGTGACATTCACTTTAATATTATTTTTTCTTTGTAATACATTCAATGGAAGGGTGCACACAGGTTTCACATAATCAGAGTAAATCTGCAGGAGCAATTCTTTACGCTAAATACAAATGCACAGAGGTAATGAGTATAAATTAGTGTATTCTGACGCAACTAACTGAGCAACACAGTACTGTAGATCACTGGCGTTTGTGTATTGCACATGACCTGAACTCCCTCCCTGTCTACTGCATGACCTGTGCAGGCTCCCAGGGGGTAAGGGCGATGGGTGGTTGGGGGAGGTGGTGGAAAATACCGTGCTTTTGAAATACAAGTATGAGCGTCAGAGTCCTCTAAGGCATAAACCAACACCAATGGGAATGAAGTGCCAACCTTTTTTTTTTTTTTAATGTGTTCGTGACATTCACTTTAATATTATTTTTTTTCTTTGTAATACATTCAATGGAAGGGTGCACACAGGTTTCACATAAATCAGAGTAAATCTGCAGGAGTGATTCTTTACACTAAATGCAAATACACAGCGGTAAGGAGTATAAATTAGTGTATTCTGACGCAACTAACTGAGCAACACAGTACTGTAGATAGTCTGCATTTGTGTATTGCAAATGACCTGAACTCTCTCCCTGTCTACTGCATGACCTGTTCAGGCTCCCAGGGAGGGGGGGGGGGGGGGGGGGAGGGGGCGGGTTTATTTTAAGAAACACTTTATTTACACCATGGACGTGGGACAAAATCAGTAGGAACATGTAACACACATACAGGTTGAGTATCCCTTATCCAAAATGCTTGGGACCAGAGGTATTTTGGATATGGGATTTTTCCGTATTTTGGAATAATTGCATACCATAATGAGATATCATGGCGATGGGACTTAAATCTAAGCACAGAATGCATTTATGTTTCATATACACCTTATACACACAGCCTGAAGGTAATTTTAGCCAATATTTTTTATAACTTTGTGCATTAAACAAAGTGTGTCTACATTCACACAATTCATTTATGTTTCATATACACCTTATACACACAGCCTGCAGGTCATTTAATACAATATTTTTAATAACTTTGTGTATTAAACAAAGTTTGTGTACATTGAGCCATCAAAAAACAAAGGTTTAATTATCTCACTCTCACTCAAAAAAAGTCCGTATTTCGGAATATTCCGTATTTCGGAATATTTGGATATGGGATACTCAACCTGTATTGTAATAAGAGATAGATATATCTCTATATCTCTATATATATCTACCTACATATACAGCATCAGCCGGCACTCCCATAATTGTTTTCAGCGTGCTCAGGTGCCAGAGACAAAAAAATACATGTAACTCCAACCAAAAACGGCACTCAGAGACAGTATTGCAAAAAAAGACTATTATTCCAAAAGTCAACATTTCGAGGCTCAAAGCCCCATCGTCAGGACAAAACAGCAACAGTACACACATAAATGTTACACTTACCCTCCTAAATACCCAAATGCCGCTGACGCCGCTATCCTCCTCGTCCGCACCTCCGGACCCGCTTCCGCATACGTCAATGCACATCCACCTCCATTTCCGTCCGTCGCCTAGGGAACACCCTCATGCGTTCCACCTGACTCCAGACTGCGTTTCAAGAGGCAGGAAGAGACACATGCTGATACCACGGGGGCGGAGGGGCTGCAGACAAGATAGAAACAGTGGAGACCTTTAAAAGGCATCAATACCAACAAATATACATACAATATGTGCAAATGGCTTAAATAAAAAAGAAAAAACAAAACACATATACAAACATGTAGGAGCGGCACCATAACATGTAGAAATTATAACTACATACTCAAATACCTAAACTACAACAGCATATTCCAATTAATTTTTTCATTTAGACCCCCCCGGAGCACAAGTACCCAATCTCAAAATCCACTCGGTTTCTGTGGTTAAAAGGGATTTAGCCCTATCACCCCCCCGCAGGCTGAGGGGTACATGGTCTATCATGAAGTACCGGAGAGACTCAAGAGTATGACCAGCATCCTTAAAGTGTTTCGCAACCGGCTGGTCAATAGGTTTGCCTTCTAAAATGAGCTTAATGGCTGATCTATGAGCAGCCATCCTTTCTGAAAATTTGCGAATTGTCTGGCCCACATACATTAACCCGCATGGGCAGGTAATGATATAAACTACATGTGATGAAGAGCAGGTTAATACAAATCTAATATCATAGATCTTATCACAGTGGGGGTGTTTAAACGATTTACAATTTAACGTGAATTTACATGTGACACACCCACTGCAACGATAGCATCCTGGTGGTTTGTAATAGACATTAGGGGATCTGGGGTTATTCATCCCCGTGATATCGGTTCTCATAATCCTATCCTTGATGTTCCTCCCACGACGGAAGGACATTAGCGGAGTGGTATGGTGAAAGATTTTAAGATCAGGGTCAGAGGACACAATGGGCCAAAGAGCCTTCGTGGCTCTGCTAATCCCTGCACTAGAAGAAGTAAACTCACTGGGAAACGGGATCCTATTCTTAAGATGTTTAGTAGTGGGTTCTAGCAAGGACTGTTGGGACATGCCTAGTATTTCCTCTTTCTGTGCATTAAGAAGGTTCAAGTCATAACCACGGGCAGCAAAATTCAATATAAGCACATCTAACTCCTCTGGAATACCAGAGGGATCAGAAGAGATACGGGCTATCCTCATCATTTGAGACCGTGGGAGCCCTTTCTTAAAGGGGCTCAGGGTGGTGACTGGATGCTAGTAAAAGAGTATTCCGGTCAGTGGGTTTATGAAAAACCCGAGTAGACAAACGGCCATTTTCAAGATGAATATTCACATCAAGGAAATGAACGTCAGTAAAACTACACGTATAAGTGAATTTAATTGAGGACCCCGACCCATTGATCCCACTTCTAAGCTCAACCAAAGCATTGTGTCCCCCACCCCATAACAGAAATAGGTCGTCTATGAAACGACAGTAAAGTATGACATTCTTACTGATCTCAGAATTGGAGGAAAAAAAAATGTGTGTTCCTGCTCAAAGATATTGGCGTACAATGGGGCCACAGGGGACCCCATCGCACAGCCGCGTAGCTGTAAAAAAAAAAAGGAGCCATCAAACAAAAAATAATTAAGGTTAAGGATCAACTCAAGTAGGGACAAAAATAAATCATGATCAAACAATGTACTCGGATGTTCAGCCTCCAGAAAGTTTCTCATAGCAGCAAGACCCTCAGAATGAGGGATAGATGTATAAAGGCTGCATACATCGAGACAACATAATACAGTTCCATTAGGAATATCCGGTACAGATTGTAACTTCTTTAGGAAAGACGTTGTATCCTTCAAAAAGGAGTCCCGATGTAGAAGCAGCGGTTGCAGGATGGAGTCTAGTAGCTGAGCAACAGATCTGTATAAGGAATCAGGGGCCGAAATGATTGGGTGTCCCGGGGGTTTATGTGGATCCTTATGTAGTTTAGGAAGCGTGTAAAGTAATGGAACCCTAGGATGTTTAACTTTGAGTGCTTTATGAATTTTATCTGGGAGTTTGCCGGCCAGTTTAGCTGAATTCAATATCCCTTCAAGCTCTTTCTGAAAAGGAATCGATCGTGGGGTCTGCAGGCAATTTACGATATACTTCCATATCAGCCAGCTGGGCATAGATCTCCTCTCTGTAGAACTGTAGATCTAGAACAACAATTGCCCCGCCTTTGTCGGCAGGCCTAATTACAATATCATCGTAGGACGCCAAAGCTGTTAAGGCCTTAGTTTCATCCTTGGAGAGATTGAACTTAATTTTGGCAGGAGCAGCTGAAAATTTAATAATACAATCGTCCAATAGCCGATGAAAAGACTTAAGAGACGCATTCATAGAGACTGGATCAAAAGATGATCTGGATGAGCGTTTCAGGAAATTTGAAAAAAAAAATAGAGGTTTCAGGTGTATTCTGAAAGAATTCTTTGAGCCTCAATTTACGTGAAAAGGAATGGATGTCCTTAGTCCAGCTGAAATCATGGAGATTGGTAGGGACAAAGCTCAGGCCTTTGCTCAACACCGCCACTTCAGCCGGCTCTAGTTTCTGCTGAGATAAATTGAAAATTAGCGATGCTGTTTCTGTGTTACGGCCCGAACCCCTTTGGTTCTGGCCACCCCTGCGGGTGGCAGAGAGGTTCTAGGTTTTGCAGCGGCCCAGGTGCCTTCCCCTAAAGGGGCTTCCTTAGTGCCTGAGCCGTCCTCTCCTTCCGATGCAGCGAATTCACTGTCAGAGCTAGAGCGTGGTCCATACCGGTCCTTAGCAGCATTACTTTTATGCCAAGGTCTCCTAGCTCTGGGGAACCTCAATTGAGCTTTCGCAGGTTCACCCCCTGACAGCCACCTGTATACCTGATAGTCCTCAGTCAGCATCAGCCATTTTTTTTTATTTTGCTTGAATTTTAATAAATCCTTTTTATATTGTTGGCATTGGGATTCAAGCTTCCTGATCCAGTCCTGAGATGTATCATCCTCAAGTTTCTGTTAAGACTCAGATTCAAATGATGTAATTTTCGACCGTGTAGAGATTAGTTCTTTATTAGCCTCATCAATGACCAAGATCATCAGGTCAAAGGCACATTTATTTAAGAACGCAATCCACTTGCGTACAAAGTCCGGGTTATTACGACCTGTGGTGGGGACATTTCTTACCCGAAATCCCCTTGGCATTTTATGTTCCCTGAAATATTCTGAAAGGGAACTTCCATGCAGCATATAGTCAATTTCCCTGCGCTTGAGCCTCCAGATCCGGTGAATGTTTCAGCATTATCAGTCATAGCATCATCTGGACTGGATTCTTTACAGAGAATAAGATCTATTTCCGCTTGCGAAAAACTGAAAGTTTCCCCCATGTCAGTAATTCTGGAGCTCCGGCACCCCGGTCTCCTGGTAGCACCTCCATGCTCTGGACACTACGCTGACAGACACAGCAAACCTTCTTGCCACAGCTCGCATTGATGTGCCATCCTGGATGAGCTGCACTACCTGAGCCACTTGTGTGGGTTGTAGGGAGGTCATTCAGGCACGTGGAGGCCACACACTCTACTGAGTCTCATTTTGACTTGTTTTAAAGGACATTACACCAAAGTCGGATCAGCCTGTAGTGTGTTTTTCCACTTTAATTTTGAGGGTGACTCCAAATCCAGACCTCTATGGGTTAATAAATTTGATTTCCATTGATAATTTGTGTGATTTTGTTGTCAGCACATTCAACTATGTAAAGAACAAAGTATTTAATAAGAATATTTCATTCAGATCTAGGATGTGTTATTTTAGTGTCCCCTTTATTTTTTTGAGCAGTGTATTTATAAGGTTATTACAGATGAAATCTTATAGCATCATGACATACCTCATGTGTCAAACACAAACGTGAAATACAGATACAGATAAGCTGTCCATACAGATTCACACAGGAAAAAACCTAAGGGTCAATTAGATAATAACCAATGATTTTAAGTATGGTAGCAGTACTGAACTACAAGCTGTATCACCTGTCCTCTGTGATAGTTTAAAAAATTGTGATATCATTTGTTGCTCACATGCTAACAGGCTTATAGTGAATCCTATATATACTGATTAGAACTCATAAATGAGGCACAATGTGTGTTCAAAAATCACCCTTAAATGTCACTTTTTTTTTGTACATAACACTTGACACCATAAAAAGTCTGAATTAGAGACTGAGAGGTTAAAACATTAAAGGATTAAGTGCCTATCAGTCTGACCAAAAAAATATACATATCATAGATTAAATGAAGCCCTCTTCTAAAAGGTATAAAGCAAATCCTTACTTTCCAAACAGACAGCCAGTGGTACTCCAGTGTCCTTGCAATGGACCATGGGAGCTAAATTCAAACTTTTATAGGGGAAGTCATCTGACATCATTTCCCCAATTAAACTAATGTGCATAAGGCCTGTGTCAATCTCCTCCACACACCAGCCAATCAATCAATTAACTGATCAATAAACATGTGAAACTGAATTAGTATCGGAGTCATTTTTGCTGCAGTGAAATATATAAACCATAAATGATCTGTGTGCTACTAGTGCAGTAATAATATAGTGTACGCCTGAATAGTTCAGAGTGACTTAGTACCCAACTGCTGGGAGTGATAAAATACGGGTCAAAGACCTTACAAACAACTACATGCAACCATGAGCTAATTGGCCAAACTTCTTACCTAATCTAATTAAATTGTGAACGAGCGTTTCTCTGCTCGTCATTAGTGCCACAATCCCTGCTATAAGAGTTACCCGGGGAACCTTCCCCGTCCGTCCGCGTCATGTGACCCAGTCACGTGGTGCGGAAGTGGAGCGGCTTGCGCTTCAGCGCCATGACAACCGGCGCTGCGCGAAGCCGCCTATGTACTTCCTTAATGGAAGTAATCACCTGTTGTTAATGGGCCAATAAATTTTTTTTTTTTTGTATTATTTTTAGTTTTTGTCTTTTTATTTTGGGACACGGGCGCATACGGACACCAGAACAGAGAACGGACAACAGCAGCCCCTGGATGGAAACACAGCACAAGGCCCCAGATGGACACAGCACAATGGGCTTGGCCGCTACTGGATAGATACAGCAGCACAAAAAAATCAACTCATTCCAGATGACAGGGGAATAAAAGGGGCAGCTTGTACCAGGCCCTTACATTACCAGGGCCAGACACCCCCATTAGGAATGTGGTGAGCCAAGTTCATGCACTCCCCTTTGAGTAACCGTGCTGCTGCAAGTGGATTCAGCACAGTGCATGCAGGCCCAGAAAATTTACAGGTCATTCTCTGTATCCTGTACAGTGACACAATTTTTTAACTCCAGCTGTGTCAAGCTGATGTGCTGAAGCTAGGAGGAGGAGAAATACTGTATACACTAAATGTACAGTAAAATGTTGTTGTTTTTTATTACAAACAGACAAATGCATCCAAGACGGAAATCTGCTATACACAGCAGACAGCTTATGGTGACAGAACTTACTTACCCATAGTCGTGGTATATTTTAGATAGCCTAATGAGACACTCCTGGAGCATTGCCAATGATTCATGTAAAACCTGTGTGCAAACAGTACAGGTTGAGTATCCCATATCCAAATATTCCGAAATACGGAATATTCCGAAAATACGGACTTTTTTGAGTGAGAGTGAGATAGTGAAACCTTTGTTTTTTGATGGCTCAATGTACACAAACTTTGTTTAATACACATTGTTTAATGCACAAATTTATTAAAAATATTGACTAAAATTACCTTCAGGCTGTGTGTATAAGGTGTATATGAAACATAAATGCATTCTGTGCTTAGACTTGGGTCCCATCGCCATGATATTTCATTATGGTATGCAATTATTCCAAAATACGGAAAAATCCGATATCCAAAATACCTCTGGTCCCAAGCATTTTGGATAAGGGATACTCAACCTGTATCTCTATTGAATGCAAAGTACAGTAACTGTACAGTATATTACCAGAGCTGTACCTAACCAACATGATGCCCTAGGCTATATTTTGGCTGATGCCCCCTTGCACAGATGCTAGTTCCGCCTCTGACCCTGTACCTCTTTCCCAGCACCATCACCCATTTTGGTGCTCCTACCCCCTATATTTTAAATAGGAACAGTGTGCACATTTAGTGCCAGCCCAAAACAGTGCATGTTCTTGCTGGGAAGGGGCATGGCAACACAATAATTCCCCCAGTTGAAATGACACAACACAGTACTGCAACTTTATTCACATTATATCATGCAATAGTGTCTCTTATTCTCATTACATCACATGGTAGTACCACATTACTCCTCACAGTAGTGCCCCTTATTCACATTGCACCACACCACATTGCTCTTTATTCACATTAGACCACACAGTAGTGCCCTTTCTTTATGTTACGCCAGAAAATATTGTAGTACACCTTATACACATAATGCCGCACATTAGTTATGTATTTCATATTTAAATTTTCATATTTCATTTCATAGAGCCGCTGTCACACACAGAATATAGGCAGGCTGCATATAATTTTAATCAGCAGAAGCTGATTGTGCCCCATTCGGCTAGTTTGCCTATGCCTAGGGCCGGTTCTGTATATTACAATAGAAAAAAATAAGAATTTACTCACCGGTAATTCTATTTCTCGTAGTCCGTAGTGGATGCTGGGAACTCCGAAAGGACCATGGGGAATAGACGGGCTCCGCAGGAGACTGGGCACTCTAAAGAAAAGATTAGGTACTATCTGGTGTGCACTGGCTCCTCCCTCTATGCCCCTCCTCCAGACCTCAGTTAAGGAAACTGTGCCCGGAAGAGCTGACACAACAAGGAAAGGATTTGGAATCCAGGGTAAGACTCATACCAGCCACACCAATCACACCGTACAACTTGTGATAACCATACCCAGTTAACAGTATGAACAACAACTGAGCCTCAGTAACAGATGGCTCATAACAATAACCCTTTAGTTAAGCAATAACTATATACATGTATTGCAGAGAGTCCGCACTTGGGACGGGCGCCCAGCATCCACTACGGACTACGAGAAATAGAATTACCGGTGAGTAAATTCTTATTTTCTCTGACGTCCTAGTGGATGCTGGGAACTCCGTAAGGACCATGGGGATTATACCAAAGCTCCCAAGCGGGCGGGAGAGTGCGGATGACTCTGCAGCATCGAATGAGCAAAGGCAAGGTCCTCCTCAGCCAGGGTATCAAACTTGTAGAACTTAGCAAATGTGTTTGAACCCGACCAAGTAGCAGCTCGGCAAAGCTGTAAAGCCGAGACCCCTCGGGCAGCCGCCCAAGAAGAGCCCACCTTCCTTGTGGAATGGGCTTTTACCCTGCCGCAGAATGAGCTTGCTGAATCGTGTTTCAGATCCAGCGCGCAATAGTTTGCTTTGAAGCAGGAGCACCCAGCTTGTTGGGTGCATGCAGGATAAACAGCGAGTCAGTTTTCCTGACTCTAGCCATCCTGGCTACATAGATTTTCAAAGCCCTGACTACATCCAGTAACTTGGAGTCCTCCAAGTCCCGAGTAGCCGCAGGCACCACAATAGGTTGGTTCAAATGAAACGCTGATACCACCTTAGGGAGAAATTGGGGACGAGTCCTCAATTCTGCCCTGTCCATATGGAAGATCAGATAAGGGCTTTTACATGACAAAGCCGCCAATTCTGACACACGCCCAGCCGAAGCCAAGGCCAACAGCATGACCACTTTCCACGTGAGATATTTTAGCTCCATGGTCTTACGTGGCTCAAACCAGTGGGATTTCAGGAAATCCAACACAACGTTAATAACCCAAGGTGCCACTGGAGGCACAAAAGGGGGCTGAATATGCAGCACTCCCTTAACAAACGTTTGAACTTCAGGCAGTGAAGCCAGTTCTTTTTGAAAGAAAATAGATAGGGCCGAAATCTGGACCTTTATGGAACCTAATTTTAGGCCCATAGTCACTCCTGACTGTAGGAAGTGCAGGAATCGACCCAGCTGGAATTCCTCTGTAGGGGCCTTCCTGGCCTCACACCAAGCAACATATTTTCGCCATATACGGTGATAATGTTGTGCTGTCACGTCTTTCCTAGCCTTTATCAGCGTAGGAATCACTTCATCCGGAATGCCCTTTTCCGTTAGGATCCGGCGTTCAACCGCCATGCCGTCAAACGCAGCCGCGGTAAGTCTTGGAACAGACACGGCCCCTGCTGTAACAGGTCCTGTCTGAGAGGCAGAGGCCATGGGTCCTCTGAGATCATTTCTTGTAGTTCTGGGTACCAAGTTCTTCCTAACCAATCCGGAACGATGAGTATAGTTCTTACTCCTCTCTTTCTTACTATCCTCAGTACCTTGGGTATGAGAGGAAGAGGAGGGAACACATAAACTGACTGGTACACCCACGGTGTCACTAGTGCATCCACTGCTATCGCCTGAGGGTCCCTTGACCTGGCGCAATATTTTTTTTTAGCTTTTTGTTTAGGCGGGACGCCATCATGTCCACCTGTGGCCGTTCCCAACGGTTCACAATCTGCATGAAGACTTCTGGATGAAGTCCCCACTCTCCCGGGTGGAGGTCGTGCCTGCTGAGGAAGTCTGCTTCCCAGTTGTCCACTCCCGGAATGAACACTGCTGACAGTGCTAGCACGTGATTTTCCGCCCATCGGAGAATCCTTGTGGCTTCTGCCATCGCCATCCTGCTTCTTGTGCCACCCTGGCGGTTTACATGGGCGACCGCCGTGATGTTGTCTGATTGAATCAGCACTGGTTGGTTTTGAAGCAGGGGCTCTGCTTGACTCAGGGCGTTGTAAATGGCCCTTAGTTCCAGTATATTTATATGTAGGGAAGTCTCCTGACTTGACCATTGTCCTTGGAAGTTCCTTCCCTGAGTGACTGCCCCCCATCCTCGGAGGCTTGCGTCCCTGGTCACCAGGATCCAGTCCTGTATGCCAAATCTGCGGCCCTCGAGAAGATGAGCACTCTGCAGCCACCACAGCAGAGACACCCTGACCCTTGGGGACAGGGTGATTAACCGATGCATCTGAAGATGCGATCCGGACCATTTGTCCAACAGATCCCACTGAAAGATCCTTGCATGGAACCTGCCGAAGGGAATTGCTTCGTAAGAAGCCACCATCTTTCCCAGGACTCGCGTGCAGTGATGCACCGACACCTGTTTTGGTTTCAGGAGGTCCCTGACCAGAGATGACAATTCCTGGGCCTTCTCCACCGGGAGAAACACCTTCTTCTGTTCTGTGTCCAGAATCATGCCCAGGAAGAGCAGACGCGTCGCAGGAATCAGCTGTGACTTTGGGATATTCAGAATCCAGCAGTGCTGTAGCAACACTTCCTGAGAGAGTGCTACGCTGACTAACAACTGCTCTCTGGATCTCGCCTTTATAAGGAGATCGTCCAAGTACGGGATAATTCTAACTCCCTTTTTCTGAAGGAGTATCATCTTTTCGGCCATTACCTTGGTAAATACTCTCGGTGCCGTGGACAGACCGAACGGCAACGTCTGGAATTGGTAATGACAATCCTGTACCACAAACCTGAGGTACTCCTGGTGAGGTGGGTAAACAGGGACATGCAAGTAAGCATCCTTGATGTCCAGCGACACCATAAAATCCCCCTCTTCCAGGCTTGCAATAACTGCCCTGAGCGATTCCATTTTGAACTTGAACTTCCTTATATAAGTGTTCAAGGATTTTAAATTCAGAATGGGTCTCACCGAACCGTCTGGTTTCGGTACCACAAACATTGTGGAATAGTAACCCCGTCCCTGTTGAAGGAGGGGAACCTTGATTATCACCTACTGGAGGTACAGCTTGTGAATTGCCGCCAGTACCACCTCCCTTTCCCTGGGAGCAGCTGGCAAGGCTGATTTGAGGTAACGGCGAGGGGGAGTCGCCTCGAACTCCAGCTTGTATCCCTGAGATACAATTTGTACCGCCCAGAGACCCACTTGTGAGCGAACCCACTGGTTGCTGAAGTTTCGGAGACGTGCCCCCACCGCACCCGGCTCCGCCTGTGGAGCCCCAGCGTCATGCGTTGGACTTAGAGGAAGCGGGGGAGGATTTTTGTTCCTGGGAACTGGCTGCCTGGTGCAGCTTCTTTCCTCTACCCCTGCCTCTGGGCAGAAAGGATGCGCCTCTGATCCGCTTGCCTTTCTGAGGCCGAAAGGACTGTACATGATAATACGGTGCTTTCTTAGGCTGTGAGGGAACCTGAGGTAAAAAAGTTGACTTCCCGGCTGTTGCCGTGGATACGAGGTCCGAGAGACCGTCCCCAAACAATTCCTCACCCTTATAAGGCAAAACCTCCATGTGTCTTTTAGAATCAGCATCACCTGTCCACTGCCGAGTCCATAATACTCTCCTGGCAGAAATGGACATTGCATTAATTCTAGATGCCAGCAGGCAAATGTCCCTCTGTGCATCCCGCATATATAAGACGACGTCTTTTATATGTTCTATGGTTAGCAAAATAGTATCCCTGTCGAGGGAATCAATGTTGTCTGACAGGGAATCAGACCATGCGGCTGCAGCACTACACATCCATGATGAAGCAATAGCAGGTCTCAGTATAGTACCTGAGTGTGTATACACAGACTTCAGGATAGCTTCCTGCTTTCTATCCGCAGGCTCCTTTAAGGTGGCCGTATCCTGAGACGGCAGTGCCACCTTTTTTGATAAGCGTGTGAGCGCCTTGTCCACCCTAGGGGATGTTTCCCAACGTAACCTGTCCGTTGGCGGGAAAGGGTACGCCATCAGTAACCTCTTAGAAATCACTAGTTTCTTATCGGGGGAACTCCACGCTTCCTCACACAATTCATTTAATTCATCAGATGGGGGAAAAGTCACTGGCTGCTTTTTCTCCCCAAACATAATACCCTTCTTGGTGGTAACCGGGTTAATATCAGAAATGTGCAATACATTTTTCATTGCAGTAATCATGCATCGGATGGCTTTTGTAGACTGTGCATTTGTCTCATCTTCATCTACACTGGAGTCAGACTCTGTGTCGACATCTGTGTCTGCCATCTGAGCTAGCGGGCGTTTATGAGCCCCTGATGGCCTCTGAGACGCCTGGGCAGGCGCGGGCTGAGATCCCGGCTGTCCCAAGGCTGCTGCGTCATCGAACCTTTTATGTAAGGAGTTGACACTGTTGGTTAAGACCTTCCACATATCCATCCAATCCGGTGTCGGCCCCGTCGGGGGCGACACCACACTTATCTGCCCTTGCTCCGCCTCCACGTAACTCTCCTCATCAAACATGTCGACACAGCCGTACCGACACACCGCACACACACAGGGAATGCTCTGACTGAGGACAGGACCCCACAAAGTCCTTTGGGGAGACAGAGAGAGAGTATGCCAGCACACACCACAGCGCTATATAACACAGGGATTTACACCATACTGAGTGATTTTTCCCAATAGCTGCTTATATCTTATTTGCGCCTAAATTTATGTGCCCCCCCCTCTCTTTTTTACCCTACTTGTACTGGATACTGCAGGGGAGAGCCTGGGGAGCGTCCTTCCAGCGGAGCTGTGAAGAGAAAATGGCGCTGGTGTGCTGAGGAAGAAGGCCCCGCCCCCTCAGCGGTGGGCTTCTCCCGCATTTTGTATATCTTAATGGCGGGGTTTTTTGCACATACACAGTTTTCCAGACTGTATTATGTACATAATGTGCCAAAAGGTAATCTTATTGCTGCCCAGGCCCCCCCCCCCCCCAGCGCCCTGCACCCTACAGTGACCGGAGTGTGTGGTGTGCAGTGGGAGCAATGGCGCACAGCTGCAGTGCTGTGCGCTACCTTAATGAAGACCGGAGTCTTCTGCCGCCGATTTTATCTCCTTCTTCTGTCTTCTGGCTCTGCAAGGGGGACGGCGGCGCTGCTCCAGGAACGGACGATCGAGGTCAGGCCCTGTGTTCGAACCCTCTGGAGCTAATGGTGTCCAGTAGCCTAAGAAGCACAAGCTAGCTGCAAGGAGGTAGGTTTGCTTCTCTCCCCTCAGTCCCACGAAACAGTGAGTCTGTTGCCAGCAGATCTCACTGAAAATAAAAAACCTAACAAATACTTTCTTTCTAGCAAGCTCAGGAGGGCCCACTAGGAGCACCCAGCTCTGGCCGGGCACAGATTCTAACTGAGGTCTGGAGGAGGGGCATAGAGGGAGGAGCCAGTGCACACCAGATAGTACCTAATCTTTTCTTTAGAGTGCCCAGTCTCCTGCGGAGCCCGTCTATTCCCCATGGTCCTTACGGAGTTCCCAGCATCCACTAGGACATCAGAGAAATAATAGTGTCAGTGAAAGAAACACCTCATGACAGATACTGTCACAAGCTCATGTTTAAATGTACAATAAGCAGTGATCCCTTGCCATTGGTTTTAGATTAAGCCTTAATGGCTAGGGGACTTGGCCGCTGATTTACTGTACTGTACCGTATCCCTGACTTTAAGAGACCACACTGTTGCTTAAACTCCTTGTTTTGTGTCTGTATACTGTACATTATACAGTATTTATTAATTGATCATTCTACGGGACCTCATTGCCCCTGTGTACTGTTATTTTAGCTAGTGGATTGTGACGCTCCTTCAACATTGCCCCGTGACCTGCGAAACTTATGCCATTTCTCACTCCATATCCGAACGATGCTATGTGGTGGGGGTTCACGGGCGATGGTCATTTTGTCAGTTTGCTACAGTATGCGATCGAGTCCGGTGTACCATAATGTGCATAGACCTCGCTTATCCCTATCGCCCCTGTGTATTTTAGCTAGGGGATTGTGACGCTCCTTCAGCATTGCCCCATGATCTGCAAAACTTATGCCATCTCCCACTCCATATCCGAGCGATGCTATGTGGTGGGGCTTCACGGGCGATGGTTATTTTGTCAGTTTGCTACAGTATGCGATCGAGTCCGGTGTAACGTAATGTGCATAGACCTCGCTTATCCTTATCGCCCCTGTGTATTTTAGCTAGGGGATTGTGACGCTCCTTCAGCATTGCCCCGTGACCTGCAAAACTTATGCCATCTCTCACTCCATATCCGAGCGATGCCATGTGGTGGGGTTCACGGACGATGGTAATTTTGTCAGTTTGCTACAGTATGCGATTGAGTCCGGTGTACCGTAATGTGCATAGACCTCGCTTATCCCTATCGCCCCTGTGTATTTTAGCTAGGGGATTGTGACGCTCCTTCAGCATTGGCCCATAGCCTGCAAAATCTGTGTTGTTACTTGCTCCGTAGCTGAGGGCCTCCATGGGGCAAGGAGTCACAGGCGGTAGCCATTTCAATTGAGTCTGCCCTGCTACAGAATTGTATGTGTACCATACGGTGCATAGAACCTTCACAGTAGAAACCACTCCTGAAGCTTTGCCCTGGTTTATGTAAATAAAAAAAATAATAAAGTGTCTGGAAAAAACTAACATGCATTCTTACTTTAGGAATCGAACCCAGGACTCTGAGTATAGGAAGCTGAACACTTCACCATTTCGCCGGCGACAGATGAATAAATCCATTGGTTTTGATTATGCCGTAATGGCTACGGGATTAGGATGCTAACATACAATATTCCTAATATCAATAGGCAACAATGTACTTCTAACACATCCATTTGCGTCAGTGTACACTACTGGTTTTATGTTGCTTTGTCTGCGGGACTTGGACGCTTACATATTCATAAAGTACTGTAAATGGACCATATATGCTGTACTATTTGCATCTGTACTGTATATACTGTATGAAATAATGTAGCGTAATGAGACGCTGTATTTACTGTATGCAGCGTAATGAGACGCATTAGTAAAGTAGTTCTTACTATGTATTTCAGTATTGTATTTTACGGGAGACCACACACATGGACAGTGGTGATTGTAAAAAGCAACATCTGGTGGATGATCGCAGGTATCACACATAAAGGTAACGTCAAACGCTCTGTGCACCTCCGTGTGATTAGGCGTGCCTCTCTGTGACTAGGCGCGCCTCCCTGTGATCCGGTACGCTGCCTATGCCCGATCGTGACTAACGCCTCAGCCAGTCAAGATAACGGAGGACCCATCTGTATATATCACAGGCCTAAAGGAAGCACTTGCTGGTGGAAGAGACCCAACTTTGTCCAAATGCAGAGACTGCATCATGCATAACGTGGTCTTGTCTGAAAATAGTCAAGTTGTTGCAAAAAGTATTCATTTTTTAACTCAATCTTTCAGTTGAGATTGACTGTATTATCATTGGTCGATTTTTCACCAACGATGTTTGCATACACACTGGACGATATCTATGGCTGATTTGGACGATATGACAGTATATTATCTATATAAACCAAATTGGCTTGCATGTATAGACAAAAGATGAACGACTTCAGGGATGCATAACGTTCATCATTGGTACATACACACTGGTCGATATGAACGATTTATTGTTAGTTTGTAAACAATACTGTTCATATCTACCATCGTTATCTATAAGTGTGTAGGGCCCTTTACACTTTGAGGATTGGCACAATATTCTAACAGACCACACTGACAAAATTCTTATTGCAAAAAGACATTGTCACATTTAAGACTCACCTGAGTCCGCGTGAGTGTGCAAGGGTTAAACAAAGCCAAACCACCTGGTCTGTCTACTGATTAAAATCCCCATTTTATATCCCACACTCACCCTTATATATAATATTCTGTCACTGCTAAGACAGGTTTTTCCAAAGCTAAAGTCTTTCTGGATGGTCTTCAGATCGCTTCCACTAAAGGTGGGTACACACTTGGCGATAAATGAAACGACGTCTCTCGTTTTAACCCTTCCTGAGTGACGTCATTTACTTTAAAGCTAAGTGTGTATGCCGCTGCCAATGAGCGGTGCGCAGCCCCGCTGGTCGTTAACGACCCTCGGTGTCAGCCGTGCAAGCAGCTCTATTAGGAATAATTGTCCAAAACTGCATGCTCCGGCCAGCCACGGCATGACGTCACTGTGTGATATCATTAGTGATATCGCACAGTGTGTATGCCCGCCGTCGGATGGCTTGGTCCGGGAGGGAAAACACTAGGTGATGAAGCTCAGTGTACCCACCCTTAGCTCAACTAACTTTTAAACAGATCAACTGTTATACTAACAATATCTTCCTTAAAAGAAACATTACAAGAAAACCAAGCATTATTTAATATATAAATAAGTTGAAATCTGCAACAATAGAATATATTAGATGGTGTTTAATATGACATTAAATTAGTTACAATACAGATATAAAAAAATAACAAAAACAGACACCGTGAAAGATTACAAATGTTTTGAATAAAATAAATGGATATAAAAACAATATTAACTTATATTGGAGTTATAGCGCCCATTGCCTAGAATAGCAAGAAAGGATGGACCGCCTATCAAATTTTTATTTGCAAAAAGGTCACTCAAAATGATTTTGTTTTTATTTAGAAAGTATTTCTTAAAAAGTATATAAATATTTTATTGGGGAAAAAATGCCTCCCCATATACATAGTACCCCATTGTAACATTTTTCACCTCCCAGTGGCATTACCTTCAGCCCTGTAGTGGTAACATATCCCCAGGGGTATAACCCCCATCACCACTGTCCATTGTGGCTCTACCCTCCTCTCAATTCCCTGTGTTACTACAGTATGTAAGTATTTAGCACATCTCCATTCCCAATGACCAAAAATCCTTTATGGGGTATTACATGCTAAATCGACGCCCTCCCTTCTGTGTACACCTACGTTTCTTACACTCACCAGAATACAGAGTATGTGTAAAGGCGGACTGTTAATCAGCCTCCTCGCACTTTTGGTAGCAGCATAGTCTCATGGTCACAGGATTTCTTTTTTTTAAAGATAGGGGATAGATGTGGATGATATGGTCGCATCCCATGTCAGCAAAATCCCATCCCATGCAACCGTGCCAGGTAAGTGATTAATCATGTTGATGAAGATCTCCAAATATTGACAGGCCCTCTCCTTTCTTCTGACATCACTGCGGAGTGTTGAAAGCTGATTATCCTCCATGTAACAGGAGTTCCATGGAAACTGTATAATGTTCAATACTTCAGTACTTTTGAAGTGAACTTCCCTGGAATTTATTTTTACCTTTAAACAACTACCCATAATTTTCTGCATAGCCACATATTAATTATCACTATTATACATGTAGTCCGACTGATATATTTAATTTTTGTGAAGGCTTGCTCCACCACAGTGTACATAAAATGTGTTATGATGCTGACTTGACAGTCTTAGGAGTTACCAAGATGGGGGGTGGGTACAAATTGCCTAGGCCTAGGCTTGTTGCAGTGGCCCAGTTGTGTGAATCCCCCCTTCTCACATGCTGCAGTGTGCTGGGTCGTGGTGGGTCCAGTAAGCAGCAGCAATCCTGTATCTGTCCCAGGCTTAGGGGCCACATCCAGTGATGGGATTGAAATAAATTAGCAACAGGTTCTATCGAATTATAAAATAAAAAGTAGGCAATAATTACTGTTAAAATAAAAGTCAAAATAAAGTCACAAATATACTTACAAGTAATACTTCCTCCTTTCTTGTAACATTCCGTGAAGTTATACGCACAACAGCTTAGTTACATCATCACGAACGATGCTCCAACTTCTTCGGACCAGTCGCCCCAGTATCCCTCATCATATGTCCAGTTCCTCCAGCATCCCCCATCATGTGTCCAGTCCCCCCAGCATCCCCCATCAGGTGTCCAGTAGTCCTCATAGTATCTGCCATCATGTGTCCAGGCACCCATGGCCCCCCAGTATCCCCTTTGCAGTGAAGTGGGGCTAGCAGAGGGGGAAAAAAGCTTAGCCTGAGCTGCCGCCCCTAGTCACACTTGGCCTGACAGTACAGACCGCAACAGGGCCGAGCATCTCTGTGTAGCACTGCAGAGTTCCTCCGCTCCCAGACCACCCTCTCTCAGCGTCTTGACATGCTTACTGCGCATGTCAGAACACTAGGGAGAGGAGGAGTCACCAGGCCAGGGCCGGGCGTGGAGGAACTCTGCAGTGGTACACAAACAGAGATGCTCGGCCCTATTGCGGTCGCCAGTCTGTGCTGGCAGGCGGGTGTGCGGGCGCGCTCATTAGCAAATGGTTCTCAGAACCATACCTAACATTAGGTATCGGTTCTGCAGAACCAGTGCGAATCGGCTGAATCCCACCACTGGCCACGTCCCCTACGGTACCCGGCCTGGCCCCGCTTTCTATGGCCCAGATTGTACTAGGATATAATTTGTCAGGAAACTAGTTTTCTTTCTTTGATTTGATTTGATTGAAGGGCCACTGTTCCCAGTATTGTGGAGGTTGAACAGGAAGCATTAATAAACTTTCTCCTACCAGAGAAGAAAGAGAAAATATTACGTTTTTTGAGTCTACTGAGTGGTATCTTTTTGAGATCCCCAACCACTTCTGCTGATCAAGTGTCCACTGCTCAGCATAGAAATCAGCTTGCTTAAAATATCCTTATTTAAACTAAAAAGAAAATCCTGTAAAAATTCAACCAATTGCATGAACAAGCTGCTGATGGCATTTAATATGTAAGATCTATCTCCAGGAACCTACTAATGGTTCCTCAATTCAATAAGTAATCTGGATCACCTGTCTTTCCATCTTTGGAACATCCTTCCTGAGTCATGTAAATCTGACAACGCTTTGAGATTTTTAAAAGTTTACGTTTCAGCTCTATTAAACATGTTTATGATGCTTTCTGTCTCAGTGTATTTTTTCCTGATGCACTTTACCTTTAAAAGAATGACATAAAGCGAAGCCTGGTTGTAATATGGAACATTTGCATGTGCTAGGCTGCTGAAAGTTTGCAGGTAGTTTAGAATGGTTGGATGCAGGGCCGGTGCTAGGGTGTTTGACGCCCCCCTGCAAACTATAAATTTGCGCCCTCCCATACTTTACAAAGGGATAGCGCACATCTTTGGTGCACACCGAAAAAGGGGTGTGGTCTTACACAGAAGGGGCATGGCCACACAATAGTACCCCCATTTCAAATTATGCCACAGTAGCACAATCTTATTCACATAACACTGCACCTAGTAGTGCTTCTTATACACAAAATCCCCCCTGTAGTAGTGCCGCTTACACAAAATGCCACCTTAGTAGTGCCGCTTACACAAAATACCCCCTGTAGTAGTGCCGCTTACACAAAATCCACCCTGTAGTAGTGCCGCTTATACTCATAATTCCCCCTGTAGTAGTGCCGCTTACACAAAATCCCCCCTGTAGTAGTGCCGCTTACACAAAATCCCCCCTGTAGTAGTGCCGCTTACATAAAATTCCCCCTGTAGTAGTGCCGCTTACACAAAAACACCCCCGCAGTAGTGCCGCTTACACAAAATCCCCGCGTAGTAGTGCTGTTTACACAAAATGCCCCCTGTAGTAGTGCTGCTTACACAAAATGCCCCCTGTAGTAGTGTTGTTTACACAAAATGCCCCCTGTAGTAGTGCTGCTTACACAAAATGCCCCCTGTAGTAGTGCCGCTTACATAAAATCCCCCCTGTAGTAGTGCCGCTTACACAAAAACACCCCCGCAGTAGTGCCGCTTACACAAAATCCCCGCGTAGTAGTGCTGTTTACACAAAATGCCCCCTGTAGTAGTGCCGCTTACACAAAATCCACCCTGTAGTAGTGCCTCTTATACTCATAATTCCCCCTGTAGTAGTGCCGCTTACACAAAATCCCCCCTGTAGTAGTGCCGCTTACAAAAAATCCCCCCTGTAGTAGTGCCGCTTACACAAAATGCCCCCTTAGTAGTGCCGCTTACACAAAATCCCCCCTGTAGTAGTGCCGCTTACACAAAATCCACCCTGTAGTAGTGCCGCTTATACTCATAATTCCCCCTGTAGTAGTGCCGCTTACACAAAATCCCCCCTGTAGTAGTGCCGCTTACACAAAATCCCCCCTGTAGTAGTGCCGCTTACATAAAATTCCCCCTGTAGTAGTGCCACTTACACAAAAACACCCCCGCAGTAGTGCCGCTTACACAAAATCCCCGCGTAGTAGTGCTGTTTACACAAAATGCCCCCTGTAGTAGTGCTGCTTACACAAAATGCCCCCTGTAGTAGTGCTGTTTACACAAAATGCCCCCTGTAGTAGTGCTGCTTACACAAAATGCCCCCTGTAGTAGTGCGGCTGACACAAAATTCCACCTGTAGTAGTGCCGCTTACACACATTTTGCCCTGCCAGTCACACATACACACACATACACAAAGAGATACACACAGATACACACACACACATACAGATATATAGATACACACAATCACATATACACACACACACAAACACACACACACAAACACACACACACTTTCTCAAGATCACTCACTCTTTTTACCATCCTCCTGTTCCTCCTCCTCATGATCAGCCTGGTCCCGTGTAGTTCCGCCCCTCTGTTCCATGTAGCTCCACCCCTTTTTTGGGTCTTCAGTTCCTGCACAGTGCACACTGCGTGGCCGTGCTGTCACATAGCCAGGGAGGGGGAGAGGACACTTAAAACTGCCGGAGCTGCTGCCTGTCACAGTGACAGGCACAGCAGCCGGCAGCAGCAGGGGGGACAGGCGGCGCAGCTCAGGGATGCAGGGCAGGGAGAGCGCCTCTCCACCCTGGCGCCTACCTGCACTGCATCCCTTTGCTGAGTGGGTAGCGCCGGGCCTGGTTGGATGGAAGTTCCCCCCAATCATAGAAGTCACTGTTGTAAGTGGTGTGGACACTTGTTGGTAGCTCATGTAGTGTGCCGGACATTAAGGAAGATTAATGAATTGCTCTAAGCCAGCTAGGGATCATTTACTGATGGAACTATTTCAAATAAAGAAAAACCATAAAAGATGGTAAATATTGCCTGTAGTGTCCCATTGTATGTTACTGTATACATATACAACTTAATATCACACTTTGCTTTGTTTTTACATGGCCTTTTTGTATATATTTATATTAAAATGTTAGATGCAATTTTTTTAACAATCAGGATTGCTTATTTTTATAGACAAGCCATTTTCGATAATATAAGTTTATCTAAATAGATTGCAGTGGGATTTTGGTAACATAAAACATTTGAGCTCAATGTATCAATGCAAATTGAGGTTTTTAGAGAATATATCAAAAATGGTGCGTCATGGGTTAAACCCTTTAAAGGAATGAATGCGCTTGGTAAATCTATGCAGTCTAATGGAAGCTATTCTCAAGTTAATCTTCAACGTTGTCTGTTTATTCAGATGGGACCAGTGAAGTGAAGGCAAACCGATCATAGGTATGTCTGAGTAATCTTCTAACAATTATAGGTACAAGAAGCTACAATGTATGACTGAAAAGTTACAATCATCAGTTCTATTTATTTTGTTTTAGGACATGGTACATAGCAGTTGTGGGGGTTTTAGTCCAGTGTGTAATGTAATGAAACAACTTTTATAATAAAGCGAAGTGTTGACATTGGGTTGACCTTTGAAAGTTCATTCAGTTAATCACAAATCTCCAAGCACAGCAGTCATGGCTGGCTAATCTTGTGTTTTGATTTAATTAAGTATTAACTGAAGGAGTTGTTGGCTATGAGTTATGAAACCAGTACACATAATAATGGAGTCAGTCAGCACTGAGAAAAAGAGGAACAAAAGTTGCTTACGCAAAAAAAAAGAAGAAAAAAAAATCACCTTCAAAATGTTATCGTGACATCCTCTTTATAAAAAAAAGTCTAGTGACCCACTAGTAAATGATATAGAGGTAATTGATTTTACAGTTTGAGGGAATATATTGGTTTTTTTGTATTTTTTTACTGTATTATTTAATGTACTACAATGTAGATGTTGGATACTACTAAACACAAACAAATAGGAACTACTGTATTATCTATAAGGATGTAAGCTTATACACTACCAGTCAATACTATTAGAACTTCCCCATTTTCCCAGCTTTTATTGAAATGTAAGCAAATCAAGTCCAGTGAATAACCTGAAATGGTACAAACATAAGCTGTAACCTGATATATGTTAACAATAATAGGTTTAAGTCAGCAGAAACTGAGAAGTAATGTACATTTCAGAGTTAGGGAAAAAGATTTTTCAGGGAACAAGCAGTGGGTTAAAATGTACAGCTGAATTTATGCTTGTTTGGGTCAGGGGACTACTGAAGATTGGAATAAGCTGTTTTGGACCAATGAATAAAAATTTTACATCTTTGGTTCATCACAAAGGGTTTTTGGATGTCATCAAGTAAGAGAAAGGATGGTTCCTAAGTGTGTAGGATTTATTTACTAAGCAAGCTGCCACTCCATAGTGTGTTAAGTCCAAAATGTAAAATGACAATGCTGTTAATAGCAAAACACCCCATGTTGGTAAATTAACCATGTGACACCACGTGATGGTCTGGGGACATTGGATATTGAGTTGGCAAATTACACAAAGTGACTGACACCCAGAACCAAGAGGGCTACCACAACATTATGTAATACCTCCTGGTCTATGTCTAGTTGGTCAAGGGTTAATCTCATAGCTTCTGTAGATAATGATCCAAAACGCACAAACCTTCAAAGAAAAGAGCAAGTTGTTGGGCTTCAAATCATGAAATGGCCAGCACAGTCTCCAGAATTAGACACTATAGAGCTTTTTTTAAATGAACTGGACAACAGGGTGAAATAAAAGCAATCTACAGTACAAGTGCAACTCATTTGTGGGAACTTTTGCAATAGTGTTGGGAAGAACTGCTTGGACAATATACTTATTTTACATCCAAGATTGACTCCATACGTCAGGACATCACATCCCACCAGACCAGCAACCAGCCACCACCAGTCCCTTGCCACCCCTCCCCTTCCCTCTCACATACTCTGACATCTTTCTCCCATGTATCTGGTGAGGAAGTCATGGCCCTCATCCGTTCCTTCTCTGTCTCCTCTCATGACACTACCCCCCCCCCCCACTTCCACTAAATGTTGGTGTCCCCCCCAAGGTTCTGTTCTAGGTCCTCTCCTTGTCTCTCTCTATACGTCCTCTTTAGGTGAACACATTAGTTCTATTAACTTCCAATATCACCTCTATGCTGATGACACTCAAATCTACCTTTCCTACCCTGATCTCTCCCCGGCTCTCCTCACTCGTACCTCCAACTGTCTATCGGCTATCTCTTCTTGGATGTACCATTGCTTTCTTAAACTCAACATATCCATGTCACGATCCGGGTATCTGGACGCCATTACTTACCCTTCAGATGCCTCCTGAGGCTGGCTCAGCGTTCCAGGACCGGATCCCATCCATTACACTGATGTCCACATTCCTGCCTCCTCTCCTGTCACTCTGAGACGCGGTCACCGCGGCGCCATGTAACATCTGGAATGGCGTTCCCCGCGGCCTCCACCGCTGTCCCTGAGTTCCTGCATGCAGAGTGTCAGAGTGGCGATTACGTCAGCCGCGGCCTCCGCTGTGCCCGCGTGGTTTGGATGTGCATTCATCAGTCTGGCGTCTCCTGTCTCCTGTGGCCGGCGCCGCCATTGCTGCTTCAATTCTCACATGGATTACAAACCAAACTTCCCTCCAAGTGTCTGCATGGGCGCAGCCATCTTGGATTTTGTCATCTGATCATTTCCACCAATCTGCTGTCTGTATTGATGATTTGCATAATTGCCTAGCCAACCCCTTCCTTGCTGCAGGTATAAGTAAGCTGTGCCTGAGCAAGGAAGGCGTCAGTGCTTTGGTTGTCTAACCTAGTTCCAGTTTGTCTCTCTCCTGTGGTTGTCTAACCTAGTTCCAGTTTGTCTCTCTCCTGTGGTTGTCTTCCAGGTTCCAGCTCCTGTCTCCAGACTTCTGCTATAGAGACCCGCACCAGCATTCCATCTGCGGTGTAGCCTGACTCTCCGATCCATTCTGGACTCACCTGTTTCCAGTTATCAATCACCTGCTTCCAGCCCAGCTTCCAGCAGTGTACAGCTTCTCTTAAAGGGCCGGTGTCCTTTCTGCAGTTTACCACTCTCCACCGGTATTATTATTTCACCGCTCTCAAACTCCAAACTTCATTATCAATCACCTGCTTCCACCCAGCTTCCAGCAGTGTACAGCTTCTCTTAAAGGGCCGGTGTCCTTTCTGCAGTTTACCACTCTCCACCGGTATTATTATTTCACCGCTCTCAAACTCCAAACTTCATTATTATTTCATCGCTCTCAAGTTCGTTTATTATTTAACTGGTTCCAGCCAGTATCCACTCCGTACCAACAACAGTCTGGTTCCAGCCAGTATCTTCAGCAGCCCAGCCTTTCCTGGAACACCAGCTGGTACGATCCTGGGTTCTCTCCATTGCTACAGTCAGGTCTGGTAAGGACTTTCCAACTAGAAGATTATAAGAACTGTCTCACACTACCAGTGCCTGTGGCCCTTGCCACCCTGTAGTACCCAGGAATTGTATTTATCCTCTGTTGACTTTTATGTTTCCTTTACTGCTGCTGTGTTACGGAGTTTGTCATAATAAACATCATTGACTTTTATCCTGGTTGTCGTGGTCACGCCTTCGGGCAGTTATTCTACATGTTACTTACATGTCTAGGGGTCTGATACAACCTCCCAGGTTCCGTTACATCTCAGCCCCTACAACTGAGGCTGCCTCCCGTCAGCTCAGGCCCTCAGTTGTGACAGTAAGCACTGACCTAATGAATCCAGCCGGAGACCAGGATCAAGCGGCCAGGCCGATGCAAGAACTGGCAGCCCGACTTGAACATCAGGAGGCTGCACAGGGCCACATCATCCGCTGTCTCCAGGATCTCTCTACACGGCTGGATGGGATTCAAACGACCCTCCGTGGACCTGGCACGTCCGGTGCGTCCACTACAGTGACACCAGCTGTAACCCCACCCACCTTACCCATTTCCAGTCCACATCTTCATCTTCCAACGCCAGCAAAATTTGATGGATCTCCAAGGTTCTGCAGGGGATTTCTCAATCAATGTGAAATCCACTTTGAGCTTCTACCTGGCAATTTCTTCAGTGACCGTACCAAAATTGCCTATATCATCTCCCTTCTCAGTGGCTCAGCCCTTGACTGGGCATCACCTTTATGGGAGAAGTCTGATCCCCTGCTATCCTCCTATACTGACTTTGTAGCTACATTCAGGCGCATCTTCGACGAGCCAGGCCGGATAACATCTGCTTCATCTGAGATTCTCCGTTTACGCCAGGGAACACATACTGTGGGACAGTATCTTATACAGTTTAAAATCCTGGCATCCGAACTGGCATGGAACGACGAGGCCCTGTATGCTGCATTCTGGCATGGCTTATCAGAACGCATCAAGGATGAGTTAGCTACCAGAGACTTGCCCTCTAAGTTGGATGAGCTAATTTCTCTTTGCACGAAGGTTGATCTACGTTTCAGAGAGAGAGCAACCGAGCGAGGAAGATCATCTACTCCTAAATCTTCTGCTCCTCCTCCTCGTCAACCATCTCCATCCAAGGATGAGCCTATGCAAATTAGTCGTTCCCGTCTATCTCCCGCTGAGCGCCGAAGACGTCTCTCTGAGTCTCTCTGTCTCTACTGTGCAGCTCCGTCGCACACTATCAATGCCTGTCCCAAACGTCCGGGAAACTCCAGATCCTAGCTCGCCAAGGAGAGGGCCGGCTAGGAGTAATGATCTCCTCTCCATCTCCTCATGACTGTAACCTCCCAGTGTCGCTCCAAATTGCTCAACGTTACAGGAACGTCATTGCCCTCCTTGATTCCGGAGCAGCTGGGAATTTCATAACCGAAGCTTATGTTAAACGGTGGTCCCTACCCACCGAGAGACTGTCCTCGTCCATCTCTTTGACTGCCGTGGATGGCAGCAAGATTTTTGACGCAGTCATTTCCTTAAGGACTCTTCCAGTTCGTCTGAGAGTGGGAGTTCTTCATTCTGAGTATATTTCTTTTTTAGTGATTCCAAGAGCCACACATCCAGTGGTTTTAGGCCTTCCATGGCTCCGTCTCCACAACCCATCAATTGACTGGACGACTACGCAAATACTGGCATGGGGGCCCTCCTGTGCTGAGACTTGTTTAGCCAAAGTTCTTCCTGTTTGATCTTCCTTCCCCAGGTCATCTGATGTTCCGCCTCCTCCATATCAAGACTTCACGGACGTGTTCAGTAAAGCCTCTGCTGATATCCTTCCTCCTCATAGAGAATGGGACTGCCCAATCGACCTCATTCCAGGGAAGGTTCCACCGCGAGGCCGAACTTATCCGTTGTCTCTGCCTGAGACACACTCCATGGAAGAGTACATCAAAGAGAACCTGGCGAAGGGTTTCATCCGACCATCTTCTTCTCCAGCCGGCGCAGGCTTCTTCTTCGTTAAGAAGAAAGACGGTGGTCTGCGTCCGTGCATCGACTACAGAGGTCTGAACGACATTACCGTCAAGAACCGATACCCTTTACCCCTGATTACCGAGCTCTTTGATAGAGTTAGTGGTGCAACTATTTTCACAAAGCTGGACTTGAGGGGTGCCTACAATCTCATCCGAATCCGTGAGGGTGACGAGTGGAAGACCGCCTTTAACACCCGTGACGGACATTATGAGTACCTCGTCATGCCCTTCGGATTGAGCAACGCTCCAGCAGTCTTCCAGCACTTCGTGAATGAGATTTTCAGGGACATCTTGTACCGCCATGTCGTGGTTTATCTAGACGACATCCTCATCTTTGCTAATAATCTCGAAGATCATCGTTTCTGGGTAAAAGAGGTTCTTTCCCGTCTCCGTGTCAATCACCTCTATTGTAAATTGGAGAAGTGTGTGTTTGAAGTTAAAACCATTCCGTTTCTAGGTTACATTGTGTCCGGTTCCGGACTAGAGATGGATCCTGAGAAACTCCAAGCAATCCAGAATTGGCCTATACCCTTAAGCCTCAAAGGGGTCCAGAGGTTCTTAGGGTTCGCCAATTATTATAGAAAATTTATACGAGACTTTTCCACCATTGTGGCGCCTATCACTGCATTAACCAAGAAAGGTGCTAATCCGTCCAAGTGGTCCGAGGAAGCTACACAGGCCTTTCACCTTCTGAAGCAACGGTTCATCTCTGCACCAGTTCTGAAACAGCCCGACACCGACTCTCCTTTTATCTTAGAGGTAGATGCCTCCTCCGTTGGAGTAGGAGCAGTGTTATCCCAGAGGGCCAAAGATGGACATCTACATCCTTGCAGTTTCTTCTCCCGGAAGTTCTCCCCAGCTGAGCGCAACTATGCCATTGGCGATCAGGAGTTGCTAGCCATCAAGCTCGCTCTGGAGGAGTGGAGATACCTGTTGGAGGGAGCTTCCCACTCAATCACCATACTTACCGACCACAAAAATCTTTTATATATCAAAGGCGCACAATGTCTGAATCCTCGTCAGGCCAGATGGGCACTTTTTTTCTCTAGGTTTGACTTTAAACTCCAGTTCTGTCCGGGTTCTCAGAATCATAAGGCCGATGCCCTTTCCCGCTCATGGGAGCAAGAAAATGAGTCCGAGTCTGCAGACAAGCATCCTATTATTAATCCGTTGGCATTCTCCACGGTAGGGATGGACTCTACGCCTCCACCAGGGAAAAGTTTTGTTAAGCCAGTTCTAAGGAAGAAGCTCATGCATTGGGCCCATGCTTCCCGTTTTTCTGGACATACAGGCATTCAGAAAACCCTTGAATTTATTTCTAGGTCCTACTGGTGGCCAACTCTGAAGAAGGACGTTATGGAATTTATTGCCTCCTGCCCAAAGTGTGCCCAACACAAAGTCTCCCGCCAGTCGCCTGCGGGGCAACTGGTTCCATTATCTGTTCCCCATCGACCTTGGACCCATTTGTCGATGGACTTTGTTTCCGATCTACCTATCTGCAACAAGTTTAATACCATCTGGGTGGTAGTTGACCGGTTCACCAAGATGGCACATTTCATCCCTCTCACCGGTCTTCAGTCAGCTTCCAAGTTGGCTCAAGTGTTTATACAAGAGATCTTCCGACTTCACGGTCTTCCTGAAGAGATCATCTCGGATCGTGGAGTACAATTTGTAGCCAAATTTTGGCGAAGTTTGTGTCAAGCCCTCCAAGTCAAGTTAAAGTTTTCCACGGCTTACCATCCTCAGACCAATGGTCAAACCGAGAGGGTGAATCAGGACTTGGAGGCCTTCCTCCGTATATATGTGTCTTCCTCTCAAGATGACTGGGTTCAACTCCTTCCTTGGGCCGAGTTCAGCCACAACAATCAATACCATTCCTCATCTTCTTCTACACCATTCTTCATTAATTATGGATTCCACCCTAAAGTCACAGAATTCCAACCGCTTCCCGCAACTTCTGTTCCAGCAGTGGATGTCACCTTGCGTCAGTTTTCAAATAACTGGAGGAACGTCCGCGCAGCCCTGCTTAAAGCCTCATTCAGGTATAAGAAGTTTGCCGATAGGAAGCGTAGAGCGGTTCCTGCTCTCAAGGTGGGTGATCGTGTGTGGCTGTCCACGAAGAATTTGAGGTTGAGAGTTCCCAGCATGAAATTTGCACCTCGCTACATCGGACCCTTCAAGATTGAACAAGTCATCAATCCTGTTGCCTACAGGTTACAGTTACCATCCTTCTTGAAAATACCCAGGACATTTCATGTTTCTTTGTTGAAACCGCTGATCCTGAATCGGTTTCATTCCGCACTTCCTCCAGCTCCCAAAGTTCAGACTCAACGGGGAGTCGAGTACGAGGTGGCCAAGATTTTGGACTCACGTTTCCGTTACGGTCAGTTACAATACCTCATTGACTGGAAGGGCTATGGTCCTGAAGAACGCTCTTGGACCAATGCCTCAGACGTCCATGCTCCTGCCTTGGTCCGAAATTTCCACGCAAAGTTTCCTTTAAAGCCTAAGAAGTGTCCTGGGGCCACTCCTAAAGGGGGGGGTGCTGTCACGATCCGGGTATCTGGACGCCATTACTTACCCTTCAGATGCCTCCTGAGGCTGTGTGAGGATATTGGGTTCAAAATCACTCAGTCACGGTGGTAGATGAAAAACCAACAGTGGTTTATTAACAGAATAGGTTATAACACAGTTCAGCACACTTCTGTGATCCAATTCTACACGACAATTCCCTCCTGGAGCTCCTGACAGAACATTACTTCTTAGTCAGTCTCCTGCCTCTCTCTCTCTGTCTCAGATCTCTCTCACGTCCCCTCTTTTCTATTATCAAACCTTTGTCTTTCCTACAATAAGGCGACACCCCCAGACAGTTTCAGAGCAATCCTAGTTTCACATGTACAGGCATGTCCCCTAGGCCACAATAGATGTTAATTAAAGTAACCTTGCTTAATCTGATTGTGTGGCCTGGAATCCATTGTGTGGGGAAGAATGAGGGGGGTGTATGGCCTGACATCTGAGACTGGCTGTATCTACACAACAGCAAACACACAGGTTATCTGCGCAGTCATATGGGGGGAAACATTATTTTACAAACTATAGCAGAATAACCAATACATTCATATATATACATCGAAAACATAACTGTACCCTTGTAACAATAACATCATACAATATAATACAATATTGCCTAATACATAGCCAAATACAGATCAACAATCAGTGTAGTCCATGGGTCAGACCAGGGCTAGGGAAGTAGCTGCGTGTCTTTTACCACTGTGCGACACAACGCGCCGGCTGTGTTGTCACATTTCCTCCCTCTACTTCCAAGCCCGGTGTCCTGGGTGGCTTAAGCTTGCTGAGAGTAATGGTATTCTCCTGTACCCTGGGTATTTGTAGCGAGGGATTTCCTGGGCTTGCTCGGCGCTTGGTCTGGTTCCTGCTGACGGGACAGGCCATCTGCGTTCCCGTGATCTCTGCCCTTTTTATGAGAGATAGAGAAATTGTATAGTTGTAGGGCTAAGCTCCATCTCAGCAGTCGTCCATTGTCTC
Organism: Pseudophryne corroboree; assembly: GCF_028390025.1. Lineage (NCBI taxonomy): Eukaryota > Metazoa > Chordata > Amphibia > Anura > Myobatrachidae > Pseudophryne > Pseudophryne corroboree. Next base: position 412,593,535 of record NC_086447.1, on the reverse strand, counting down.
CGGCAGTGCGCTGTAACCAACTAAGGGGACTGTGGTCTGTTACCACTGAGAACTCGCGCCCGTACACATATGCCTGCAATTTCTTGAGTGCCCAGACTATGGCCAGGCACTCCTTTTCAATAGTGGCATAGGCTATCTCACGGTCCATAAGTTTTCGGGAGAGAAAGGCAACTGGGTGTTCACAACCATCCTCCCCTACTTGGCTCAACACAGCTCCTATTCCACAACCCGAGGCATCTGTTTGCACAATGAACCGCCGGCGGAAGTCGGGGGCTGCTAACATTGGGGATTGGGACAAAATGTCCTTCAGCTGGGAAAAAGCCTGCTCACACTCTGGGCTCCAGTCAATTTGTCGGGTGTATTTTTTTGTTGTTAGGTCAGTCAGTGGTTTGGCAATGGTGCTGTACTGGGGCACAAATTTACGGTAGTACCCTGCTGTTCCAAGGAAGGCCCGCACCTGCTTTTGGTTAGTGGGCCGAGGCCATTTCAGGATGGCCTCAATTTTAGCTGGCTCTGGACGAATATGGCCTCCGCCAACCCTATGCCCGAGGTACAACACCTCTGCCATCCCCATCTGACATTTGTCAGGTCTGATTGTTAACCCTGCCTTGCTGATCCGTGCCAGCACCTGGGCCACATGCTGTAGATGCTCCTCCCATGTCTGACTAAAAATGGCTATGTCATCAAGGTATGCCTGGGCAAAGTCCTGACACCCTGTCAGTAGGTGATCTATGGTACGCTGAAAGGTGGCTGGGGCATTCTTCATCCCAAAGGGCATGGCAGTAAATTCAAAGAGCCCAAATGGGGTGCTGAATGCAGACCTCTCCTGTGCCTCCCTGGTAAGGGGTATCTGCCAGTATCCTTTGCTAAGATCCAGAGTGGATACATAGCGTGCCATTCCCAACCTGTCTAACAGCTCATCTACCCGGGGCATGGGGTATGCGTCTGTCACTGTCACCTCGTTCAGCCTCCTATAGTCCACGCAGAAGCGGGTACTGCCATCTTTCTTGGGCACTAGGACTACGCTGGCGGCCCAGGGACTATGGGACGGTACAATAACACCAAGCGCCAGCATTTCATCGACCTCCCTTTTGATCATATCAATCACCCTGGGGTTCACCCGATAAGCGGGTTGCCTAGTGGGCCGAGCCTCCCCGGTGTTGACATGATGGGACACTACATGAGTGCGCCCTGGCCTGCTTGTGAATTGTGGCCTCTCTACCTCCAATACCTCCCTCATCTGTAGGGCCTGGGTTTCTGTTAATTGCGAGCCTATGGGCACTGCCTCCACTCCTAGGTCCCTCTTGGTGGCTGCTAGAATATCAGGGATGGGGTCAGTCTCTGGGTCATCCATAGGTGGGCAACAGATTGCCACCGCCCCTATCTCCCTGGTGACATATTTCTTTAACCTATTTATGTGGTAGGTACCCACCCGCTTCCCTGTTTGGTCTAGGGCAATAATGTAATCTACCCGTCCCTGCCGATCCACTACAGTATAAGGCCCTGCCCAGGTCGCCTGTAACTTATGCTTTCGGGCAGGTACTAGCACCATCACTTTCTGTCCAACCTCTAGTTCCCTGTCCTGCGCTCGTTGGTTATAGTACCGGCACTGTCTTTCCTGCGCGCCCAGGGTGTGGTCATGCGCAAGCTGCATCAGCCTGTGCAGTTTCTCCTTCATTTGGACTACATATTCCAAGATGGGAACCTCAGGTTCCTGAAATGACCCTTCCCAGCTTTCCCTGACTAGGTCAAGTGGTCCCCTTACCCTTCGGGCATATAGTAACTCAAAAGGAGAGAATCCGGTTGAATCCTGCGGCACTTCGCGGTACGCGAATAATAGCTGTTGCAAGGACTTCTCCCAGTCTCCCCCCTCCGATTCAGCAAATGCCCGCAGCAACTGCTTTAGGGTCGAATTGAATCTTTCACAGAGACCATTAGTCTGGGGGTGATAAGGGGTGGTGCGTAAGGGATGGACCCCAAAGTTGTCCCATACTGTCTGCAGCAATTCCCCTTGAAATTGCGTACCCTGATCAGTAACTACTTCTTGGGGAAATCCTACGCGACTAAAAATATCCATAAGAGCCTGGGCGATATGTTCAGCATCTATGGATGCCAGTGCCACTGCCTCAGGGTATCTAGTCGCGTAATCAACTACAGTCAGTATGTATCTCTTTCCTGTTCGGCTCGGTTTCTTAAAAGGCCCCACAATGTCCATGGCCACTCTCTTAAATGGCTCACTTATGACAGGCATGGGTTGTAGGGGAACCCGGCGTGGGGGTCCCCCGAGGCGTTGGCAGACCTCACATGACTCTCTATACTGTTTTACCTCCTGGTTAACCCCAGACCAGAAGAAATGTCGCAGCAGCCGGGCACGGGTTTTCCGAACCCCTAAGTGGCCTGCTAAGGGAATGTCATGGGCAAGGGCCAGCAACCGGGCACGGTACTGCTGTGGAACAATCAACTGTTTTCTTAGGACCCCGGGCTCTAATGGGTCTGCTTTTGCTGGCACCCGGTACAGTCTCCCCTCCTCCCACATAATGCGATCCTCCTGAGGCCCCCAATCTGTTCGTCCCGCTGCCCTGCGGAGGCTAGCTAGGGAGGGGTCGGTCCGTTGGGCTTCCCTAAAGGCTATCCTATCTACTTCCCCCAGATTCTCATCACAGTCAGGCAAGTCCGGGACAGGGTTACTTACCGCCAACGGTTCACGGTTTGTGGCTGTCACTTCCACAGGGACTCCTGGTGCTGGCATGAGAGGGTCCTCATGCACTGTCTCCAATGCCTGTGCTTGGCTTCGGGTGATAGCTCCCACAAAGTAACTAGCCAATCCAGCACTCAGATCGTTGCCCAGAATGACGTGAGTGGGTAATCCATCCAAAAGTCCCACATTTACCTCTCCAGAGTCCAGGCCCCAGTCCAGGTGTACCCTTGCCATAGGTATTACAGTGATCTGCCCTCCTGCCATGGAAATTTTAACTTTCCTTTTCTTCAGTATCTGGCAGGGGGGAATTAATTCTGGCCGTATAAGGGTGATAGAAGCTCCAGAGTCTCTCAACCCTTGCAGCTCCTTCCCATTAACTTTTACAGGTTGTAGGTGGGTCTTCATATTATCCGGGGTGGATTTACCAATAGCTGCTACCACCTCTACTTGGTATGCTACTTCCTTCGCCTCTGGCGCATCAGGAAAGTAGTCCACCTCGCCCGTTCCAAATGATTCGTGGCACACAGCCACCCGCGACATGGCAGATTGGGTACCTGGGAATGGCCGTCTTACCCGTGTACAGTCACGAAGTAAATGCCCCACCTGGTCACAGTTGTAGCAGCGTCGGCTTGCAGGTGACTCTGGTCCCCGAGACCTTGAATTTCTGGCTAGGGAAGCTGGGGTATGTATTGGGGCCGGCCGGTGGGGGAGCAATGGTAGATCACGATCCTGCTGGGGCCGTCGGAGGGTTGTCCTCTCCTCTGTATTGGCACCTCTCCACCGAGGCCTGTTAGCTGTGAACTCATCTGCTAGGTGTGCTGCTTTTTCCGGAGTGGTAGGGTTCCAGTCTGCCACCCACTCCCTGATCTCTGGAGGCATCTTGTTTAGCAGCTGCTCCAAAATAAAAGCATTTTTAATGTCTGCTACAGTAAGGGCCTTCTTCACAGCCAGCCACTTATCACAGTTCCTCCGCAGCAAGTTATTGAACTCTATAAATGAGACATCTCCTTTCCGCGCCATAGACCGGAACTTTATGCGATACGATTTAGCGGTCACCGCATATCTGGCAAGCAGCACACTCCGTACCTCCTCATATACCAGGATCTGCTCTGGACTCAGGGCATGGAATGCCTCCAGTGCCCGCCCTCTCAGACTGGGTACCAAATATCGAGGCCACTCTGTTGCCTCAATTCCATGCATTATCATAACAGATTCAAACATCTGCAAATGAGTATCAATATCCGAACTGACCTCATCAAAAGGTGGGACCTCATTATACCTCAGCCGGGAGGTCTGCCTTACCGCCACTGCCGGGGCGGTTATACCGGTCTGCGCCCCCAATGCGGCTCCCAGTACTGATGCTCCTTGCCCTAGTGCTGCCAGCAACTCCCGTAACTGATCTGTACTTCCAACGACCAGTGCAGGGCCTGTTGTAGCGGTTCCAGTGGTTCCTTGACCCTCGGCCTGCTCTGGGATGCAGTCCTCATCATCCTCCTGCCCAGGGTGTTCTTGGTCCCATTCAGCTAGCTTTGCCATTAAGACTGCTCTGGTGTCCGATGCATTAAACTCAATCCGTCTTGTTCGACAGAGGTCCTGTAGTTGATCCTTCTTGCTGTATCGGTAGCATAGCGGGGCAGAATCCATTGCCTGCTGTGGTTTATACCTTTCTGCTGGTGTCTTGAGTGATCCCACTGCTGCCGCCAAATGTGAGGATATTGGGTTCAAAATCACTCAGTCACGGTGGTAGATGAAAAACCAACAGTGGTTTATTAACAGAATAGGTTATAACACAGTTCAGCACACTTCTGTGATCCAATTCTACACGACAATTCCCTCCTGGAGCTCCTGACAGAACATTACTTCTTAGTCAGTCTCCTGCCTCTCTCTCTCTCAGATCTCTCTCACGTCCCCTCTTTTCTATTATCAAACCTTTGTCTTTCCTACAATAAGGCGACACCCCCAGACAGTTTCAGAGCAACCCTAGTTTCACATGTACAGGCATGTCCCCTAGGCCACAATAGATGTTAATTAAAGTAACCTTGCTTAATCTGATTGTGTGGCCTGGAATCCATTGTGTGGGGAAGAATGAGGGGGGTGTATGGCCTGACATCTGAGACTGGCTGTATCTACACAACAGCAAACACACAGGTTATCTGCGCAGTCATATGGGGGGAAACATTATTTTACAAACTATAGCAGAATAACCAATACATTCATATATATACATCGAAAACATAACTGTACCCTTGTAACAATAACATCATACAATATAATACAATATTGCCTAATACATAGCCAAATACAGATCAACAATCAGTGTAGTCCATGGGTCAGACCAGGGCTAGGGAAGTAGCTGCGTGTCTTTTACCACTGTGCGACACAACGCGCCGGCTGTGTTGTCACAGGCTGGCTCAGCGTTCCAGGACCGGATCCCATCCGTTACACTGATGTCCACATTCCTGCCTCCTCTCCTGTCACTCTGAGACGCGGTCACTGCGGCGCCATGTAACATCTGGAATGGCGTTCCCCGCGGCCTCCACCGCTGTCCCTGAGTTCCTGCATGCAGAGTGTCAGAGTGGCGATTACGTCAGCCGCGGCCTCCGCTGTGCCCGCGTGGTTTGGATGTGCATTCATCAGTCTGGCGTCTCCTGTCTCCTGTGGCCGGCGCCGCCATTGCTGCTTCAATTCTCACATGGATTACAAACCAAACTTCCCTCCAAGTGTCTGCATGGGCGCAGCCATCTTGGATTTTGTCATCTGATCATTTCCACCAATCTGCTGTCTGTATTGTTGATTTGCATAATTGCCTATCCAACCCCTTCCTTGCTGCAGGTATAAGTAAGCTGTGCCTGAGCAAGGAAGGCGTCAGTGCTTTGGTTGTCTAACCTAGTTCCAGTTTGTCTCTCTCCTGTGGTTGTCTAACCTAGTTCCAGTTTGTCTCTCTCCTGTGGTTGTCTTCCAGGTTCCAGCTCCTGTCTCCAGACTTCTGCTATAGAGACCCGCACCAGCATTCCATCTGCGGTGTAGCCTGACTCTCCGATCCATTCTGGACTCACCTGTTTCCAGTTATCAATCACCTGCTTCCAGCCCAGCTTCCAGCAGTGTACAGCTTCTCTTAAAGGGCCGGTGTCCTTTCTGCAGTTTACCACTCTCCACCGGTATTATTATTTCACCGCTCTCAAACTCCAAACTTCATTATCAATCACCTGCTTCCAGCCCAGCTTCCAGCAGTGTACAGCTTCTCTTAAAGGGCCGGTGTCCTTTCTGCAGTTTACCACTCTCCACCGGTATTATTATTTCACCGCTCTCAAACTCCAAACTTCATTATTATTTCATCGCTCTCAAGTTCGTTTATTATTTAACTGGTTCCAGCCAGTATCCACTCCGTACCAACAACAGTCTGGTTCCAGCCAGTATCTTCAGCAGCCCAGCCTTTCCTGGAACACCAGCTGGTACGATCCTGGGTTCTCTCCATTGCTACAGTCAGGTCTGGTAAGGACTTTCCAACTAGAAGATTATAAGAACTGTCTCACACTACCAGTGCCTGTGGCCCTTGCCACCCTGTAGTACCCAGGAATTGTATTTATCCTCTGTTGACTTTTATGTTTCCTTTACTGCTGCTGTGTTACGGAGTTTGTCATAATAAACATCATTGACTTTTATCCTGGTTGTCGTGGTCACGCCTTCGGGCAGTTATTCTACATGTTACTTACATGTCTAGGGGTCTGATACAACCTCCCAGGTTCTGTTACATCTCAGCCCCTACAACTGAGGCTGCCTCCCGTCAGCTCAGGCCCTCAGTTGTGACAATCCAAGGCTGAGCTGATCATCTTCCCATCCTGCACAACTCACCTCCCACAATCTCATTATCCATTGATAGCACGACTATCGCCCCCAAGTATGCTGTCTTGGCGTAATCCTTGACTCCTCCCTCTCCTTCAAACCACACATTTAGCACCTCTCACAAACTTGTCATTTTCATCTTAAAACATTTCTCACCCAGGATGCCACCAAGACCATTATCCACTCACTGATTATTTCCAGACTGGATTACTGTAATCTCTGCCTAACTGGCCTCCCTGACAATTACCTCTCTCCACTCCAATCTACACTCAATGTTGCAGCCCAGCTCATCTTCCTCACCAAACGCACTATGTCCATCTCCCTCTCCTACAAGCCCTTCACTGGCTTCCCTTCCCTTTCAGAATCATATTCAAACTTCTCACACTCACTTACAAAGCACTCACCCACTCCTCTCCCATTTACATCTCTGACCTTATCTCCCTTTACTCTCCCACCCGTCCTCTTCGCTCTGCTAATGCACACCGACTATCCCATCTTCTGATTACTTCCTCCCAGTCCTACCTCCAAGATTTTTCACGTGCTACTCTCTTACTCCGGAATTATCTACCTCTCCCCCAGAGATTCTCCACCTCTCTACAGAACTTCAAACGGGCTCTCAAGACCCACTTCTTCACCGTAAGCCGCAGCACGCACTGGCTTATCAGGGATTTTGTTTCACCTGCCTCCGGCAGGTGAAGCAGAATCCCCGGAAACAGACCCGTTTTCGTCCAAAAACGGGGCTGTTTCACCCAAAAAAAACAAACAGGTATCACTGAACCTGTGTGTTTTCGGGAGAAAGGTTTTTTTTATTACACCCAATTTAACAGGATAGCCTGTAAAAAATAATAATCGGTGAAACATCGGAGAAAAGTCTGATAAACGGCCGAAAACTGACGTTTTTCGGACCCGTGGTTTTAACAGGGATAATTGGATATCCCCCTAAGTGTGTGTAGTGTTTAAACTCATTTTGTATCGGGTGCAATTTCATGCAACTTTTTGAAACTATATACGCCAAGTTACTAAGCAGTCGACTTTATGGTTTTCGTGTTTTCCGATGTCGATGCCAGTTGTTGTTTTTTTTGGCACATTTACGGCCGTCATTGACGTTTGCGTACGTGTTTTTGTAGTATTTTCAGGGTTTTTGTCTATGTTAAACGCTGCAGGGTTATTTTTCAACCACGGCCGCATTTTGACTTTTAGTTTCGTTTTTCATCCCCGTTCGTGATTGGTTGTGTTTCAGATGTAGGAGTGTCTGTGCGCAACCATATAAATACGCCCCAAACCGTCCGCACTTCGTGGGTTTAGTTAGTGGTGAGGAGGGAGGTTGTGCTGTGGAGGTTGGTGAGTTTTTGGTTTGGTGAGGAGTGTTATTTGCGATTTCTGAGTGTAGTATTGTGTTTGAAAGTAGTCTTGTCATTCTTGTAGTTTTTTTTTTTTTTTGGTTTTGTCTCATTTTTTGTCCAAGTTTTTTTTCTTTATAGTCCCTTGTCAGTGTGTGTGTGTGTGTGTGTGTGTGTGTGTGTGTGTGTGTGTGTGTGTGTGTGTGTGTGTGTGTGTATGTGTGTGTGTGAGTTGTGCAGTGGTAGTGGAGGAGTGTGTTGTTTTTTTGTTGTTTTTCCTGTGTTAAGTGTTTAGACACACAATTATGTGTGACTCAGAGGTGGGTGAGGTGGCTGAGGTGAGTGAGGTGGAGGGTGTGAGTGAGGGGGAGGAGGTTGGTCAGGTGGAGGAGGTAAGTGAGAGTGAGGTTAGTGAGGTGGAGGAGGTGGGTGAGGTTGCTGCAGCAGCCTCAAGTGACAGTGATAGTGACAGTCAGAGAGCTCCGCAGCCACGCACCACTACTAAGACTGGGCGGAATGTCAAGTTTAGTTATGCAGAAAACGTGGCATTGGTGCGGGAGCTGATGAAGTATCAGCGGCAGCTATTTGGGCTTGAGTCCGCCAAGGTGCCAACACGGAAGAAGACGGTGTTGTGGGCGAAAGTTGTTGCTGCTGTCAATAGTGAGGGGGTGGTCAAGCGGACGGAGGACACGTGCCGCAAACGGTACTATGACATAAAGCGACGTGTCAAGTCCAAAATGGCCAAGGAGGCGAAGTCGGCTCGAAAAACCGGTGGAGGCCAGCCCTTTATTGCAAGATATCTGGACTACGAGGAGCCCATGCGGAGATTAATACCTCCAGAAGTAGTGTCTGCAACCCATGTTCGGGATTCCGATCGGCCCAGGAAGAATGGTGAGCATGTGTATTTGCCTTAACATTCTATGACATTACTTCTGGCTTTTAAAAAAAATGTGTGTCATGTGACGTTGCATATTACTCCCATCTTCAAGTGTGTGTAAGCAAATACATTGTTTTGGGTAATGTTTTCTACAAAAGCCAATGTAACATATTACTTTATTGTTTGTCATGTGGTGTTTTTTTTCAGTACATTTTCCATGTGTAGTTTGGACTTGGTGTGTCATTGAATTGTCCAGCAATAATGTTTTACTTTTGCACATTAAACAGTTTTAAAGTTTGACTATGTTTTTTATTTCGGTTATCCATGTGCAATGTTGCCAAAACAGTGGTTGTCATGTTAGAGGCTGGAGTAGTGCAAAGTGGCTTTGAAGCCATTTACATGTGTAATTTCATTAGTACTGAATGTAATATTGTTTAAGACAAACCCACTATTTGTTTGTTCAGTTTGAGTCTGTATTTGTACCCTGACACAACACTGCAGACTTAAGGTCCATACACACTTAACGATATAATGAGCGACGTCGCTCATTTTCCCCCTCCTTGAGCGACGTCGCTCATTATATCGTTAAGTGTGTATGCCGCCAGCGACGACCGATGCGCGGCCCCGCGGGTCGGCAACGATCGTCGCTGTCGGTAGGGCATGCATGAAGGATGTGGACTGTCGTCCACGACCTTCATGCAGGGCTGGCGGGGGCGTGACGTCACTGAGCGATATGAGCGGTCATATCGCTCAGTGCGTACAGGCGGCCGCCGACCGTCTAATGTGTATGGGCCTTTAGTTACCTTACTATTTTTTTTTTTTTTTTTGGGGGGGGGGGGGGGGGGGGGGGTTTGGTTGGCTCATATTGTGGTAATGTGAGTTTGGAGTGCCACATCACAGAGCAATTTCTATATTGCATCTGTAATTTTTTACCTTTCATTACAAAATGAAGATGTGTGTGTTTTGGCTTGTTAGTGTATGTATTTGTAATTGTGTCCTATGTCTGTGTCCTGTACATGATTCCCTGTGTTGCACTTTCCATAGTGCATATGGCTATTGGACAATGTTTTCTGTTTTATGTTGTGGTTTTTTGGTTTAAGGTCCTTAAGTTTTGAGTCATAAAAAAACAACCATTTTTTAAAGATTTAATGTTTATAAGCATAATGGGTGGATGTATCAACAATAGCATGAATACCTGAGTTATGTTATTTGTTTCTTGTTTTACAGTGTTGGAAAAAAGCAGTACTGGTCGTCCTACAGTCACTCCCATGACATCTGATGATGATGACGCACCGGAAGCAGCAGGTAAAGTGTCCATTGTAGTATAGGTTATGTTTGTAAAGGAATGACAATAACAAAATGTCACTTTCAATACTAGGTCCATCAAAAGAAGTCTTGAGCAGCAGAAGGCGGACTTCTGTAACACACCACAAAATAAAACATGTTGCAGCAAAAAAAGCAAGGTCTGATGTACAGGGCCAACCACAGCAGGCTACCCCGCCACGAAGATTATCGACAGTATGTTCGGTCCCCCCACTCCAAATTTTGGACACACCTCCATGACGCCAACCACACTCCCCTCATCTTGATTGTGAGTAACAAACTGAAACAAATGAAATAAATGTCAGATCTTAATAATCCATTTACTTAAACGCATTAAGTCAAAACCCATCAAAATCTGCTATACTTACCGAAGTCAGTAAAAATAAGAATTTACTCACCGGTAATTCTATTTCTCGTAGTCCGTAGTGAATGCTGGGAACTCCGTAAGGACCATGGGGAATAGACGGGCTCCGCAGGAGACTGGGCACTCTAAAAGAAAGATTAGGTACTATCTGGTGTGCACTGGCTCCTCCCTCTATGTCCCTCCTCCAGACCTCAGTTAAGGAAACTGTGGGGGTCATTCCGAGTTGTTCGCTCGGTAAATTTCTTCGCATCGCAGTGATTTTCCGCTTAGTGCGCATGCGCAATGTTCGCACTGCGACTGCGCCAAGTAAATTTGCTATGCAGTTAGGAATTTTACTCACGGCTTTTTCTTCGTTCTGGTGATCGTACTGTGATTGTTAGGTTCCTGGTGCTCAGAACAAGGGAGATGTTCATGAAGTGAGTCCAGAGCACCAGGACGTAACGCTGGGAAAGGGGAATGGAAAGGGAATAGCCCCTGGCGCCCTAACTCTGTTGTCTCACCCGTGCTATCGGAAATCCCTTGCGAGACTATGGTTTCTTGAGCCCTTGGCAGCCACGTTTGAAGGGCGGATTATGTCTGCCCAACTCCGGTGCCCCCCGGTCTTAATGAGAGACAAAGGGAAATCCGAGGCAGAATGATAACAAGAGGACCTCTAACTAAGCAAACAGGCCAGGGGCTACAAGCTAACTAAAAACCTAAAGTATGTGCGGAGAAACCGCCAAAGGAAAAGAACAACAAAGGAAATGCTGATCACACGCCGACACAATACCTTTGTGTACCGGCGGTGACAGCATAAGCAGAACCCTCTGCAAAACACCAGGGACAGAAACAATAATGGAATACAGCGGCCTAGGCCAACGGACGCGGGAGAGCCGCTACTCACGGAACCGGTACGAATACTGGCAAACGGACAGGAACTTCTAATGCTGCCGACACCGACTCTCAGAACTGGAGGACAGGCAGAATCCCAAACGACAGACCGGTGGACACCAGGAAGCCAGAAGACTTGACCAGGGACAGGCAAAGCCACTGGAACTCAGGGCAGGAACGCCTCACAGCAGGACACGGGATCAGACACAGGAATCGACACAGGGACTGACACAGGAATCGACACAGGAACTGACACAGGAACCAGCTCAAACTTCAAGCAGACTGCAAACCAAGGAATATCACCAGCATCTGTGAATTGCAGTCAGCCAGCATATAACAGAGAGGCCTAATTAATAATCCCATGCAGCTGCCCTGTTGCATGATTCCAAACTGACAAGATGCAATTAGCAGCCAGGTGAGGCTGAACACATGGGAACAAGCTGCAATTACATAGACTCACCAGCGGCAGCAGACAAGAGTATTCTAAAACAGAGCAACAGGAAATCCTGGCATGCAAGACAACTTAATAAACATAAAATAGGAATGAACCACTACCTGTGGTTCATAACAGTATCCCCTCCTTAAGGGTGAGCTCCGAGCACCCCATGACACCCACGGGGAACATAAACAGAAGTATAACATGAAATACAGAACAAAACTGCAAAACAGGAATGAGCCACAGCCGTGGCTCATAACATTACCCCCCCCCTTGAGGAGGGGTCAAAAGACCCCAAAATTCAGACTATCCAGAACAAGGGATACAAAAAAAAAAAAAAACCTGACACACTGGTCTAACAGACAAGAAAACAAAAAACAAGCTGTAGCAACAACTTGTAACAGTGCCCTCCCCTTGATGGTGGCCACTGGACACAAGACAAGGAAAAAAAAAAATCTCTCTTTTTTTTTTTATCAAGGCAAGAGTCAAAAATTATTTCTTTTTCTTCTTCTTCTTTTTACAAAGCTCTTTAGGTCTGACCAAGGTAATTCCCCAAACATTGTCTGAACTGATGGTACCACCCAGCAAGGCTGCGTTCAAATCAGAGACAGGTCTCTTACCCTTGGGAGCTGAATTTTCTGGTAAAGTACTATTATTAGAAGAAGAAGTCAAAAAAGCACATCCTGCAGTCAAAACAACGGGCTGGGACTCTTGTGCAGAGTTTACAGTATTTGGTGGACTCTCAGCAGACAAGACGGGTGACTTAGAGGAACCTGAACCAATTTCTTTGGAACCGTATCTTTTAACAATTGCATCACAGAATGCTAGGGGATCCTGAAGAATGGGATCTTCAGCTTTCATTAGGCTGGTCGCCCACTCAGAAGGCTCTCCTCTAAAAGAATAAATCAGATAGAGCCCAAGGTTTTCTGAGGTGATGACCAGAAATGGTCTAGACAACATAATAGTGTAATAGTGTTTGAAAAGCGCCAGAAATTGGGCGAAGTCCCCATCAAAGGTTATGGATGTTGAGATATCAGAGTCAGGATCTGTTTCCTTCTCATCTGACTGACTGGAGTGCTTTGCTAGGACCTGGTCACTATTGACCTTACTCGAGGCTGAGACTCTCTGAACCCCACCCGGGGCTGAGACTTTCTGAACCCCACCCGGGGCAGTGACTTTCTGAACCCCACCCGGGGCAGTGACTTTCTGAACCCCACCCGGGGCAGTGACTTTCTGAACCCCACCCGGGGCAATGACTTTCTGAACCCCACCCAGGGCAGTGACCTCCGAGAACCCCGCTGGGGCAGTGGCCTCCGGGAACCCCGCTGGGGCAGTGGCCTCCGGGAACCCCGCTGGGGCCAGCACCTCGGATTCTTTTACTGGGACCGGGCCGTTGGCCTCCCTGACTGGGATCGGGCCATCGGCCTCCCTCTCTGAGTCGATAATTATCGAAAGTTCTCCCGGGACTTTTGCTGAAGCAATAATGTTCAGATCCTCCACTAATGCTATGCTTCTTAAGTTCTTTCCTGGGGAAGCGACTTCTAGACCCTTCTTTGGGGCTGCGTCTCTCGAGACCCCACTTGGGGATATTACTTCAAAGATCCCTTCTGGGGTTTTGCTTCTCGAGTTCCCCTCAAGAACTATGGTTTTAGAGACCCTTTCTAGGGTTGCGCTTTTCAAGTCCCTACCTGGGGTAACAGCTTCTGAGACCCCTTCCGGTATGGACACCTGAACTACAATATTTGATGTCCCTCTATAAGCTAGGGCATCGGGTACCGCTCCAGCACTCTGGGCATTGGGTACCGCTCCAGCACTCTGGGCATCGGGTACCGCTCCAGCACTCTGGGCATCGGGTACCGCTCCAGCACTCTGGGCATCGGGTACCGCTCCAGCACTCTGGGCATCGGGTACCGCACCAAGAACCTGGGCTACGGGCACCACTCCAGGACCCTGGGCTACGGGCACCACTCCAGGACCCTGGGCTACGGGCACCACTCCAGGACCCTGGGCTACGGGCACCACTCCAGGACCCTGGGCTACGGGCACCACTCCAGGACCCTGGGCTACGGGCACCACTCCAGGACCCTGGGCATCGGGCACCACTCCAGGAACCTGGGCATCGGGCACCACTCCAGGAACCTGGGCGTCAGGCACCACTCCAGGAACCTGGGCATCGGGCACCACTCCAGGGACTTGCAACTCCGCTTCCACAGGAACCTCAAGAGAGGAGAGAAACATTCTCTTTTGATTCCTGAATCTATAATGGGGCTCCCTTGCCCAAGGACCCCAATTATAGGACAGAGAGTTTTTTTGTGTGGGTTGTGTGACAAGTACCTCTGCCACAGTAGAGACAGGAGTAGGTCTTGTATCATGACTCAACTTGGCCAGAGGGCAAGACTCGTCACCACACTTTGGCTTGCGCAACTCACAGGTCTGCAGATAATGGCCTTAACCCCCACAATATAGGCATAAGTTTAAGTTTCTGCGACGCAGACGCTCCTCTTCTGAGAGCCTGGGCCGCAGAAAACTTTTAAACCTTTTCTCTTCAATTAAACCAGAGGAGTCTCTTGTCACCATACTGTGAACAAGAGTCTCTTTAGAGATAGATGTACTCTCACGACTTCTGGCAAAATGAGCAAGATTTTAGTCAGAAGGTTTTGCAGTTGCTTTAGGGATTGCTGCAAAACTTCTAGTCGCTCTGGTCTCAAAGCACTGAATACAGAGTTCAGGGCTGCGAGAGATGCCTGCAGGGCTTGCATAGTAGACATAGGAGGATTTAAAACTAGACAAGACAAGACAAGGCAAGACAAGGCAAGACTAAATTTTGCTAAACAAAACAAGACATTTTTTTTTTTTTTAAACACCGGACTGGATTCTAAACACCGGACTGGATTACCGGACTGGATTCTAAACACCGGACTGGATTCTGCACACTGAATTCTAGACAGGACTGGATTCTACACACTGAATTCTAGACAAGACTGGAATCTAGACTAGACACTGGACTGGGCCAAAAAAGAAAAAAAAGTTTTATTTCTTTTTTGTGGTATGGCTGGTGATAATGTTAGGTTCCTGGTGCTCAGAACAAGGGAGATGTTCATGAAGTGAGTCCAGAGCACCAGGACGTAACGCTGGGAAAGGGGAATGGAAAGGGAATAGCCCCTGGCGCCCTAACTCTGTTGTCTCACCCGTGCTATCGGAAATCCCTTGCGAGACTATGGTTTCTTGAGCCCTTGGCAGCCACGTTTGAAGGGCGGATTATGTCTGCCCAACTCCGGTGCCCCCCGGTCTTAATGAGAGACAAAGGGAAATCCGAGGCAGAATGATAACAAGAGGACATCTAACTAAGCAAACAGGCCAGGGGCTACAAGCTAACTAAAAACCTAAAGTATGTGCGGAGAAACCGCCAAAGGAAAAGAACAACAAAGGAAATGCTGATCACACGCCGACACAATACCTTTGTGTACCGGTGGTGACAGCATAAGCAGAACCCTCTGCAAAACACCAGGGACAGAAACAATAATGGAATACAGCGGCCTAGGCCAACGGACGCGGGAGAGCCGCTACTCACGGAACCGGTACGAATACTGGCAAACGGACAGGAACTTCTAATGCTGCCGACACCGACTCTCAGAACTGGAGGACAGGCAGAATCCCAAACGACAGACCGGTGGACACCAGGAAGCCAGAAGACTTGACCAGGGACAGGCAAAGCCACTGGAACTCAGGGCAGGAACGCCTCACAGCAGGACACGGGATCAGACACAGGAATCGACACAGGGACTGACACAGGAATCGACACAGGGACTGACACAGGAACCAGCTTAAACTTCAAGCAGACTGCAAACCAAGGAATATCACCAGCATCTGTGAATTGCAGTCAGCCAGCATATAACAGAGAGGCCTAATTAATAATCCCATGCAGCTGCCCTGTTGCATGATTCCAAACTGACAAGATGCAATTAGCAGCCAGGTGAGGCTGAACACATGGGAACAAGCTGCAATTACATAGACTCACCAGCGGCAGCAGACAAGAGTATTCTAAAACAGAGCAACAGGAAATCCTGGCATGCAAGACAACTTAATAAACATAAAATAGGAATGAACCACTACCTGTGGTTCATAACAGTATCCCCTCCTTAAGGGTGAGCTCCGAGCACCCCATGACACCCACTGGGAACATAAACAGAAGTATAACATGAAATACAGAACAAAACTGCCACAGCCGTGGCTCATAACAGTGATTGACAGGAAGTGAGTGTTTCTGGGCGGAAACTGGCCGTTTTATGGGTGTGTGTGAAAAAACGCTACCGTTTCTGGGAAAAACGCGGGAGTGGCTGGAGAAATGGAGGAGTGTCTGGGCGAACGCTGGGTGTGTTAATGACGTCAAACCAGGAACGACAAGCACTGAACTGATCGCAGATGCCGAGTAAGTCTCGAGTTACTCAGAAACTGCACAGAGATGTCTTATCGCAATATTGCAAATCTTTCGTTCGCAATTTTAAGAAGCTAAGATTCACTCCCAGTAGGCGGCGGCTTAGCGTGTGCAAAGCTGCTAAAAGCAGCTTGCGAGCGAACAACTCGGAATGACCCCGTGTGCCCGGAAGAGCTGACACAACAAGGAAAGGATTTGGAATCCAGGGTAAGACTCATACCAGCCACACCAATCACACCGTACAACTTGTGATAACCATACCCAGTTAACAGTATGAACAACAACTGAGCCTCAGTAACAGATGGCTCATAACAATAACCCTTTAGTTAAGCAATAACTATATACATGTATTGCAGAGTGTCCGCACTTGGGACGGGCGCCCAGCATCCACTACGGACTACGAGAAATAGAATTACCGGTGAGTAAATTCTTATTTTCTCTGACGTCCTAGTGGATGCTGGGAACTCTGTAAGGACCATGGAGATTATACCAAAGCTCCCAAACGGGCGGGAGAGTGCGGATGACTCTGCAGCACCGCATGAGCAAACTCAAGGTCCTCCTCAGCCAGGGTATCAAACTTGTAGAACTTAGCAAACTTGTTTGACCCCGACCAAGTAGCAGCACGGCAAAGCTGTAAAGCCGAGACCCCTTGGGCAGCCGCCCAAGAAGAGCCCACATTCCTTGTGGAATGGGCTTTCACCATTTTGGATGCGGCAATCCAGCCGCAGAGTGAACCAGCTGAATCGTGCTATAGATCCAGCGAACAATAGTCTGCTTCGAAGCAGGAGCGCCAACCTTGTTGGCTGCATACAGAATAAACAGCGAGTCAGACTTTCTGACTCCCGCCTTTCTGTAAACATAAATTTTCAAAGCCCGGACTACGTCCAGCAACTTGGAATCCTCCAAGTCCCTAGTAGCCGCAGGCACCACAATAGGCTGGTTCAAATGAAACGATGATACCACCCTAGGAAGAAATTGGGGACGAGTCCTCAATTCTGCCCTGTCCATATGGAAGATCAGATAAGGGTTTTTACATGACAAAACCGCCAATACTGACACACGCCTAGCCGAAGCTAAGTCCAATAGCATGACCACTTTCCATGTGAGATATTTTAGCTCCATGGTCTTAAGTGGCTCAAACCAGTGGGATTTCAGGAAATCCAACACAACGTTAAGATCCCAAGGTGCCACCGGTGGCACAAAAGGAGGCTGAATATGCAGCACCCCCGGAACAACGTCTGAACTTCAGGCAGTGAAGCCAGTTCATTTTTAGAGAAAATGTATAGGGCTGAAATCTTGACTTTTATGGATCCTAATTTTAGGCCCATAGTCACTCCTGACTGTAGGAAGTGCAGGAATCGACCCCGCTGGAATTCCTCTGTAGGGCCTTCCCGGCCTCACACCAAGCAACCTATTTTCGCCATATACAGTGAAAAAGTCTTGCTGTCACGTCTTTCCTAGCCTTTATCAGCGTAGGAATAACTGCATCCGGAATGCCCTTTTCCGCTAGGATCCGGCGTTCAACCGCCATGCCGTCAAATGCAGCCGTGGTAAATTTTGGAACAGACAGGGCCCCTGTTGCAACATGTCCTGTCTGAGAGGCAGAAGCCCTGAGTCCTCTGAGAGCATTTCCTGTAGCTCCGGGTACCGAGTCCTTCTTGGCCAATTCGGAGCAAAGAATATTGTTTTCACTCCTCCTTTTATTACAATTCTCAGCCCTTGGGTATGAGAGGAAGAGGAGGGAATACAGAGACCGACTGGAACACCCACGGTGTTACTAGTGCGACCACAGCTATCACCTGAGGGTCCCTTGACCCGGCGTAAAACCTTTTTTAGCTTTTTATTGAGGTGGGACGCCATCTAGTCCACCTTAGGCAGTTCCCATCAATTTGCAAACTGCGTGAAGACTTCCTGATGAAGTCCCCACTTTCCCGGGTGGAGGTCGTGCCTGCTGAGGAAGTCTGCTTCCCAGATGTCCACTCCCGGAACGAACACTGCTGACAGTGCGCTTACTTGATTCTCTGCCCAGCGAAGAATTCTGGTGGCTTCTACCCTCGCCACCCTGCTCCTTGTGCCGCCTTGGCGGTTTACATGAACCCCTGCGGTCTGACTGGAGCAGAACCGGTTGGTCGCGAAGCAGGATCTCCGCTTGACTTAGGGCGTTGTATATGGCCCTTAGTTCCAGGATATTGATGTGAAGGCAAGTCAGTTGACTTGACCACAGACCTTATCTAAGCACAACACACAAACTGCAACAGGCGCTTAATTGAATTTAATTAATATATCATCAATTAATTATTCTCAAGCTGCAATACAGAGCTACTGACTTGGGGTCTTCAAGTCAGAATAATTAGCACAGGTGGTCCCTGTGCTGATTCCCAAAGCTGCTTTACCAATTAGCTCTCTGCGCTATTTATTATGGTATGGCTGATGTTCAAATGATCAAACTACAAATTTTACTATATTTCATATGTTTTAATACACATAAAAATTAGACCGGTCTAAAATATCATAAACAATGTAAAACAATAATAATCAGTATTATCAAAAATACTATAGACTTAACACAAGGAGGTGGAGCCAAGCTACTATATGCCCAGTTCTCGTAATGGACAAATAGTTTTGACTATACTTCAGTCCGCATATTAAACTTATTAAAATGCACATTCATTTATTTCTGTAACCCATGTAGGGATATGAGTTCCTTAAGTGCTTTTTAAAGATGAACAATGTTCCATATTCAACTGCTCGTCAGCAAAGACAGAAATAAAGCATGAAAATGCGCTCCTGGACGGAGCCTTACGTGTAATAACCGTCCGTGCTGTGTATCGCAAATTGAAGCCCCCAAAGGTCTGTGTCGTGGTCCCGGTTTCAGGGGATCAAGCGTCTGCAATGACGCCCGCTGATGACGAGGGTATCCAGCCACAGGGATCAACGAGACCGCACCGTTTTGGTGCTGCTTGCAAGCACCCAGGTCCCGGTCTCTCTCCTCTCAATTGCTGATGGGCTATTGTTGGTGGCGATGAACAGCAATATTGGTAGGTTCAAGAAGAATATATGGGTCCAAAATCCACACCTCTGACGCGTTTCGCTCCTTTTACAGAAGCTTTACGAGCAGTTGAATATGGAACATTGTTCATCTTTAAAAAGCACTTAAGGAACTCATATCCCTACATGGGTTACAGAAATAAATGAATGTGCATTTTAATAAGTTTAATATGCGGACTGAAGTATAGTCAAAACTATTTGTCCATTACGAGAACTGGGCATATAGTAGCTTGGCTCCACCTCCTTGTGTTAAGTCTATAGTATTTTTGATAATACTGATTATTATTGTTTTACATTGTTTATGATATTTTAGACCGGTCTAATTTTTATGTGTATTAAAACATATGAAATATAGTAAAATTTGTAGTTTGATCATTTGAACATCAGCCATACCATAATAAATAGCGCAGAGAGCTAATTGGTTAAGCAGCTTTGACCACAGACCTTGGAAATTTCTTCCCTGTGTAACTGCCCCCCACCCTCGGAGGCTTGCATCCGTGGTCACCAGGATCCAGTCCTGAATGCCGAATCTGCGTCCCTTGAGAAGGTGAGCACTCTGCAGCCACCACAGGAGAGACACCCTGGCCCTGGGGGATAGGGTGATTAACCGATGCATCTGAAGAGGTGATCCGGACCACTTGTCCAGTAAGTCCCATTGGAAGGTCCTCGCATGGAACCTGCCTAAGGGGATGGCCTCGTATGATGCCACCATCCTTCCCAGGACTCGAGTGCAGTGATGCACTGACACCTGTTTTGGTTTTAATAGATTCCTGACCAGTGTCATGAGCTCCTGAGCTCTCTCTATCGGGAGATAACCCTTTTCTGGTCTGTGTCTAGGATCGTGCCTAGGAGAGGCAGATGAGCTGTAGGAAACAACTGCGACTTCGGAATATATAGAATCCAGCCGTGTTGCCGTTACACTTCCAGAGAAAGTGATACGCTGTTCAGCAACTGCTCTCTTGATCTCGCTTTTATGAGGAGATCGTCCAAGTACGTGATAATAGTGACACCTTGCTTCCGCAGGAGCACAATCATATCCGCCATTACCATGGTGAATATTCTCGGGGCCGTGGAGAGACCAAACGGCAACATCTGAAATTGGTAATGACAATCCCGTACCGCAATTCTGAGGTACGCCTAATGAGGTGGATAAATTGGGACCTGAAGGTATGCATCCCTTATGTCCCGATTCACAATAAAGTCTCCCCTTTTTTAGGCTTGCACTGACCGCTCTTAGTGATTCCATCTTGAACTTGAACCTTCTCAGGTATATGTTCAGGGATTTTTAATTCAATATGGCTCTGACCGAACCGTCTGGTTTCGGGATTACGACATGGTCTAATAATAACACCCTCTAGTAGAAGGAGGGGACCCTTGACCACCACCTGTTAAAGATACAATTTGTGAATTGCAGATAACACTGGCTCCCTCTCTTGGGGGGAAGCCCGCAGGGCCGTCGGTGAGGGGGCATCTTCTCACAGTCCAGCTTGTATCCCTGAGACACAATATCTATTGCCCAGGGATCGAACAGGGAGTGAACCCACTTGTGGCTGAACTTACGAAGGCGTGTCCCCACCGGGCCTAGCTCCGCCTGTGGAGCCCCAGCGACATTGGTGGATTTTTGTAGGGGCCGGGGAGGACTTCTGTTCCTGGGAACTAGCTGCCCGGCTCTGACAAGAAAGGACGCCCCTCAGACTTTCTTGTTTCTTTATACGAAAGGCTGCATTTAATAATGTCGTGCTTTCTTAGGCTGTGCAGGAATATAAGGCAAACTAGCAGAATTACCAGCTATAGCTGTGGAGACCTGGCCCGAGAACCCTTCTCCACACAATCCTCAGCCTTCCATATGCCTCTTAAGTCGGCATCATCTGTCCAATGCATATTCTACAGGACACGTCAAGCAGAGATCGACATAGCTTTGACTCTAGGACCCAGTATACTCATGTCTCTTTGGGCATGCTTTATAACTATATATCTATCACTTAAGACAGCATCTTTAATATATTTATATTGCATACTAGGGTCTCATCTCTGCTGATAAGGTACCTGTCCACGCTGCCACAGCGCTATAAACCCGTGCCGACACAATCGCCGGTCTGGGTAGTATACTAGAATGTGCACGCTATCTGCAGGATCCCTGAGAATAGCAAGTGCTACCGTCTGTGCAAACAGGACACCCCAGGGGAAGATTCTCAACATATCCTGGCCCTAGTGGGGAAAGGATACAGCCTGAGAATTCTCTTGTGGGAAGCTGCCGTCTCTTGTCTGGAGATTCCCGCTCTTTTTCCTCATGAGAGGAGGGAAATTTACCTCGGCATTCTTCCCCTTAAACATGTGTACTCTCGTGTCAGGGACAGATGAGTCATCAGTGATATGCAAATCATCTATTATTTCAATAATCATATATTGATTACCTTATAGCCATCTTGGCTGTAACTTTGCATTATCGTAGTCGACAGTGGAGTTAAACTCCATGTCGATACCAGTGTTTGTTATTATGGATAGTGAGCATTGAGAGACTCTGAAGGTCTCTGTGACATAGGGACAGACATGGGTAGATTTCCTGTCTGTTCCCTAACCTTTTGTGCAATAAATTCACCTTAGCACTTACACATATCCAAACAGGTGTCGGCGTTGTCGACGGAGACACCCTCTCACACACATATCCGCTCTATCACCTCCTTAGAGGAGCCTTTTACCTCAGACATGTCGACACACGCGTACCGACACACCGCACACACAGGGGATGCTCTATTTGAGGACAGTTCCCCCACAAGGCCTTTTGGAGAGACAGAGAGAGAGTATGCCAGCACACATCCCAGCGCTATATAACCCAGGGATTACACTACAACTCAGTGTTTACCCAGTAGCTGCTGTATATACAAATTTTGCGCCTAAATTTATGTGCCCCCCCCCCTCTCTTTTCACCCTTTGTGTACCAGGATACTGCCGGGGAGAGCCTGGGGAGCTTCCTTCCAGCGGAGCTGTGAAGAGAAAATGGCGCTGGTGTGCTGAGGAAGAAGGCCCGGCCCCCTCAGCGGCGGGCTTCTGTCCTGTTTCTGACTAAAAATGGCGGGGGTTTTACACATATACAGTTTTCCAGACTGTATTATGTGTATATATTGCCAAAAGGTATACTTATTGCTGCCCAGGGTGCCCCCCCCCCCCAGCGCCCTGCACCCTACAGTGACCGGAGTGTGTGGTGTGCAGTGGGAGCAATGGCGCGCAGCTGCAGTGCTGTGCGCTACCTTAATGAAGACCGGAGTCTTCTGCCGCCGTTTTATCTCCTTCTTCTGTCTTCTGGCTCTGCAAGGGGGACGGCGGCGCGGCTCCGGGAACGGACGATCGAGGTCAGGCCCTGTGTTCGAACCCTCTGGAGCTAATGGTGTCCAGTAGCCTAAGAAGCACAAGCTAGCTGCACGCAGGTAGGTTTGCTTCTCTCCCCTCAGTCCCACGTAGCAGTGAGTCTGTTGCCAGCAGATCTCACTGAAAATAAAAACCTAACAAATACTTTATTTCTAGCAAGCTCAGGAGAGCCCACTAGGTGCATCCAGCTCTGGCCGGGCACATATTCTAACTGAGGTCTGGAGGAGGGACATAGAGGGAGGAGCCAGTGCACACCAGATAGTACCTAATCTTTCTTTTAGAGTGCCCAGTCTCCTGCGGAGCCCGTCTATTCCCCATGGTCCTTACGGAGTTCCCAGCATCCACTAGGACGTCAGAGAAACATAAAATGGAATCCTAGCAAAATGGCCTTGTCCGCATCCAGTAAAGATATGTATGTCCACTTCAGCCATACAGTAGCACATTGTGTGGAAGATGATGCAACAGAAACTCATGTGTAAGCTTGGCAAATAGTAAGGTTGTTTTAATAATTTTCACGTGTGTTTGACCTAACATTGCCAAATACATACAGTACAAAAAAATGACTATGTTTTTGTTTGAGACACTATAAGGCAACACATTATGGATTACAATGTGTTTTTATGGTGGAGTATGTCTGATCTACCATACAACTCATGTGTTTGCTTTCAGAATGAAGTAACCAGACACATTTGCCACAAACAGGCATATGTATGTATTTAAGTTATGAGTAATGATGTTGCTAGGCAGGATATCTGAAAGCACCAGTCAATGACATGTGTTCCATGTTTAGTGCTTTGTTATAATTTCTCAAACATATGGATAACTAACGGATAAATGTTTATAATTTCAGCTTCTAGTCCTGGTACCAGCATCCCTACGCAACACCAGCAACACAGTGACATGGATGAGACAATCATGTTAGAAATGCAGCCATTAAGCCAAGGAATCAGCCCCCCAGCACCTGTGAGTACACCACCACAGCAAAGCACACCAGCACCACAACACAGCCCAACAACACCAGTAACACAAGGCCCTGATCAAGTGTTTTGGAACATTTGGGCTAGACAGCAGGCCACTAATGAAGATTGCCTGCGTAGGCAGACACAAATATTTGCTAGCCTACCATCTCACCTCAGAAGAATCATCAGAAATATGAGTAGACAAAATGAACAAACCACGAGAATTGGCAATACCATGGAAATCATGCGTGCAGACATTACACATGTCATGGGCAACTTACAGCGCATAATGGAAGAACAGCACAGACAATAGCAAAGCTATATCAACATTTTAGAAAACAATCAAAAGATCAATGAATCTATCTCCAGAATTGTAGACAATCAAAATGCTGCAACACGTGAACTCAATGCCACCCTCACTAACCTCAATGAAACACTCAGATCCCTGCACCAACAGCAACCAAGCAGCAGTTCTGGTATGACTACTCCAATTATAACGCCAGTGCCATCACCACCAAGGCGCACCAACAGAGCATGCCAACATGACAGTGGTAAAGGCAAAGGCCAGGACAAGCAGCCACCCAAAAAAGTTCAAATATAAACCACAACGATTTCTTTAAAGAGAAGTAAAATAAAAAAATTACTAAGTGTATGTTTGTCAGAATAGATATAACACTTAGCTCCTTGACAATTTGTACAACATCATTAATTATAACTGGTACAAACAACAACAGGAAATTTGTACGCACATTTATTCTTTACCATCTTTGTATTTTTTGGAGGAGGAAAATGTTGTTTGAGCTGCACATAGATGTTAGCATGAAGAAACCAGACCACTTGATTTTTTTCTAATCATTACTCTTTCTAGATTCCAATCATTCTCATCTCATGCAGACACAATAATTGGCAGCCAGGCAGAATGTCTTTAGCATGCAGTAACCAGACCACTTGATTTTTTACTAATCATTACTCTTTCTAGATTCTAATCATTCTCATCTCATGCAGACACAATAATTGGCAGCCAGGCAGAATGTCTTTAGCATGCAGTAACCAGACCACTTGATTTTTTTCTGATCATTACTCTTTCTAGATTCCAATCATTCTCATCTCATGCAGACACAATAATTGGCAGCCAGCCAGATTCATCCATGACCAATGTAACTTAGAATGTGAATTAAAACTGTTTTACATTTCTTCTGTAGACGACTTTACAAGAAAAACACAATAGAGTTGGGTAAAAGTGTCCTAATATGTTGGAGTAAAATTTTTACCTTTCAGGGCCAAAATGAAAGACATTATTATTGTGGCATGTTTGTGTGTGTTAAAAATGAGTAATCATATTAAAAAACATGAGGCAGAACCAACAAAATGTGAAATATTTGAAAGTTTAACACTAATGTGTATAATAATGGATATATGTTGAAAAATGTGTATTGACTTACAAATCTCCAAGTTTACTCCAGCAAACATAAGGCAATAAATTATTTTGGATGAGACAAGTTTGTGTCCCTTTTAAAGGCATCCTAATTCAGGTGTGAATGATTTGTAAGTGCCAACACATGTAAACACGCCTGAAAAAAGCAGGTCTATTTTTTTTGCTTGTTTTTTTTACGATTCGCAAAATAATACAACCGCAATTGATCACTCAGAGACTAACATCCAAATATGAATGAATAGTGAATACTTGTGTTGTATGAAATAACAGCCGTGTTTGACCGATGGTCTATTCATTCGTATTTCTGAACTTTGTCATTCAAACCATTACAAATAGCCCAAACACTGCCGAGATTTGTGCTTAGTGAATTCCCGTGTTGGGACTTAGAGAAAAAAACACTAATCGGACAAACTCGGATTATTAGTAAATATAGGCCCATCTTGGAATTAGGATTCACCAAACAGGGAAATCCTGAAAACCTACACACAAGTTTAAAGTTAAATTATCACTGAACATATATACTGATATGGCTGAAGTAACCACCACACACAAGTATTTATAAGGTAAAAAAATAAATAGATATTAAATGTATACCGTCACATTAATTTATTATAAAATACATGCTTTATAATGGCACACCTGGCAGTTAAAGAAAGAGTTCAAAAAGACTCATTCAAAAAAGCTCCAATATTATTTCTGTTTCACTACATCAGTTACGCATAATACTGATTATTAAGGTGTTTTCACACAGCAGAGAATTTAGTGCTGTTGATCCAGATATTTTAGGCAGATAGTTTAATGTTCATCTGAGAGCATTTAGCACACAGCTGTTACATGCAATAATTGGTGCAGGTTCTTAGCGGTTCCCGGCTGTGGTTAGCGTGAGATCAGTTGCTTGCCTTCCAATGTTCCAGACGGCTCAGCTTGTCCAGACTTGGCGGCCGTTTATGGCGATATATGGAGTTCCTGCACCTGTAAGTCTCCGGTCTGCTGCCGTAGTGAGGAAATATAGTGTCCCAAAGTGTTCCGAGGAATTGGAAATGACAGGTCCTCTCTAACCAGTTTCGCTCCTCCGGGGAGCTTTTTCAAAGAGTATCATATGCCTAGGTGATAGACCTTTTGTACCTGTCATCTCATTGGAGTCTGCTCCTGATTAGTTAAATAAACATGCCAGGTGTTTGCCATCATTACTGCCTGTGTGTGCCTTACAAATGTCCATATACATATAAAAAAACATAATTTTTATGCTTATATGAAGCTACAAGTAAAAAGCCATATCAAGGAGAGAGCTAAACATAAATACACTGCTCAAAAAAAATAAAGGGAACACTTAACACATCCTAGATCTGAATTAATGAAATATTCTTATTAAATACTTTGTTCTTTACATAGTTGAATGTGCTGACAACAAAATCACACAAGAATTATCAATGGGATTCAAATTTATTAACCCTTGGAGGTCTGGATTTGGAGTCACACTCAAAATTAAAGTGGAAAAACACACTACAGGCTGATCCAACTTTGATGTAATGTCCTTAAAACAAGTCAAAATGAGGCTCAGTAGTGTGTGTGGCCTCCACGTGCCTGTATGACCTCCCTAAAATGCCTGGGCATGCTCCTGATGAGGTGGCGGATGGTCTCCTGAGGGATCTCCTCCCAGACCTGGACTAAAGCATCCGCCAACTCCTGGACAGTCTGTTGGTGGATGGAGCGAGACATGATGTCCCAGATGTACTCAATTGGATTCAGGTCTGGGGAACGGGCGGGCCAGTCCATACCATCAATGCCTTCATCTTGCAGGAACTGCTGACACACTCCAGCCACATGAGGTCTAGCATTGTCTTGCATTAGGAGGAACCCAGGGCCAACCGCACCAGCATATGGTCTCACAAGGGATCTGAGGATCTCATCTTGGTACCCAATGGCAGTCAGGCTACCTCTGGCGAGCACATGGAGGGCTGTGCGGCCCCCCAAAGAAATGCCACCCCACACCATTACTGACCCACTGCCAAACCGGTCATGCTGGAAGATGTTGCAGGCAGCAGAACGTTCTCCTTGGCGTCTCCAGACTCTGTCACGTCTGTCACATGTGCTCAGTGAGAATCTGCTTTCATCTGTGAAGAGCACAGGGCGCCAGTGGTGAATTTGCCAATCTTGGTGTTCTCTGGCAAATGCCAAACATCCTGCACGATGTTGGGCTGTAAGCACAACCCCCACCTGTGGACGTCGGGCCCTCATACCACCCTCATGGAGTCTGTGTCTGATCGTTTGAGTAGACACATGCACATTTGTGGCTTGCTGGAGGTCATTTTGCAGGGCTCTGGCAGTGCTCCTCCTGTTCCTCCTTGCACAAAGGCAGAGGTAGCGGTCCTGCTGCTGGGTTGTTGCCCTCCTACAGCCTCCTCCACGTCTTCTGATGTACTGGCCTGTCTCCTGGTAGCGCCTCCATGCTCTGGACACTACGCTGACAGACACAGCAAACCTTCTTGCCACAGCTCGCATTGATGTGCCATCCTGGATGAGCTGCACTACCTGAGCCACTTGTGTGGGTTGTAGACTCCGTCTCATGCTACCATTAGAGTGAAAGCACCGCCAGCTTTCAAAAGTGACCAAAACATCAGCCAGAAAGCTTAGGATCTGAGAAGTGGTCTGTGGTCACCATCTGCAGAACAACTCCTTTATTGGGGGTGTCTTGCTAATTGCCTATAATTTCCACCTATTCCATTTGCACAACAGCATGTGAAATTGATTGTCAATCAGTGTTGCTTCCTAAGTGGACAGTTTGATTTCACAGAAGTGTGATTGACTTGGAGTTACATTGTGTTGTTTAAGTGTTCCCTTTATTTTTTTGAGCAGTGTATATCATTATCCTACATCCAAAGTGCATATTTAAATAAAATTCAGAAAATTGAGACCTACAGTATATACAAAAAATATATATCTCTCCCAGTCATTCTAGTTCTCAGTACGATTCGAACTGCTGGATTTCTGAGAAAATTTCTGTTTGGAATCGGCCCATCAACTTGTTAAATGTAGATTTCAAGGTACTATACACAATTATGGCCATAAGACTCCCAACATATTCTATCATAGTTTTTGACCAATTAGACTTTGTTAGAGGCTGCCATTCAGTCGTGGGGATAATAACTGCAATTGTGACCACTATTGTTGCCTCAGCTCACTTTTACACTAAGTCCCTCTTACTTAGCCTTGATGTACAAAGGCTTTTGACTCTATTCTACTGCATGGTCACATCTGTATGCAGCATTTGAAGCTAGAGACTTTAATCCCTACTTTATTGCCCTGATTTGCTACTTTTATTCCTACCCTACCACTTCTCTTGTGATCAATGATATATGAGGCAATAAATGTGCCCTTCACCGAGGTACTTGACAGGGCTGTCCCCTTTCACCCCTACTCTTTAACTTGACACTCAACCCTCTCCCATGTCTCCTCCAGAATTGGCCCTCTATTGTTGGGATTTAAAATGGCCAAAATATCAGCCTTTGCTTATATCTATGGGCCCTACAAAATCCTATCCATCATATTTTACAATAATTTGATTATAGTCACATATCAGGATTTTGCATCAACTCCTGCAATTCTGTAACTATGGTGGTAATTCTGAGTTGATCGCAGCAGGAACTTTGTTAGCAGTTGGGCAAAACCATGTGCACTGCAGGGTAGGCAGATATAACATGTGCAGAGAGAGTTAGATTTGGGTGGGTTATTTTGTTTCTGTGCAGGGTAAATACTGGCTGATTTATTTTGACACTGCAATTTAGATTGCAGATTGAACACACCACACCCAAATCTAACTCTCTCTGCACATGTTATATCTGCCTCCAGTGCAGTGCACATGGTTTTGCCCAACTGCTAACAAAGTTCCTGCTGCGATCAACTCAGAATTACCCCCTATGTTTCTTGGATCGCACCATTGTGGTTTCACTTGAGGATCAGCTTGTTCCTAACCCTCACTGCCTAATCCACCCCGGGGGTGCCTAACCCTAACCCTCCCTTCCCCACTGCCTAAACCTAACCCTCCCCGCTTGGTGCCTAACCCTAACCTCCCCTTCAAAGTGCCTAAACCTAACCCTCCCTCCCTGGTACCTAACCCCAACCTTCCTTTCCCTACACCCTAACCCAAACCCCCTTCTAATGCCTAAACCTAACAACAACCCCCTGTGGCAGGACGCGAGCGCGACCCGCTGAGAGGACGATCGTGATTCCCGGCGTCTGTATTCTGACGCCAGGATTCCCCCCAACATCAGCATTCTGATGTCAGGATTGTGGCCGCAAGTCGGGATTCCGTCGTCTGTATTTTGACTTTGTCTTATTTCTATCCCATACATGATCAAGAGTTTCCTGAAATAATTAGAGACGATCCACTTCTCTGGACTACCAGATGAGAGTTGCATCTTCTATGATACAAACTGTGCCTTCTTGCACACATCCATACATTTGCCATTTCATGGTAATGTGGACTTCCAGTACATCAGTGCTTCCTATCCCTTTCATTTCTGCAGGTTAAGTGGTGTCTCCTACATGAGGCATTTAATTAAAGATCAAAGACATAATAAGAAGGCATCTGATTCCCATTTATTATAGATTACCCTTTGGCCTTCATGCAGGCTCAACACTACTGGTTTGGTAATTAGGGGTTTATCAGCAACCAATTGGTTTAACTCCCTTGAAAGGTTGTTAGTAAATTCCTTCCCCCTCATGAAAGCTATTTCTATTCACTATGTATTAAAAAAACAACAACCCACAAGACACTATAGATGGGAGTGATAATGTGCTCTCTGATAATTTGCAAAGCCTTAAAGTTTAGTTCATATATGAAATTACTTCTTAATATTTTTCAGCAATCTTATTTATCTCTTAGATTTTCTATGGGCTTTTTATCTATCTCCCCTCATGCTAAATGTCAATCACACACTGCTAATTTAGTTTATTATCTCTAGGAATGCCCAGTAATTTAATGTTTCAGACTTGCCGTTAAACATCATGCCAAAGCCAAACTGGTTAATTATCTTAGGTATGTTTCATTTACCATGTGTAGTGGTAAAACATATCACTGTATTCATTGTTTTGAGCAGGAACATTCTTATATTTGATCGATCTAAACATGATTTCACATCTCTTTCCAGTTTATTTCTAAAGTATGAGTATATAAGTACTTAATCTAGAGAGACCCAGCACTAAAGGAAATGAGCTTGTATGAGGAGAAAATAAATAACTTTCTTAAGCAAGGTACCCAGTTAAAGTTTTTCTTTTTTATCAAACGTGTTTTTTTATTGAAGTGTTATGTGCATAAGTAAAGATACAATTCCATTATTCAGAAGCAATACACAATATTGCCAAAAGGGCGTTGAAACAATGTGTCGCATAGAGTGATAACAGTGAATAGTTATAGGAAACATTTATCAACAATGACCAATTAAAATTGCAAGTAAAACCACATCTCTACCATGAAAACTTACACTATACTTGAATTAAATGATTCAATTCAAACATAAAAGAAAAAGGTTTCTGTCCCATCCGCTCCCCACACACCCAGGAAAACATCCCTCACACTACAGTATTATAAAGAACAAGAGCAAAAATTCCCTATCTTGTCAAAATAGGAGGGTCGCTAGCCACTTCTCGAGTCAAATACCAAGAGGTATCTATAAAACTTTCCCACATTTCAAAAAACTTTTCGGTCTTGGATTCTTTATCTAAAACCAGCTCCACACATTAGAACAATACAGGATAAACATGACATCATATTACAGTAACCAAAACTAAAATGGAGAACACGTAACAATAAGCGCCACAAATCTCAATGCACAATACATATAGGATGTTAGGTAAGTAAATGCGTAATTGGTGTATTACTAGGGTAGCGCAACCGTTGGGCGAGATGGACGGCTACAGTTGAGAGGAAATGCGGGTTAGACTGTAGCTGAGTAAGTCATGGCTGTAGTAGAAGTGCGAGAGAAGAGATTACAATCTAGTAGAAGAGGGGAAACAGATAGGTGACATGAGGAGCGAGCAAGGGAAGGGGGCCTGAGGGCAGAAAGTAAGCAGGGCAGAGATGACCATAACATGAGGTCATGGCCCAAACCTGGTACTACTCCCTAAAGTAGTGATATGATTATCCCAATATTCTGTTGCTCAGTTTCTAGGGAATGGTGTCTAAGCTTAAAGTATAGCTTACTGCTTTCCTTAAAAACGTTTAAAAACAATGTTGGTCCATTTAAAGAGGTTCTAGAACCAGCAATATGATGAGACCCTCTGGATGCTTCTTCCTGGGGCGTGACTCTAATGAACAAGTCATATATAGTCTGGGTCAGTATCTACAACCAATTTTCTAATACTTGGGCAGGGCAAGTCTCTATAATTGGGTCTGGCCTAATGTAATGGATACCTACAGACCTCCTGTCCATTTTCACCTACAGTATACCAGCCTGCTTTGCTACAAGCCCCCATGTGCATGGTACTGTAATATAAGTTAACATATGAGCTGGTGCAAAGAATGTCTAATTGAAGACTGAACTCAAAGCAGTGATCTCGTATAAGGTCTGCTGAGGTGAGAACAAACAGTATGGCGATATTATGAAGAATTGTCAGGCAAGATTATGAGTTTAGGAGGATTGGGTAAGTGTGCAGTCACCATACCGACGCCGGGATCCCGGGATCGAGGTGGCTGGTGGGAGGGGGGGTGAGCGCAACAAGCCCCTTTCAGGGTTGGTGGCGAGCGCAGGTTCTATTCCCACACTATGGGTGTCATGGACACCCATGAGTGGCAATAGTCCCTACTAGTCATCATACCGACTGCTGGGATTCTAAGTGGGTGAGATGTAGGGGGGGATATTGTGACCGGCAGTCTCCTGACCGCCAGTCACATAACTACATCCCGTTTGGGACAGGAGCTAAAAAGGTCAAAACAAACAAGGTCAATGATATAGCAGACAATGACTGAATAAGCCAGACAAGTAAATGCCAAAACAGGGAGTGAAGAGTACTGCTGAAAGCCTTATAAACTCACCTGAGACCAATCTCAAAGAATCAGTCAGTCCAATTCTCATCGCTCTAATAAGTCAATATCTAGCACTTGGTAGTACGAGATGCACAGCGACTTGACTTTCGTCCTTTCGTCCACGACTCTGTGTTGTAAAGCTGCAAATCATGCCATTGTGCAGCAGAAGAGTTAAGGCCCCCATATATCTGTGACAAATTGTCCCAAATTTTACTGATCCCCCGACACCTAGGTCAGGGAATCGTGAATATTCAACAAGTTTATCAAATCTCTATTCCCCGATCACAACCGCAAATGGTCATGATCGGCAAATCTAGAATTTTGAATATGAAGAATTCCCCAATTCCCAGAGAGATCACTGATCATCGTCGGGCGCTGCTCGCCGATCCAGTCAGCAGTTCCCGTCAGGTTGGGGAATCAGGGAAACAATACTAGCTGTGTGGGGCCTTTTGTGTCAAAAGTACATTATGTGCAGCAAACTGTCTTATCAAATCCTTGCTCCATCTATTTTTTCTCGGGATGTGAACCTGTTCCGGGAAGATGGCTTATTCCCTGAAATTCAGGAGTCTCTTTGAAATTACAGGATAGGAGGTAATGATTGGTAGGCAAGTATGACTCGATTACTGATGTATGAAATGGGATGTAGTCAAAGGGTTGACAATTACAATGTCAACATTCATAATGTCTACACCGCAGTGTTGACATTCTCAGATTGTCAGCAGGTGAAATGTCGACATTGCCAGAAGGTCGACTTTATGGTTAGGATTTGGTTGGAAGTTTGGGTTTGTTTTCGAGGCGGGATAGGGTTAGGCACAAGAGGGAAATAATATGATTTTAATACCTACTGGTAAATCCTTTTCTCTTAGTCCGTAGAGGATGCTGGGGTCACATTCAGAACCATGGGGTATAGAGGGGATCTGCAGGAGACATGGGCACTTTAAGACTTTCAAAGGGTGTGAACTGGCTCCTCCCTCTATGCCCCTTCTCCAGACTCCAGTTATAGGAACTGTGCCCAGGGAGACGGACAGTTCGAAGAAAAGATTTATTGTTAAACCACAGTGAGCATCTTACCAGCTCACACCTCAAGTATGCCGCAGAACGTGGCATTCAACAGAATACAAGCCAACGGCATGAACGATTTCAGCAACATGCTGACAAAAACCGTAACACCATATGTGTATAACCACAAGTAATAACTGCAGATACAGTACGCACTGGGACAGGCGCCCAGCATCCTCTACGGACTAAGAGAAAAGGATTTACTGGTAGGTATTAAAATCCTATTTTCTCATACGTCCTAGAGGATGCTGGGGTCACATTCAGATCAATGGGGTTATACCAAATCTCTATGCGAATGACTCTGCAGTA
The DNA here is from genome assembly GCF_028390025.1 of Pseudophryne corroboree. Classification (NCBI taxonomy): domain Eukaryota; kingdom Metazoa; phylum Chordata; class Amphibia; order Anura; family Myobatrachidae; genus Pseudophryne; species Pseudophryne corroboree. The sequence goes on along the minus strand of NC_086447.1, from coordinate 412,560,149 downwards.
CCGAATGACCAAACTTGAGGTCATCATCGGCCAAGGTATCAAACTTGTAAAACTTAGCCAAAACTTTTGAACCCGACCAAGTAGCTGCTCGGCAATGTTGTAACGCCGAGACCCCCCCCCCGGGCAGCCACCCAGCACGAGCCCACCTTTCTAGTAGAATGTGCCTTCACTCGGTAAAGGCAATCCAGCCGTGGAATGAGCATGCTGAATCATATTACAGATCCAGCGTGCAATGGTCTGCTTGGAAGCAGGACACCCAATCTCGTTGGGAGCATACAGGACAAACAGAGCCTTCGTTTTCCTAACCTGAGCCTTTCTGGCGACATAAATTTTCAAAGCTTTGACCACATCCAGAGACTTTGACTCAATGAAGGCGTTAGTAGCCACTGGCACCACAATAGGTAGGTTCATGTGGAAAGATGAAACCACCTTCGGCAGAAATTACTGACGAGTCCTCAACTCTGCTCTATCTTCATGGAAGATCAAACAAGGGCCCCTGTGAGACAAGGCCGCTAACTCAGACACCCGCCTTGTGGATGCCAAGGCCAACAGAATGACCACTTTCCAAGTGAGAGATTCCAACCCCACCTTCTGTAAAGGTTCAAACCAATGTGATTGAAGGAACTGCAACACCATGTTAAGATCCCATGGTGCCACTGGGGGCACAAATGGAGGTTGGATGTGCAACACACCTTCCACGAAAGTCTGAACTTCTGGAAGGGAGGCCAATTGTTTTTGAAAGAAACCCAATAAGGCTGAAATCTGTACCTTAATTGAGCCCAACTTTAGGCCCGCATTCACACCTGTTTGTAAAAAATGGAGCAAACGTCCTAGCTGAAATTCTTACGTAGGAGCCTTCTTGGATTCACACCAAGAAACATATTTTCTCCAAATACGGTGGTAATGTTTAGACGTTACTCCTTTCCTGGCCTGAATAAGTGTGGGAATGACTTCACTGGGAATACCCTTTCAGGCTAGGATCTGGCGTTCAACCGCCATGCTGTCAAATGTAGCTGCGGTAAGTCTTGATACACGTACGGCCCCTGCTGTAACAGTTCCTCGCGTAGAGGAAGAGGCCAGGGATCTCCAATGAGTAATTCCTGAAGCTCTGGATACCAAACCCTCCTTGGCCAGTCTGGGACAATAAGGATCGCTTGAACCTTTGTTCTTCTTATGATCTTTAGAACTTTTGGAATGAGAGGAAGTGGAGGGAATACATATACCGACTGAAACACCCATGGTGTCAGCAGTGCATCCACTGCTATTGCTTGAGGGTCCCTCAACCTGGAACAATATCATTGAAGCTTCCTGTTGAGATGAGATGCCATCATGTCTATTTGAGGAATTCCCCAATGACTTGTCACTTCTGTGAAGACCTCTTGATGGAGGCCCCACTCTCCTGGATGGAGATCGTGTCCGCTGAGGAAGTCTGCTTCCCAGTTGTACACTCCTGGAATGAAGACTGCTGACAGAGCGCTTGTATGCTTTTCCGCCCAGCGGGGAACCTTTGTGGTTTCTGCCGTTGCCGCTCTGCTTTTTTGTTCCGCCCCAGTGGTTCATGTTCCGCTCATAGAAGGCCGTTGTAAATGGCCCTTAACTCCAGAACGTTTATGTGGAGACAAGTTTCCTGGCTTGACCATCTTCCTTGGAAGTTTTCCCCGTGTGACTGCTCCCCAGCCTCGGAGACTTGCATCCGTGGTTAGTAGAATCCAGTCCTGGATCCCGAACCTGCGTCCCTCTAGGAGGTGAGAACTGTGCAGCCACCACAGGAGTGTAATTCTGGTCTTGGAAGACAGGATTAACCCTCGGTGCATGTGCAGGTGGGATCCGGACCTCTTGTCCAACAGGTCCCACTGAAACACTCTAGCATGGAATCTGCCAACCTGAATGGCCCTGTAGGCCGCAACCATCTTCTCCATCAACCAAGTGCATTGATGGATTGACACTTTTGCTGGTTTCAGAATTTGTTTGACCAGACTCTGAAGTTCCAGAGCCTTTTCCACTGGAAGAAAAACTCACTGTAGTTCTGTGTCCAGTATCATTCCCAAAAACGACAATTGCGTCATCGGAATCAACCATGATTTTGGCAAGTTTAGGAGCCAGCCATGTTGTTGAAGAACTGTCAGGTGAGAGCGCAATGTTTTGCACCAACTGGTCCCTGGATCTCGCCTTTATCAGGAGATCATCCAAGTACAGGATAATCGTGACCCCTTGCTTGCGAAGGAGAACCGCCATTTCCGCCATCACCTTGGTGAAAATCCTCGGAGCCGTAGACCGACCAAACGGCAACGTTGAATTTGGATTTTATTTTTTTAAGTAGAAATTGAGGGATTTCAGGTTTAGGATTGGTCTGACCGAGCCGTCCGGCTTCGGGACCACGAATAGGCTTGAATAAAAGCCTTCTCCCTGTTATGACGGGGGAACCATGACAATGACCTGATTTAGACACAACTTTGTATTGCGTCGCATACTACCTCCCTGTATGGAAGAAAAGCTGGTAAGGCCGATTTGAAAAATCGTCGAGGGGGAACGTCTTAAAACTCCAGGTTGTACCCTTGGGATACTATTTGTAAAACCCATGGGTCCAGATCCAAACGAAACCAGAACTGACTGAAGAGTTTTGAAACGTGCCCCCACCGGTGCGGACTCCCGCAGAGAAGTCCCAGCGTCATGCGGTGGATTAGGCAGGAGTCGGGGAGGACTTCTGCTCTTGGGGACCCGACAAGGCTAGTGATATTGTACCTTTTCCCCCTCCTCTAGTAGCAAGGAAGGAAGAACCTCCCCCTTTTCTGTATTTATTGGGCCGAAAGGACTGCATTTGATAGTGGTGTGTTTTCTTTTGTTGCGGAGGAACATAAGGCCAAAAGTATGCCTTACCCGCGGTAGCCGTAGATACCAAATCAGCGAGGCTGTCACCAAACAAGGCACCACCCTTATATGGTAGAGATTCCATAATTTTCTTGGAGTCAGCATCAGCATTCCATTGGTGAATCCACAATGCTCGTCTAGCTGAGACTGCCATGGCATTGGCCTTTGATCCCAAAAGGCCAATATCTCTCGCAGTTCCCTTTAGGTAAGCTGCAGCGTCCTTGATATAACCCAGCGTCAAGAGGATGCTATCCCTATCTAGGGTGTCCAGGGCCGTAACTAGGTATGTGCGCTGTGTGCCTTGCACACAGCGCAGGATGACCTGGGGCGCAACCATCCTCAACCATTATGTATACTAGACATTATGTATACCGGTGCCACTGCTTGAGTGTCAGCTCCGCCTCCCCTCCTCCCCAAGCCGGACTTGGAGCTTGGAGTGCTGTCACCGTGCAGCTGCAGGAAGCCGCGAGTAAGGGCATCTGCCCCCCCCCCCCAGCCTGCCCACCGGCCCTTGTCCGCCCGCTGCCTGACTGAGAAGCCGTCCACAGTGTGTACAGGCGTGCAGAGCAGAGGGATACAGCTGTCACTATGCAGGTGGGCGGCGGGCGGGAGAGCAGCAGGCGCCGCTCAGCAGGGTGCAGTGAGGAGTCAGTAACGATGTTGTGGGGAGAGTAGTGTATTACTTGTTTAACATTCTATGGCTGTGTGTGTATGTGTGACTGTGTGTGGGAGCATATGTGGTTGTCTATGTATATGTGCTGTGGTGTACATGTGGCTGGCTGTGCTTATGTGACTGTATATACTGTGGCTGTCTCTATAACTATGTGTGTATAGTGTATGTGGCTGTCTGTGTATATTTGACTGTTTGTGTGTATATGTGACTGTGTGTGTGTGTATATGTACCTGTCTGTGTATATGTGACAGTGTGTGCATGTGTGTGCGAATATGTGGCTGCGTGTGTGTGCGCATTTGAGACTGTGTGTGTGCATGTGTGTGTGCCTATGTGCCTGTGTGTGAACTTTGAGGGGGGGGGGCGGCACACCATCGTCTATTCCGCCTCCGGGCATCTAGATTAAACTTGCGCCACTGGTACAGGCCATAAGGTAAAGTCAGCACAGCATGACAGAGGAGAGAATGGGGGAAGGTGGGCAGGCACAGGGGCAATCACACAATATTTCAGCGGAGGAGGATGGGGGACTCTGTAAATGGTGACTCTGCCTGCCATAATGTGTGACAGGGGACTCTGCCTGCCATAATGTGTGACAGGGGACTCTGCCTGCCATAATGTGTGAAAGGGGACTATGCTTGCCATAAGGTGTAAATGGTGACTCTGCCTGCCGTAAGGTGTAAATGGTGACTCTGCCTGCCGTAAGGTGTAAAAGGGAGCTCTGTCTGCCGTAAGGTGTAAAAGGGAGCTCTGTCTGCCGTAAGGTGTAAAAGGGTTCTCTGTCTGCCATAAGGTGTAAAAGGGAGTTCTGCCTACTGTAATGTGTAAGTGGCACTACTGTTTGGCGTAATTTGAATAATGAAGATTACTGTGCAGCGTAATATAATTTGGTATTATTTTGTGGTCACGCCCCTTTCCCATGATGAAACACCCCTACATTTTTGGTGCGCGCCTGCGGTGCACACTGGCCCTGTTTTTAATGTGTATGTGTTGTTTCTTGCACACAGCGCTAAAATGTCTAGTTACGGCACTGAGGGTGTCTATATCAGATGACAAGTTATTTGCCCACTTTTTAATAGCACTACTCACGCCCACAGAGGCAATGACTGGTCTGTCTACAATGGGGGGTGACTCCCACTTTTCCCTATCCTCAGAGGGAAACAGATAAGCCACCGGAATCCTTTTGGAAATCTGAAACTTTCTGTCAGGGCTTCCCCAGACTTTTTCAAATAGAGTGTTCAGTTCATGAGAGGGGGAACAAAAGTACCTCAACTTTCTTTATATAGGCATATCCTCCTGTCAGGAACAGTAGGGTCGCCCGTGACGTTTAAGATGTCCTCAGTAGCCCCAATCATGTACTGAATACTCTTAGCCACATTTGGATCTATGTTGGAATCATTATAGTCGACACTGGAATCAGTGTCCATGTCAGTATCCTGTAGCAACTGGGCAAAATAACGCTTCTGTGACCTCAGGGGGTCTGCTAAGGAATAAGAGATAATTTAAAACATTGCATTCCACTTCTGAGTCTGAGACTCAGGCTTATCCAACCTTTCTTTCACCCAGTCAGGTATGGATGGTGCCGACAGGGCCCCATCACACGGCTGCGTCCCTAATATAGTGTGCTCTGTATGAGCCTTCAGACTCAAACACACGTGTACCACAACACCCATAGACAGACGGGCTTACAGGAGACAGACCTGTCAGAGGGACACATAGAGGATTTTTGCCAGCGCAAAAAAGACACAAAGCCTGTGAACTATAACATTGAAAACAGACCTGCAGCGCTTTATAATATAATACAAGCACCATCTACAACACCCCCCTCCCCCCTTCCCCGTTTTAGCACCCTGATACATGTCAGTAGTGAAGGGAGGACCAGCGGTTGTCTTGAGAGAATGGCGCTGAGAAGTGTGCTGGCTTAGTGGGGAAGAAGCCCCGCCCCCATAATGGCACGCTTCTCCCGCTCTTAATTAAATGAATAATCATACTGGCGGGGGTAGGACAGTGGCCGTGCACCAATGTCCCCTTTTTTCCAGGTTGAAATGAGAATTTTACGCTGCCCAGGGCGCCTCCCCCCCCCCCCCCCCCGCGCCCTGCCCCTGTTAGAAGTGTGAGGAAGGCCAGCATCTCTACTGTTGAGCTGTGAGAAAGAAGCCCCGCCCCCGTTATGGCGCGCTTCTCCCGCAATTTTCAATAAATATTTATACTGGCGGGGGTTAGGACAGTGCTTTGGCACTAATGTCCCCTCTTGCCAGTGGTACATTGAGGATTTATCTGCTGCCCAGGGCGCCCTGTAGTGCTGTGTGTGTGGGAGCATGGCGCGCAGCGTCCGTTCGTTGTGTGGTACCTCATAAATGCCGTCACTGAAGTCTTCTTTTCTTCAGCTACTCACCTGTCTGTAAGGGGGGTGACGGCCGGCTGTGGGAGCGAAGCAGGGAGCCTGTTGCCAGCAGTCTCCCTGAAAATAAAAAACCTAACAAAAGTCTTTTTCAGAGAAACTCTGTAGAGCTCCCCTGTAGTTCATCCAGTCTGCCTGGGCACAATTCTAAAACTGGAGTCTGGAGGAGGGGCATAGAGGGAGGTGCCAGTTCACACCCTTTGAAAGTCTTAAAGTGCCCATATCTCCTGCGGATCCCGTCTATACTCCATGGTTCTGAATGTGACCCCAGCATCCTCTAGGACGTATGAGAAATAGAGATAGGGATTAGGGCTAAAGAGGAGTACACACGGAGAGATCTGTTCTGAAAATCTAAGCAATCTGACTAAATTGCTTAGATTTTAAGCATGGATCTTTCGTGTGTATGCCCAAAGTGATAGCGATTCGCGGCCCCGCGCGTCGCTATCACCGGTGCTAGATTAGCCTGTATGCAGGCTCAATCTAGCACATCGCTCCTTTCATCCGCTGGGTGAAATGAGCAGCCCTCCCTCGCTCAGCACACATCGCGCTGTGCTGAGCGGGGGGAGAGATGTGTGCTGAGCAGCCTGTGACAGATCACTCAGCACACATCTCTCCCCGTGTGTACTGCCCTTAAGAATAGTTGAATAATACTTAGTGGAATCCAAAAGGATCATAGTTTTGACTTGGAAGTGACGGCCAAATGACCACTGGGACCCGGAAGGCTCTGCTGGAGCTGCTGCAGCTGCCAGGAGTATGTAAGTCACCGCCGGGCCATCAGGTGGTGTATCAACCAGTAGTGGATCTTGCTACGGGCACACAGGATTTTTGCCCGGGGAGCCGCCTTGCGGAGGGTACCGCCGCCGTCCGGAGGGCGCCGCCCCCATAGCAAGATCCACTACTGGTGCCCCCCGGTCCTCGGTAGATGCTGTGCAGTGCGGTGATGCCGTACGGTGCGCGATGAAGTCATCGCGCACCGCACAGCATTGTGGGAGAGGAACATAGACACTAGTGTCTATGCGGTGTTATGGGAGAGATGTCATGACGTCTCTCCCATAGATCAGAGGAGGAGCGGCGCCGGCGGCCGGAGACGGAGGGCAGCAGCGGTCGGGAATCAGGAGCGGGGATGGTATTAATTAATTAATTTATTTTTTCTTTTTGTAAGCGGCGCAACTCTACTGGGGGCACAAACGGGGGCACAACTCTACTGGGGGCACAAACGGGCGTGCAACTCTACTGGTGGCACAAACAGGGGTACAACTCTACAGGGGGCATAACTGACCATGCCCCTTTATGAAGCCATGCCCCTATTTTTGCCCGGGGTGCCACAAGGGCTAGAACCATCCCTGGTGTCAACATTCCATCACTGTCTACATGGTCAGTATTGACATGATGAATGCCAACATTTTGAATGTTGACACATTGTATCCAACCCGTATGAAATGCATGTAACCTATTAAATGTTTTAATACCAGAACTTTTATGTTTTTTCTCCAAGTCTGATACCTCCTAAAGGTGCATACACATGGAGAGATTTTGACTATGAGAGATTTTGACTGAGCGATTTCCCTTGAACTGGCAGTAGGAGATTTTGACTAACTTTACCAGCGATTTTGGCTATGGGCGATTTTGGCTAACTCATTCAAGCAAGGGGATGCTTTTTCTTTCCCAGCGACATAGCCAAAATTGACTTGCTTGCACAGTCTATTTTTAGCAGCGATAGCGACCTGGCGGGGACGCGTATCGCTATCGCTGGCTGTGTACACACAGAGCGATATGCACTAACTTTCTGAGCGATTTTGACTATATAGTCAAAATCGCTCAGCTACATCGCTCCGTGTGTATGCACCTACAGAGTAATTGTTTATTTTACTTACTATATATTTTGAATGTTGATAGATGAAATATATATATATATTTTTTCAAGACAACACAAAAGCCAGGAGCCTCAAAGTAATAGACAGAAAGCCACTAGTCTGACACATCTTCTGCTGTCTATTAAATGAAAATACTGTACATGCATGGATAAAACAGGATAGCCATTTTTGCATGGAGAAAAGGTTATTAATAATGTAAGACGATTTCCAAGTTTCCACATGCTTCTGGCAGTTTTATTTTTCTTTCTGTTTTCCTTAATGAAGTTATTTTAAAACAGTGAATTTCCATAACTCAAAGTGGCTTTGAATACCAAACTTGCTTGATTTGTATATATAAAATGACACTGACTGAAGGCAACTTCCTGAGTAATGTAGGTGCAACATTTCCAACAGTTTTGTATGTTTTTATATTGAACTAGACAGCCAACTTTATTAAAATTTTCTGTGTTTAGAGCCAGCTATACACTGATTTGCTTCAATTTAAAGAAGCAACATACACTATCATACCTCCCAACATGACCCTCTCCAGGAGGGACAGAATGCTCTGCTCCTGGACTTTTCTCTTAATTTATGATTGCCATCACCTGTGCTGAACAGGTTAATAGAAAAGAAAGGTGTTTTCCCACAGGTGAGGGTAATCATACATTATGTGGGAAGTCCAGAAGCAGAGCGTTCTGTCCCTCCTGGAGAGGGTCATGTTGGGAGGTATGCACTATATCAGTGGTTCTCAAACTCGGTCCTCAGGACCCCACACAGTGCATGTTTTGCTAATAACCCAGCAAGCGCACAGGTGTATTAATTACTCACTGACACATTTTAAAAGGTCCACAGGTGGAGCTAATTATGTCACTTGTGATTCTGTGAGGAGACCTGCAAAACATGCACCGTGTGGGGTCCTGAGGACCGAGTTTGAGAACCTGTGCACTATATCACAGTATATATATATATATATATATATATACTTATATATAGTATATATATTAACCAAATGGTTAAACCCCGTCGTTCAGTTCTTTAGATTCAGATTTCAGAAATGAATGGGATACCATTCTCAACTCTTGTTCCTCTGCATTGATGGAACTTATTATTAAGGAGAGAAAAAAGAATCTCATAAAATTGAACGACGAGATAAATACTTTTCAAACCTTGGTACACCCCTATAAAGAATTAGAGGAATTTAAGACCCTAGAGAAATCACTTCTGTTGAAAATGAATAAAAGCACAAAGGAGTTAAGGGAGAGGAAACTTAAAAAATGTAAAAGGGATTCGAGTGATGTTGAGACAACAGGGTCAGGTGGATGTTTGGAATCACTCGAGGTTAATACCATGACAGAAAAATCTTTTCCTGGCAAGAGAACAAGGACTAAGGTTACATCTGGGAATTTGAGAAAGGGCCATGATAGGATTCCGAATGTCACGTTTTCCTCCAAGACTCACTATGGGAGATTTCCATCCAATGGGGAATCACCTCTTTGGAGGAAAAATGGCAGTCAGCGTCCCTTTCAAAATAGTCATGCACCACATGACTACAAGAAATGGGATTCTTCCCGAAATAGATCATGGGAGCAAAAAGATTCTCCCTTTAGGAATAGGAATCGTGAGGGATGGGGAAGGAATAGGTATCATTTCAAACAACCTATCCCTGACAATAGACCCTCTTTCACCAACTTCTCTAATAGGTTTCAACCATTATCAGATAAAGATGAGGACAATTCTTTTTTAGAGTGGGGCCCCAGGACACCGGGAAATTTCCGGTAGTCACGCCCACTGGTCAAAGAAGGAACAAAATTATTAGAAGAGGAAAAAGGGCAGGGAAAAATAGGAAATTTAAGAAAAATCCCCTTCCACATCAAAATACAGAGATTTTGGAATCAATCCCTGTAGAGGAGAGTGATTCCACTGAAGGAAGAATCTTTAACCTTTCAGATAGAACCCTGAATGCTCATGAAGTAAGCATTCTATGTAAGGGTTTGAAATTTTCCCCTTCAAGCAGGGCTAATTCTTTTGACATTTTTTTAGATGTTCAAAAATTTGTCCGCAAATTAACGATCAAAGTTTTTTTCGGATTAAAGAGGACAAGGATAATGAATGTCACCAAGAAATTGGTGAATGTGAAATTATGACTTCCCTTTTTAAACCTCCCTCCACTTTTTATCCCACACAGGCTAGGGGAAATTGTCTAGAGGTTTTCAATAAAGTGGTGTGCGATGAAATAGAGAGGATTGTGGTGCAGGATAAAAATAAAAACAAAAATAAGAACGTAAAATTAAATTTAACTCAAAAAGAGTATGAAGCCGTTCAAACTTTAAAAAGTGATACGGAGTTGGTCATTAAACCTGCGGATAAGGGTGGAGGGGTGGTCCTTATGAGAAGGGAGATGTACATGCAGGAAATATATAGGCAGCTCAATGATGGGAAAACGTATTTAAAATTAAAGTCCTATCCCACAAATAGAATTGCTAAGGCGCTACAGGATATGAGCACGAAAGCTTTGGAAAGTAAAGTCATAACCAAGAAGGAGTTTGACTATTTAAATATATCTGAGCCGTCTATTCCCACCATGTACGTTCTCCCAAAGATCCATACCCCCTCCACCCTCCAGGCAGGCCAATTGTTTTCGGGCTGTAATAGCCTAACTAGCAATTTATCCACTATGGTTGATTACCATTTGCAACCTCTTGTTCAAAAAACAAGGGCCTTTCTGAAGGATACAGGAGATACACTGAGAAGGATTAGTCATTATAAGTGGGAGGAAGGAGATTTTTTGTGCACAGCAGATGTGTGTACGTTGTATACCATAATCGATCTTGAGAAAGGACTGTTGGCAGTTTCTTATTTTTTGAATACCAGCACCCTCAGTACTCCGGTAAAGGCCTTCATTTTAGACAGTATAAAATTCATTTTGTTAAACAATTATTTGGTCTTTGATGGCACCTTCTACTTACAGAGGGTGGGCACTGCCATGGGCACCAGGTTCGCCCCCAGCTACGCGAATCTGTTCATGGCCTACTGGGAAGAACATATGGTATGGCATGACGGCGGGCTGGTGGCGGGCCTGGTGTCCTGGCAGCGCTATATCGATGACATTTTGTTCATTTGGCGGGGTGGCGAAGAGTCACTCAACGTCTTCTGTGAAAGTTTGAATCACAATGACATGGCAATCCAATTAGTTTTCAACAAGAGCCAGAAGGAAGTCTCCTTCTTGGATTTAAGTCTTTACATCTCTGAAGGCCAAAACCTATAGAAAGGCAACGGATTCCAACAGTTTTATTGAGAGAACGAGCCAGCACCATGCAAACTGGCTGGATGGAATCCTGTTCAGCCAGTTTGCACGTATAAAAAGAAACTGCACAGATAAACGTATATGCGATCAACAACTGAATGAAATGTCTGCACTTTTTTCAAAGAAAGGGTACTCTGCTAATATTTTGGATAGGGCAAGATCAAAAGTGGCTACAATAGAAAGGGAGAAGTTATTAGAAGTGAATACCACTCCCAAACCCAAGGATGAGCGTTTTAAGTAGGCATTTATTAGTCAGTATAATAAATCCTTTAAAAGTATAGAACGAGTGTTTAGGGGCAACTGGAATATACTAAAACAGGATGCAGTTTTGGGTCCGATGCTACCTGAGAAACCCCTTTTCATCTATAGGAGAGCCCCGACACTTAAAAATCAGCTAGTGAAAAGCAGCATGGAAAATAATCCCAGACAAAGTATTAGAACCAAGGGTTTCCATCGCTGCGGTGAGTACTTAATGTGTAGGACTGTGAAAATGCCTCTACGAAAAGCTATAGAGTTTACAGTGAATGGTCAAACATATCCTATACGAGAGTTCATAACATGTCACTCCAAGAATGTGATTTACATCATGGAGTGTACATGTGGACTCTTTTATGTTGGAAAAACGGGGAGGTGTGTTAGGGTTAGGTGGGCCGAGCACATCTATAATATTTGCAAGGGTCTAGATACGCATACAGTCTCATCTCACTTCAAAAAAGTACATGAGTCAAGAGAATGTTTTTTTAAATCATTTTGTGGCATTCAGATGATCCTCCTAAAATGGCGAACTAGAGATGTGCAGAAAAGGTTGTCACAAGCGGAAAATAGATGGATTCACCGTTTGAATACCCTCACACCTAGGGGCTTAAACGGTGAATTCGAATTAAAATGTTTCCTTACCTAATTAATTTTCTTCCCCTCTTTCCACCATTTTTCACATTCTTTTTGGTAAATGTCTTAGTGTATACCACTAATTTATATGGTAATGCCCTGGTTTTATTTGTTTTATTTTATATGGTTTCTGGGAGGAATATTATGTGGACTGTAATTTTTGGGACATTGCCCCTGTTGGAGCTATGAAGTTGTCCAGCTGTATCCTTGATGGCAATAATCCGAAATCAGCTCCTTCTATGAAGTCCGTCGCTATGGAACGCAAATACAGTGACTTCCGGCCGAACGTGAACCGCTTTTGGAACGCAAAGACCGGAAGTTCCGGAAACGAGTGACCCGCATGACGAACTTCCGCTTCCGGCGAGAGTGTTCCCCGGTGCCGCAGGTGTTCCTGTGCTGTAATTACTTTTAATTGTTTTTAGCTGTTACCCCTCGATAAGAGGGTTTAAATATTGAAGCTTCCTACTTCACAGCCATGCTTCTGACGAAGGACGGATCCCGTCCGAAACGCGTTAATCGCGGCTGTGTTTTATTTGGACTCCTGCACTCATCGATCAACTACAGGGTGAACTTTTCATGGTTGTGGAGGTGGGCATCCGGAGCTCATCCACCTTTCCACCTGACATCGGGCGCCATTCGATTCCCCGTGAAAGATCGTAACGATGGTGATGTGCTTTATGGAGATATGATATGCTGTTTTAAAATTGTTTTCTTGTACGTGCATTTTGTACCCATTAAATGTGACCCCTATAAAGGCTTGCTACACTATATTTGTGTTTCTTTATAAGTACCTCCAATCATTATCCTCGTAAAAGGATTAGGAGGCGCTTATATCTTCTTCCGTAGATTGTGAGCTGGGCCTACTACAAATGAATACTACTGAGTTTCCTTGAAAAGGAGTGATTTCAGTGTGACCACCTGATTGTATGTGATAAGGAGTTAAAAGGACATCTTGTTGCTTCCTTACAAGGTGAATCAACCCTCCTTATATTATTTTCACATGGGTGACTTTTAACATGGTTACTGGAGAGCGCTACTATTAGTATACATTTCTTCCTTTTTTCACGTTTATCCATTAGTGTGTTTTTGGATGCACACTTGTGTATATTGTGTAGCTGCATTTCTGTTTCATTGCGCACTGTATTTTGAAGTTTTTCCCCAGAAATGCTTAAAAATAAACTGTTTCTAGTAGGAGCAATTTAGGATAAACCTTTATTTTATTGTATGTATGTTGTTTTAGCCCCATTAAAATGTATAAACAGTAATGTGCACTGGTGTTTATTTTCCATTTTGGGATAACTGTATTATTATTATTATTATTATTATTATTATTATTATCCTTTATTTATATGGTGCCACAAGGATCTGCAGCACTAAATTACAGAGTACATAAATAAGAAAAAACTAGAAAACAGTGACTTACAATTAAATACAATATAGGACAAGCACAGAGTATATAAACATGGCTGCATCAGCAGAAGACACTGAACTAGGCATCAGGGTGGCAGAAAACCGAGGGTTTTGGTGTCGTCAAAGGGAGTATTGAAAAGAAAATAGGTTAAGTAAGAGACGTAAAAGCACATGAGGGAAGAGGGCCCTGCTTGTGAAAGCTTACATTCTAAAGGGGAGAGGCACACAGACAGTGGTGACACAGATGGCGTAGAAAGTGAGCATGGACCACAGAGGGCTTAGGATGAGAGGAGGCTGGGTTTCATGAAGAAATGTGTCTTGAGAGCCTGTTTGAAGTTTTGTAGAGAGGTTGAGAGTCTGAGGGGGAGAAGTAGAGACTTCCAGAGAAAGGGAGCAGCATGTGCAAAATCTTGAAGGTAGGAGTGGGAGGAGGTAATCAGTAGACAAGAGAGGCGGCGTGCATCAGGTTAGAGATGTAACTGAGAGAGGAGTGGGTGAGGGCTTTGTAAGCGAGCGTGAGAAGCTTGAAATGGATTCTATAAGGAAACAGGAGCCAGCGAAGTGTTTGTAAGAGAGTGGAGGTGGATGTCGTACATTTGGTGTGGAAGATGAGCCAGGTAGCAGCACTGAGGATAGATTAGAGTGGAGAGAGGTATTTGTCAGGGATGCCAGATAGGAGAAGATTACAGTAGTCCAGTCGGGAGATGACCAGTGAGTGGATAAGTGTCTTAGTGGCATCCTGGGTGAGAAAGGGTCTAATTCTGGATATATTTTTGAGATGAAAATGACAGGTTTGTGAGAGGTGATGAATGCGTGGTTTGAAGGAGGAGTCAAAGATTACTTCAAGACAATGCAATTAGGGGTAAGAGGAGATAGTAGTGCCATCAATAGATAATGAAATTGTGGGAGGTGAGGTTGTGTGGGAGGGTGGGATGATGATCAGCTCAGCCTTACACATGTTAAGTTTAAGAAAGTGCTGGGACATGCAAGAAAAGATAGCAGAGATACAGTTGGATACACATGTGAGAACAGGTGAGAGGTCAGGGGAGGAAAGGTAGATTTGAGTATCAGCATCATAAAGATGATATTGTAAGTCAAAAGAGCTAATGAGTTCACTGAAAGAGGATGTATAGACAGAGAAAAGGAGAGGACAAAGAACCGAACCTACAGTTAGTGGTAGTGGGGGGGAAGGAGGTGGAGCCATGAGAGGAGACAGAGAAGGAATGGTCAGAAAGGTAGGAGGATAGCCAGGAGAGGGCAGTATCACGCAGACCAAGGGAGTGAAGGATTTGCAGCAGGAGAGGGTGGTCAACAGTGTAAAAAGTAGCAGAGAGGTCAAGGAGAATAAGCAAAGCATAGTGGCCCTTGGATTTAGCAGAAAGGAGGTAATTGCAGACTTTTGTGAGGGCAGTTTCAGTGGAGTGGAGAGAACAGAAGCCAGATTGGAATGGGTCAAAGAGTGAGTGGGAGAAAAGAAAAGCAGTAAGGTGGTTATAGGCAATGCGCTCAAGGAAATGAAGAATAGATTTACTGAAAAGGGCTACGATGAAATGGGCCTCAGAAATGATTATGAAGAAGTTCGGAATTTGGAACGGAATACCCTTATGATCCCAAAAGAGTTAAAGAAGGAAAATATGGAAAAAATGAAGAATGAAATAACCTTCATCACCCAGTACAGTTCACAATCGAAGAAAATGGAGGGAATTTTAAACAAGTATTGGCCCATTCTATTAAAGGATGAAAAATTGTGTGAAATTCTTCCAAGGAAACCTAAGGTGATTTATAAGAAAGCGAGAAGTATTAAATCATCACTAGTGAAAAGTGCCCTTCCACTGGAAGCAAAGATAGAAGAAAGTATTAACCCTACCTGGTTACAAAAGGGAAGAAGAACAAAGGGGTTTTACCATTGTTTAAGATGTCAGAATTGTAGGAGTACTAACCATACTAGCACCAAGAACATTCTAACCTTTTGCTCCAAGTCCAATAGGAAAGAATTCAAAATAGAAGAAGAGATAACGTGTGACACAAAAGGAGTAGTATACCTCTTAGAGTGTCCGTGTGGATTACAGTACGTAGGGCGAACCATCAGGCCCTTAAAGAACCGTATTTCAGAGCACATTAGAAATATTAGAAACAAAATGGAAACCCACAGCATCCCAATACACTTTGCACATCATCACAATAGTGATCCCACATGTCTAACGTTGATTGGTATAAAGAAAATTAAAAACAACTGGAGAGGCGGGGATGTAGTGGCCCAAATATCAAAGGAGGAAGCGAAATGGATCTATCAAATGGACACCATCACTCCAAAAGGTCTAAACATCGACTTTGATTTAGCAAGTTTCCTGGAATGACATCCTGTCCAGATGACCGATTTAAGCCACATTACATTTCAAACAAGTATGGTTCCCCCCCTATACAAATTAAAGGGGAGAAACCCCCCCCCCCCTCTCTCTTCCCTCTTACTTCCATCTTTTCTCTTTACCCTGTTCTTTATTGGTCAGACGTTTCTTCTAAACACTAGATAACAACAAACTCTTGACTTAATCATGATAGTTGCATAATTCTTATACAATTAATTTTTTATAATTATATATATTTGATGAGTTTGTTTTAATCATTTAATATAATGACAAATTTTACTCCCGCAAGGAAGGAGTTAACATACATATAATGGGACTACTGCAGAAAAGTCCAATCATTGGAAAGCACTAGGTATATAAGGTACCCGTTTCTGCAGGACACCTATCCCTGACGAAGCCCTAGATGGGAGAAACGCATTGGTTCGCTGCATGTCAATCTCAGGAGCCGGAGCTCAACCCTAATTTCCACTGATTTGCTGACGACACGTGAATCCCGGAAGCCGCGAAACCGGAAGCGACTGGCCTGCGTTCCACGCTTGCGGGCCAGACGATACGAGCGGTATCGGAGCTCTGGGAATCGGCTGCCCGGCCCCACCGGAGGTCCTGCAGATACGGACCCGGGAGAGGAGGGAACGGAGGACTCTGGACACTCTCGGTTCACAGGTACTGTTACCCGATAAGCACTAGTTCACATATGTGTGGCGTGCAAAAAAAGTAGAGTGCTGGAAGTTACCCATATAACATAAACAGTCACAGTGGACAAGGGCAGATTAAACCGTGATCCTCCCAAGAAACCTATCAGCCATTAAACTTAAGCTGCTGGGACGAGGTGATACACGGTGGCACATTCGTATAGGAAGACCCTTACAAATATAAAAAATATAAAAAAATAATAAAAAAACTGCTTTTCTAAAGGACATTTTCATCCACGTGGGATAAGCAGGTCTCGGGACTCTTTTCCTATGCCCTTTGGGGCGAGCATTGAATTACAATTATGAGCATCGGCACACTGATATGACCATTTGTGAAAGACAATAGATTGTCATTATCATCACATTGTTGTGTTCATCAGTTTTTTATAAGAGAAAGCGTGCTATTTTCTTTGGATGAAATTTTATTATTTTATGAATATGTTTTATATGTACAAATAAATCTAGAATCAGTCTGACCATTTCTCTCTGACACTCTCTTCTTTACTCCTGGTGCGCCAAGGTTTTTTCCTATTCATTGATTCAGTCCACACTAGTAAGGGTACTAGTTTACCTATCGGCTGCACCACTTTTACTAATCAAATCACCTGGCCATCACGGCCCTTTTTCAACTATACTCCATATTTTCCTCTATTTTTTCTCTGTCTTTTCACACCATTTTCCTCCCAATCTTTTCCAAATTAATGTCTTTTTAAACCTAAAGGGGTTGCGCAGATAGTATCTGTCCTTATAGATTCATCAATATACCCTATACTCTATCAGCTGCACCCAGAAAAAATAACACACTACAGGAAAATGCTCATTCTAAGACAAGAAAGGATGGGCAAACTAAAGGATATTTTTAGTGAAGAAGAGCAATCACTAAAATCATTGGAACCAACCACTCAAATGGACAATGTGTGTTCACTTTTTTTCAGATATGAGAAATTACTCATATCTGAGATAAAACAATGGTGGGACGCCACCACTTTGACCAAATATCTGGAAGCAAAACTAATCCCAAGAGGGTTACGGATAAAAAAGGAGGCATCGTTTGTTACAGATGATGACTCATTTGAAACACAATGGAACCAAATATTGGACAACTGCTCCTATAAATTAATGGAGTTAATCATAAAAGACAGACATAGGACTATAAAGAAAATCGAAAAGGAGATAAAAGAAGTACAGGATAAACTATTACCGATTCAACATTTAGAGGAATACAAAAACTTGGAGGAATTAACACAGAAGCACCTGAATACCATAGAGGATGAGGTTATACAAATAAAACAGAAAAAGTATAGGAGAGATGTTCAGGACCGTAGAGAAGGATACAGGTCCACAGAAAAAGTACAGAAAAAGAAGAACCCGCAGATGTTAAGAACTTGGAATCAGGGAAGGGCTTACATGGAGGACAAAGATATCTCACAAAGAGGACGTTATAATCAAAGAGTCCAGGATGAAGGAAGAGAGAGGATAAACTCCTACTCAAGAAATGCTCCTAGAAGATTTGAGAGGAGTCGGTACAGAAACGGAAATAATTATGAGGAGAAGTGGGATAGACAACACTCAAGAACGAGAGGGCGTCAATATTGGAATGAATGGGAAAACAGAGGTGGATATAGAAGGGATAGAACAAGATCAGGCTATAAATTCCAGAGGAATAATCAGGAAAAAAGAACTAATTATCGACAACATCTCACCAGGGCATTAGAGGGCTATCGGAAAGGAGTGAACGACGCAAAAAAAGAAAGCGCAGCCTCAAGGAAAGAACTCCTTTCGAATATAGAAAGATACACCAAAGGAAAAGAAAAAGAAAACGATGTTACAAAAAGAAGAGAGGAACAAGATGAATATGGAAGTGCAGATGAACATATGGACCATTTTTTAGGACTGGCGCAACAGGACGTCTCCTTAAAGAAAATAGAATGGAGAATGAATCCAACGCAAAAAAGAAAACTAAGACAAAACGAGGAAGAAGAGGAGGAATTCTCACAAGGAGCAAGACCAAAAATACGGAAGTAAAAACAGAAGGAATACATAACATCAGTAAAGTGGTATTAACAAAGGAACAAGAAAGAGTACTAAGTAAAGGGCTGAAATATGCCCCAAGAAAGAATCTCAACAAATTTGAGACATATATAAGCCTCCATAAATTTATACGTAAATTGACTCTGAAAAAACATTACTTGGGAATAAAAACAATTAAGGATAAAGAGAAAAATGAGTCAATATATCAACACACAAGCCTAAGGAAAAAATCAAAGTTCTATCCAAGCCACCAAAAAGGCCCTTTTGTGGAAACATTTCAACGAATGATGGAAAAGGGAATAGAGGAGATGAGTACTAAAAATACACAGTACAACTTGTCCAAGCAGGAATCCAAAGCATTGAAGGAACTAGAAGCCAATAAAGAGATCTGTATTAAGCCGGCTGACAAAGGAGGAGCCCTTGTGGTGATGGATAGGTCACAATATGTGAAGGAAGCAACCAGAATATTACAGGACACCACAACCTATGAACGATTAGCCAAAGACCCCGTAAAAGAAAATAAGTTGGAAATGGAGGAGTTATTAAAAGAGGCACTCCTTATAGGAATCCTGGATAAGAAAGAGTTTGACTATACAAACATGGAACATCCAACACTGCCGGTGTTTTACATCCTGCCGAAGATACATAAAAATAAAATGAATCCACCAGGCAGGCCAATAGTGGCAGGAATAAATTCCCTAACATGTAATCTGTCAGAATATATCGATGGATTCCTTCAACCAATAGTAGCCAAACAAAAGAGCTACTTGAGAGATTCAATGGATGTTTTACGCATCTTGAATGATTTTGAATGGCAAGAAGGGTATATTTTGGTGACTTGCGATATCACTTCCCTCTACAGTGTGATCGGACATACAGCAGGATGTGAATACGTGGAAAAGATCCTATGTGAGGACAGTGACATACATCACCGCCAAATAAATTTTCTAATGGCGGCAATAAAGTTTATACTAAACTACAATTACTTCTGGTTCGAAGGAGAGTATTACAGACAAGTCCGTGGAACCGCGATGGGCACTAAATTCGCACCGGGGTATGCGAATTTGTTCGTAGCGGAGTGGGAGAACCAGAATATATGGAACTCAAATCCGATGCTGGAGAAGATAAGGCTATGGAAAAGATTCATAGACGATGTCCTATTCGTCTGGTCCGGCAGTGAAGAGGAGTTGGGAAACTTCATTGAATATATGAATCAGAATGATCTCAACCTGTACTTCACTGTAAATTACAGTAAAGATAAGATCGTCTTTTTGGATCTGGAGATCTATGTGGAAGGAAATACACTTGAAACACGGACACATATCAAAGAGGTAGATTGCAACACCTATATCGAAAAGACAAGTGCCCACCATCCAAACTGGCTTCGGAATATCCCAAAAGGACAATTCAAGCGGTTGAAAAGAAACTGCTCGAAAATAGAAGAGTACGAGAAGCAAGCACAGGAAATGAAGAATAGATTTACTGAAAAGGGCTACGATGAAATGGGCCTCAGAAATGATTATGAAGAAGTTCAGAATTTGGAACGGAATACCCTTATGATCCCAAAAGAGTTAAAGAAGGAAAATATGGAAAAAATGAAGAATGAAATAACCTTCATCACCCAGTACAGTTCACAATCGAAGAAAATGGAGGGAATTTTAAACAAGTATTGGCCCATTCTATTAAAGGATGAAAAATTGTGTGAAATTCTTCCAAGGAAACCTAAGGTGATTTATAAGAAAGCGAGAAGTATTAAATCATCACTAGTGAAAAGTGCCCTTCCACTGGAAGCAAAGATAGAAGAAAGTATTAACCCTACCTGGTTACAAAAGGGAAGAAGAACAAAGGGGTTTTACCATTGTTTAAGATGTCAGAATTGTAGGAGTACTAACCATACTAGCACCAAGAACATTCTAACCTTTTGCTCCAAGTCCAATAGGAAAGAATTCAAAATAGAAGAAGAGATAACGTGTGACACAAAAGGAGTAGTATACCTCTTAGAGTGTCCGTGTGGATTACAGTACGTAGGGCGAACCATCAGGCCCTTAAAGAACCGTATTTCAGAGCACATTAGAAATATTAGAAACAAAATGGAAACCCACAGCATCCCAATACACTTTGCACATCATCACAATAGTGATCCCACATGTCTAACGTTCATTGGTATAAAGAAAATTAAAAACAACTGGAGAGGCGGGGATGTAGTGGCCCAAATATCAAAGGAGGAAGCGAAATGGATCTATCAAATGGACACCATCACTCCAAAAGGTCTAAACATCGACTTTGATTTAGCAAGTTTCCTGGAATGACATCCTGTCCAGATGACCGATTTAAGCCACATTACATTTCAAACAAGTATGGTTCCCCCCCTATACAAATTAAAGGGGAGAACCCCCCCCCCCCTCCTCTCTCTTCCCTCTTACTTCCATCTTTTCTCTTTACCCTGTTCTTTATTGGTCAGACGTTTCTTCTAAACACTAGATAACAACAAACTCTTGACTTAATCATGATAGTTGCATAATTCTTATACAATTAATTTTTTATAATTATATATATTTGATGAGTTTGTTTTCATCATTTAATATAATGACAAATTTTACTCCCGCAAGGAAGGAGTTAACATACATATAATGGGACTACTGCAGAAAAGTCCAATCATTGGAAAGCACTAGGTATATAAGGTACCCGTTTCTGCAGGACACCTATCCCTGACGAAGCCCTAGATGGGAGAAACGCGTTGGTTCGCTGCATGTCAATCTCAGGAGCCGGAGCTCAACCCTAATTTCCACTGATTTGCTGACGACACGTGAATCCCGGAAGCCGGAAGCCGCGAAACCGGAAGCGACTGGCCTGCGTTCCACGCTTGCGGGCCAGACGATACGAGCGGTATCGGAGCTCTGGGAATCGGCTGCCCGGCCCCACCGGAGGTCCTGCAGATACGGACCCGGGAGAGGAGGGAACGGAGGACTCTGGACACTCTCGGTTCACAGGTACTGTTACCCGATAAGCACTAGTTCACATATGTGTGGCGTGCAAAAAAAGTAGAGTGCTGGAAGTTACCCATATAACATAAACAGTCACAGTGGACAAGGGCAGATTAAACCGTGATCCTCCCAAGAAACCTATCAGCCATTAAACTTAAGCTGCTGGGACGAGGTGATACACGGTGGCACATTCGTATAGGAAGACCCTTACAAATATAAAAAATATAAAAAAAATAATAAAAAAAACTGCTTTTCTAAAGGACATTTTCATCCACGTGGGATAAGCAGGTCTCGGGACTCTTTTCCTATGCCCTTTGGGGCGAGCATTGAATTACAATTATGAGCATCGGCACACTGATATGACCATTTGTGAAAGACAATAGATTGTCATTATCATCACATTGTTGTGTTCATCAGTTTTTTATAAGAGAAAGCGTGCTATTTTCTTTGGATGAAATTTTATTATTTTATGAATATGTTTTATATGTACAAATAAATCTAGAATCAGTCTGACCATTTCTCTCTGACACTCTCTTCTTTACTCCTGGTGCGCCAAGGTTTTTTCCTATTCATTGATTCAGTCCACACTAGTAAGGGTACTAGTTTACCTATCGGCTGCACCACTTTTACTAATCAAATCACCTGGCCATCACGGCCCTTTTTCAACTATACTCCATATTTTCCTCTATTTTTTCTCTGTCTTTTCACACCATTTTCCTCCCAATCTTTTCCAAATTAATGTCTTTTTAAACCTAAAGGGGTTGCGCAGATAGTATCTGTCCTTATAGATTCATCAATATACCCTATACTCTATCAGCTGCACCCAGAAAAAATAACACACTACAGGAAAATGCTCATTCTAAGACAAGAAAGGATGGGCAAACTAAAGGATATTTTTAGTGAAGAAGAGCAATCACTAAAATCATTGGAACCAACCACTCAAATGGACAATGTGTGTTCACTTTTTTTCAGATATGAGAAATTACTCATATCTGAGATAAAACAATGGTGGGACGCCACCACTTTGACCAAATATCTGGAAGCAAAACTAATCCCAAGAGGGTTACGGATAAAAAAGGAGGCATCGTTTGTTACAGATGATGACTCATTTGAAACACAATGGAACCAAATATTGGACAACTGCTCCTATAAATTAATGGAGTTAATCATAAAAGACAGACATAGGACTATAAAGAAAATCGAAAAGGAGATAAAAGAAGTACAGGATAAACTATTACCGATTCAACATTTAGAGGAATACAAAAACTTGGAGGAATTAACACAGAAGCACCTGAATACCATAGAGGATGAGGTTATACAAATAAAACAGAAAAAGTATAGGAGAGATGTTCAGGACCGTAGAGAAGGATACAGGTCCACAGAAAAAGTACAGAAAAAGAAGAACCCGCAGATGTTAAGAACTTGGAATCAGGGAAGGGCTTACATGGAGGACAAAGATATCTCACAAAGAGGACGTTATAATCAAAGAGTCCAGGATGAAGGAAGAGAGAGGATAAACTCCTACTCAAGAAATGCTCCTAGAAGATTTGAGAGGAGTCGGTACAGAAACGGAAATAATTATGAGGAGAAGTGGGATAGACAACACTCAAGAACGAGAGGGCGTCAATATTGGAATGAATGGGAAAACAGAGGTGGATATAGAAGGGATAGAACAAGATCAGGCTATAAATTCCAGAGGAATAATCAGGAAAAAAGAACTAATTATCGACAACATCTCACCAGGGCATTAGAGGGCTATCGGAAAGGAGTGAACGACGCAAAAAAGAAAGCGCAGCCACAAGGAAAGAACTCCTTTCGAATATAGAAAGATACACCAAAGGAAAAGAAAAAGAAAACGATGTTACAAAAAGAAGAGAGGAACAAGATGAATATGGAAGTGCAGATGAACATATGGACCATTTTTTAGGACTGGCGCAACAGGACGTCTCCTTAAAGAAAATAGAATGGAGAATGAATCCAACGCAAAAAAGAAAACTAAGACAAAACGAGGAAGAAGAGGAGGAATTCTCACAAGGAGCAAGACCAAAAATACGGAAGTAAAAACAGAAGGAATACATAACATCAGTAAAGTGGTATTAACAAAGGAACAAGAAAGAGTACTAAGTAAAGGGCTGAAATATGCCCCAAGAAAGAATCTCAACAAATTTGAGACATATATAAGCCTCCATAAATTTATACGTAAATTGACTCTGAAAAAACATTACTTGGGAATAAAAACAATTAAGGATAAAGAGAAAAATGAGTCAATATATCAACACACAAGCCTAAGGAAAAAATCAAAGTTCTATCCAAGCCACCAAAAAGGCCCTTTTGTGGAAACATTTCAACGAATGGTGGAAAAGGGAATAGAGGAGATGAGTACTAAAAATACACAGTACAACTTGTCCAAGCAGGAATCCAAAGCATTGAAGGAACTAGAAGCCAATAAAGAGATCTGTATTAAGCCGGCTGACAAAGGAGGAGCCCTTGTGGTGATGGATAGGTCACAATATGTGAAGGAAGCAACCAGAATATTACAGGACACCACAACCTATGAACGATTAGCCAAAGACCCCGTAAAAGAAAATAAGTTGGAAATGGAGGAGTTATTAAAAGAGGCACTCCTTATAGGAATCCTGGATAAGAAAGAGTTTGACTATACAAACATGGAACATCCAACACTGCCGGTGTTTTACATCCTGCCGAAGATACATAAAAATAAAATGAATCCACCAGGCAGGCCAATAGTGGCAGGAATAAATTCCCTAACATGTAATCTGTCAGAATATATCGATGGATTCCTTCAACCAATAGTAGCCAAACAAAAGAGCTACTTGAGAGATTCAATGGATGTTTTACGCATCTTGAATGATTTTGAATGGCAAGAAGGGTATATTTTGGTGACTTGCGATATCACTTCCCTCTACAGTGTGATCGGACATACAGCAGGATGTGAATACGTGGAAAAGATCCTATGTGAGGACAGTGACATACATCACCGCCAAATAAATTTTCTAATGGCGGCAATAAAGTTTATACTAAACTACAATTACTTCTGGTTCGAAGTAGAGTATTACAGACAAGTCCGTGGAACCGCGATGGGCACTAAATTCGCACCGGGGTATGCGAATTTGTTCGTAGCGGAGTGGGAGAACCAGAATATATGGAACTCAAATCCGATGCTGGAGAAGATAAGGCTATGGAAAAGATTCATAGACGATGTCCTATTCGTCTGGTCCGGCAGTGAAGAGGAGTTGGGAAACTTCATTGAATATATGAATCAGAATGATCTCAACCTGTACTTCACTGTAAATCACAGTAAAGATAAGATCGTCTTTTTGGATCTGGAGATCTATGTGGAAGGAAATACACTTGAAACACGGACACATATCAAAGAGGTAGATTGCAACACCTATATCGAAAAGACAAGTGCCCACCATCCAAACTGGCTTCGGAATATCCCAAAAGGACAATTCAAGCGGTTGAAAAGAAACTGCTCGAAAATAGAAGAGTACGAGAAGCAAGCACAGGAAATGAAGAATAGATTTACTGAAAAGGGCTACGATGAAATGGGCCTCAGAAATGATTATGAAGAAGTTCAGAATTTGGAACGGAATACCCTTATGATCCCAAAAGAGTTAAAGAAGGAAAATATGGAAAAAATGAAGAATGAAATAACCTTCATCACCCAGTACAGTTCACAATCGAAGAAAATGGAGGGAATTTTAAACAAGTATTGGCCCATTCTATTAAAGGATGAAAAATTGTGTGAAATTCTTCCAAGGAAACCTAAGGTGATTTATAAGAAAGCGAGAAGTATTAAATCATCACTAGTGAAAAGTGCCCTTCCACTGGAAGCAAAGATAGAAGAAAGTATTAACCCTACCTGGTTACAAAAGGGAAGAAGAACAAAGGGGTTTTACCATTGTTTAAGATGTCAGAATTGTAGGAGTACTAACCATACTAGCACCAAGAACATTCTAACCTTTTGCTCCAAGTCCAATAGGAAAGAATTCAAAATAGAAGAAGAGATAACGTGTGACACAAAAGGAGTAGTATACCTCTTAGAGTGTCCGTGTGGATTACAGTACGTAGGGCGAACCATCAGGCCCTTATAGAACCGTATTTCAGAGCACATTAGAAATATTAGAAACAAAATGGAAACCCACAGCATCCCAATACACTTTGCACATCATCACAATAGTGATCCCACATGTCTAACGTTCATTGGTATAAAGAAAATTAAAAACAACTGGAGAGGCGGGGATGTAGTGGCCCAAATATCAAAGGAGGAAGCGAAATGGATCTATCAAATGGACACCATCACTCCAAAAGGTCTAAACATCGACTTTGATTTAGTAAGTTTCCTGGAATGACATCCTGTCCAGATGACCGATTTAAGCCACATTACATTTCAAACAAGTATGGTTCCCCCCCTATACAAATTAAAGGGGAGAAACCCCCCCCCCCTCCTCTCTCTTCCCTCTTACTTCCATCTTTTCTCTTTACCCTGTTCTTTATTGGTCAGACGTTTCTTCTAAACACTAGATAACAACAAACTCTTGACTTAATCATGATAGTTGCATAATTCTTATACAATTAATTTTTTATAATTATATATATTTGATGAGTTTGTTTTCATCATTTAATATAATGACAAATTTTACTCCCGCAAGGAAGGAGTTAACATACATATAATGGGACTACTGCAGAAAAGTCCAATCATTGGAAAGCACTAGGTATATAAGGTACCCGTTTCTGCAGGACACCTATCCCTGACGAAGCCCTAGATGGGAGAAACGCGTTGGTTCGCTGCATGTCAATCTCAGGAGCCGGAGCTCAACCCTAATTTCCACTGATTTGCTGACGACACGTGAATCCCGGAAGCCGCGAAACCGGAAGCGACTGGCCTGCGTTCCACGCTTGCGGGCCAGACGATACGAGCGGTATCGGAGCTCTGGGAATCGGCTGCCCGGCCCCACCGGAGGTCCTGCAGATACGGACCCGGGAGAGGAGGGAACGGAGGACTCTGGACACTCTCGGTTCACAGGTACTGTTACCCGATAAGCACTAGTTCACATATGTGTGGCGTGCAAAAAAAGTAGAGTGCTGGAAGTTACCCATATAACATAAACAGTCACAGTGGACAAGGGCAGATTAAACCGTGATCCTCCCAAGAAACCTATCAGCCATTAAACTTAAGCTGCTGGGACGAGGTGATACACGGTGGCACATTCGTATAGGAAGACCCTTACAAATATAAAAAAAACAAAAAAAAAACTGCTTTTCTAAAGGACATTTTCATCCACGTGGGATAAGCAGGTCTCGGGACTCTTTTCCTATGCCCTTTGGGGCGAGCATTGAATTACAATTATGAGCATCGGCACACTGATATGACCATTTGTGAAAGACAATAGATTGTCATTATCATCACATTGTTGTGTTCATCAGTTTTTTATAAGAGAAAGCGTGCTATTTTCTTTGGATGAAATTTTATTATTTTATGAATATGTTTTATATGTACAAATAAATCTAGAATCAGTCTGACCATTTCTCTCTGACACTCTCTTCTTTATTCCTGGTGCGCCAAGGTTTTTTCCTATTCATTGATTCAGTCCACACTAGTAAGGATACTAGTTTACCTATCGGCTGCACCACTTTTACTAATCAAATCACCTGGCCATCACGGCCCTTTTTCAACTATACTCCATATTTTCCTCTATTTTTTCTCTGTCTTTTCACACCATTTTCCTCCCAATCTTTTCCAAATTAATGTCTTTTTAAACCTAAAGGGATTGCGCAGATAGTATCTGTCCTTATAAATGCGCTCAAGGAGTTTAGAGGCAAAAGGGAGAAGAGAGATCGATCGATAGTTGGAGAAAGTGTGTGGATCAAGGGTAGGTTTTTTTAAGAATAGGGGAGATGAGTGCATGCTTGAAGGTAGAGGGGACAGTGCATGATGAGAGGGAGAGATTGAGGAGGTGGGAAAAATAGGAGCAGGCATAGAGATAGCGGAGGAGGCGGGAAGGGATAGGGTCAAGTAGGGAGGTGGAGGGAGATGAGGAACGGATGAGGGCCATGACTTCCTCACCAGGTACATGGGAGAAAGATGTCAGAGTTGGTAAGAGGGATGGGGAGGGGTGGTAAAAGAGAAGAGGTGGCTGGTTGCTGATGGTTTAATGGGATGTGATGTCCAAACGTATGGAGGTAATTTTGGATGTGAAATAAGTGGCAAAGTCAAGAGCAGGGAGTGAGGAGGGGAGAAGAGGTGGAGGTGGGCAGAGGAGTGAGTCAAGAGTTGCAAAGAGGCACCAGGGATTGGAAGACTGGGAGGAGATGAGGTTCTTGAAGTACGACTGTTTAGCCAAGGGAAAGAGCAGCACTGAAGGACGAGAACATAAGTTTGAAATGGAGGAAGTCTGCCTGAGAGCGTGTTTTCCTCCAGTGTCGCTCAGCAGTACGTGAGCATTTTTGCAAAAACAGTATCTGGTGCATTTGGTGTGCCAGAGTTGAGGTGGTAATTTGCGAGGGTGAATAGGGCTGGTGGAGCGACAGAGCCAAGAGCAGAAGTAAGGGATGCATTGTATAGGGAAGTGGCTTGTTCAGGCCATGAGAGATAGAGAGAGAATAGGAGAGAGAAGTGGGTCAAACATGGAGGATAGGAATGTGGTATCAACAGCCTCAATGTTACGCTTAGTTATGGTAGCCTTAGGAGGTAGAGATGGGGAAACAGAGAGAGATAAGTTAAAAGAGAGCAGGTGATGGTCAGATTGGGGAAATGGGGAGTTGGAGAAATCAGAAATATCACAATGGTGAGTGAAGACCAGATCCAGTGAGCTCCCATTCACATGCGTAAGTGAGGAGGTCAACTAGCAGAGACCAAGTGAAGATGTGAGGTTAAGGAGTTTAGAGGCAGGGGATTATGTATGTGGGGACATTGAAAGGGATGTTGAAATCACCTAGGATAATGGAAGGAATGTCAGAATGGAGGAAATAAAGAAGCCAGGATGCAAAGTTGTCAAGGAATTTGGAGAGCATGCCAGGGGGGTGATAAATTACAGCTACTCGAAGAGGGACAGGTTGGAAGAGGCATATAGCATGAACCTTAAATGTAGAGAATGTAAGGGACAGTTCTGGGGGTATGAGTTGGTTGGAGTAGCTAGACGTATTGGGACCCCAACACCAACGCCTTGGCCACCCACGGATAGGAGTGTATGTGAGAATGTGAGGCCCCCCAGCAGAGAGAGAAGAAAGAGAAGTGGTGTCATGGGAAGTAATCCAGGTTTCTGTAATTTCCGGGAGATGCAGGTAGTTGGAGATGAAAAGGTCATGGGTGGGGACCAGTTTGTTACAAATATCTGGCATTCTATAGGGCACAGGATAGGCGGTATGAGTTTGAGGAAGAGATGCAAATTAGCTTTTCAGGGTTGCTGTAGCGTTGAGGTAATAATAATTTGGATGGAAGGGATAAAGCGGGCATGGGGGTAATTCAGACTGCATCGCTGCAGCGGCAGCGATCGCAGTCTGAATCACTTTGTGCAGTAGGCATGCGTACACCTGGGAGCCCAGTGAGATGCTAACAGCATCTCACTCGTGTGGTCGCCTCTGCCTGATTGACAGGAAGAGGCGGTCGTGGGGCGGAAGGAGGCGGGAGGGGGCGGGAGGAGGTGTGCCAATGTTGCTAGAACGCCGTTGGAAGGGCGCGGTCTGGACAACGGAGGAGTGTCTGGACCGTTGGTGGGGCGGGCCACGGTGGCTGCATGACATCACACACAGCCGCTGTGACCTGGGATGCGGCGCGTAGCAGCCTGCCAGCGTGCTGGAGCTGCGCTGGCAGGGAGCTACTTGCCAGGTACAAAGGCATTGTCACCATGAGATGCTTTTGTACCTGTGCAGGTGGGGGTAGGGCCTGACATGCGGGGCGGACTAGCCCTGTGATGGTCTTACCCCTGCATGACAGAGTAAATGATCGTAGATGTGCGAAATTTAGCACATCTACGATCAGATGTGAGTAAAGCCCTCAGTGTTGGTGCGGGCATCTGAGCTAGGAGGGGAAACTGCAGGAGGGTAGGGAGTGAATGCAGTGTGATGCAGATGCAGATGAGGTGAAGTGACAGAGAATGGAGGGAGGAAACTGGACTGAATGGTGGAGTAGTAGGCCCATAGTGGACCAGAAGTGACTGAAAGTGGGGTGGAGAAAGAGGAGATGTAGGAGACTAGGG
This sequence comes from Pseudophryne corroboree, assembly GCF_028390025.1. Classification (NCBI taxonomy): domain Eukaryota; kingdom Metazoa; phylum Chordata; class Amphibia; order Anura; family Myobatrachidae; genus Pseudophryne; species Pseudophryne corroboree. The sequence goes on along the minus strand of NC_086447.1, from coordinate 412,530,463 downwards.
GGGAGGGATAGAGGTGGAAGGAAGGGTGAAAATAAAGGATTAGGTAGACAAGGGGTGATGGAACAGGTTGATGAATACCTGGACACACTGCAATATGGGTGAGGTAAATGGGTGAAGTAAATACAAAAATAAAGGAAAAAAGAATTAATAAGAAAATAAATAAATAAATATATATATATATATATATATATATATATATATATATATATATATCCAGTGGGGATTGAAAGTTTGGGCACCCCAGGCAAAAATTCATTTTAATGTGCAAAAAGAAGCCAAGGAAAGATGGAAAAATCTCCAAAAGGCATCAAATTACAGATTAGACATTCTTATAACATGTCAAAAAAAGTTTGATTTTATTTCCATCATTCACACTTTCAAAAGAACAGAAAACAAAAAATGGTGTCTGCAAAAGTTTGGGAACTCTGCAGAGTTAATACCTTGTACTGCCCCCTTTGGACAGCTGAGACCTGGCAGTGTCATGGATTGTTCTCAATCATCATCTGGAAAGACCAGGTGATGTCAATCTCAAAGGTTTTAAAAGCCCAGACTCATCTGACCTTGCTCCAACAAGCAGCACCATGGGTTCCTCTAAGCAGTTGTGTAGAACACTGAAACTGAGAATAGTTGACGCTCACAAAGCAGGAGAAGGCTATAAGAAGATAGCAAAGCGTTATCAGATGCCCATATCCTCTGTTCGGAATGTAATTAAGAAATGGCATTCATCAGGAACAGTGGAAGTTAAAGCAAGATCTGGAAGACCAAGAAAAATATCAGACAGAACAGCTCACAGGATTGTGAGAAAAGCAAGTCAAAATCCACGTTTGACTGCACGATCCCTCCAGGAAGATCTTGCAGACACTGGAGTTGTGGTACACTATTCCACTATAAAGAGATACTTGTACAAATATGGTGTTCATGGAAAATGAACATATAGACAAGCCTGATGCATTTTGGAATAAAGTTCTGTGGACCGATGAGGTTAAAATCGAACTTTTTGGCAGGAATGAGCAAAGGTACGTTTGGAGAAGGAAGGGTACAGAATTTAATGAAAAGAACCTCTGTCCAACTGTTAAGCATGGGGGTGGATCAATCATGCTTTGGGGTTGTATTGCAGCCAGTGGCACAGGGAACATTTTATGAGTAGAAGGAAAAATTGATTCAATAAGATTCCAGCAAATTTTGGACACTAACTTGATGCCATCTGTGAAAAAGCTGAAGTTAAAAAGAGGCTGGCTTCTACAAATGGATAATGATCCTAAACACACATCAAAATCCACGGTGGATTACATCAAGAGGCGTAAACTGAAGGTTTTGCCATGGCCTTCACAATCTCCTGACCTCAACATAATTGAAAATCTATGGACAGATCTTAAAAGAGCAGTGCGTCACAGACAGCCCAGGAATCTCAAAGAACTGGAAGAATTTTGTAAGGAAGAATGGGCGAAGATACCTCAAACAAGAATTGAAAGACTCTTGGCTGGCTACAAAAAACGTTTACAAGCTGTGATACTTGCCAAAGGGGGCAGTACAAGGTATTAACTCTGCAGGGTGTCCAAACTTTTGCAGACACCATTTTTTGTTTTCTGTTCTTTTGAAAGTGTAAATGATCGAAATAAAATCAAACTTTTTTTGACATGTTATAAGAATGTCCAATCTGTAATTTGATGCCTTTTGGAGAGTTTTCCATCTTTCCTTGGCTTCTTTTTGCACATTAAAATAAATTTTTGCCTGGGGTGCCCAAACTTTCAATCCCCACTGTATATATATATATATATATATATATATATATATATACAATACAACAAACCCAGCACTCCACCTAAATATTATAACCAGTCCTGGTGCCCTCACAGCAAATGAATAGAGGATGTCAATGGTGCGGCACTCAGAGACATTTTTCCATCAGAGAATAAAACTCACGGACACAGGGGTCACTGGATTCAACGTTTCAATCCCCACAGGATTTTTGTCAAGAATACAGATTATCCAAAAACAATCTTATCTTATACCCCCCCGAATACATGTGGAAGTGTACGGATTGGCTGCGTTCTCCAGCCCGGGAGTCCGTCCCGGACACTGGCGCGGGAACATGGCGTCAGCGCGCACTTGCACGCCGCACGTCTCACAGCCGTTACCATGGCAGCATCTAAACAAAACACGGAACACGTAGACACAGTGAAATCAAAAGACAATGCATGTACATACAAATGCAGCAGATGTCAGAACCAAATACTTATAATCATAAACATCATTGCCACAGCAGTATAAAACAGGAATTACATAGTACACAACACAATTATACATTATAATTGCACTGTACCTAATAGCGCTGCGGGGATGGCCACATGGATACCAAAGATCTAATGAAAATATAGACAATAAAGATGCCCTACATATAATCCATAATCAGCACCAAATCTATACCCTCATACTGCCGCACTATATAATATATTGTGCCATATACCGGTCACAGATCTAGAGCGCAAGTGGAGCACTACCTATGTATATATATCTCTCTCCATTTTACAGTATTTTTAACAAAGGGGAATTCCGTGTTTTAAATGAAGCTAGCAAAAGAAATGGAGTCATTAAGCCCTTTTGGGGCAATAACATTTAGTCTGTGTATCCATTCTGCCTCTCTCTTTAACAATAGAGAGTTACGGTCACCACATCTCCGCAGCGGCGGAATGTGGTCAATCATTCTATACCTAAGGCTATGTAGGGGGTGTTTTGCCATTAGAAAGTGGCGAGCCACCGGTTGATCACTTGACCCTTTTGACAACGCTAGTCGGATGGAGGAGCGGTGTGCGCTCATTCTCTCCTTGAATTTCCTCTGGGTTTTTCCAACGTAGGACAGCCCACACGGGCACACCAATTGGTATACCACATGTGTGCTGTCACACGTAAGATGATGGAGAATCTTGTATTTGATTCTCAGAATTCTTTTAGTTTTAATTGCCGATGTAAACAGGATTTTTCAACCTGCCATCTAAAGTTGTCGAATTTTGCTGTTGGTATAAGGATAATCCCTTGGACAGTAGGCTTTTTTTCACTTGCACTTAATTCATAAAATGATAGGTTGAAGATTATTTCCTCCTGGATTGTATTGGTGGCTTTGTGCTCAGGTTTGTTTAGTCTATTCTGGCCCCCTCTCCTATTGAATCTCCTAGGTCTAGTCTGACCATTTTTCTGGTAGCCACTGCTAAAGGGATGACCTCCTTGTTCTTATTCATTTTATTCACTTTGGCCTTCTCAATCTCACTGGCTGAACTATTGCCTTCTTGAGAGGATTCAGTGTCTAGAGCATTTTTCGGGTAACGGTTCCTCCGAAAGAAAGATTTTCGACCCGGACCTCTACTCCCTTTAGAGTTAACACTGCCCGTAAGCCACCTATAGACTTGATGATGTTCATAGTCTAGGTTCACCTTCTGTAATTTCTCTCTTTTGAACTTTAGTACATCTCTCTTGTAAATAGTGAGTTGATTGCCAAGTTTAGTCAACCAATCAGTCTCAGTATCGGTCTGAAGACAAGATAGGTGCTTTGACTCAAATTCAGTAATTTTGCTCTGGGTAATAAGATACTCTTTCTTAGATTGCTCAATGACCAACAAAATCAGGTCAAAAGAGCACTTATTCAGGATGTTAACCCATTTTTTGCAAAAATTAGGGTCAAAGCGACCAATAGTCGGGCAATTCCGGACTCTGAACCCCCTTGGGATTTGCTTGGCTCGATAATAGTCGCTCAATGATACCCCATGCAGATGGAAATCAATTTCACGTTTTTTAAGCGTAAGGAGGTCACGGTAAATGGTATCATTAGATAGAGATTCAATTTGGTCGGCCATATGTTCACTATGCAGAATGCCATCCGTATCAGACTCAGAGTAGCTAAAAACATCATGTCCTACGTTGGAAAAACCCAGACGAATTCAAGGAGAGAATGAGCGCACACCGCTCCTCCATCCGACTAGCGTTGTCAAAAGGGTCAAGTGATCAACCGGTGGCTCGCCACTTTCTAATGGCAAAACAACCCCTACATAGCCTTAGGTATAGAATGATTGACCACATTCCGCCGCTGCGGAGAGGTGGTGACCGTAACTCTCTATTGTTAAAGAGAGAGGCAGAATGGATACATAGACTAAATGTTATTGCCCCAAAAGGGCTTAATGACTCCATTTCTTTTGCTAGCTTCATTTAAAACACAGAATTCCCAAATGTTAAAAATACTGTAAAATGGAGAGAGAGATATATACATAGGTAGTGCTCCACTTGCACTCTAGATCTGTGACCGGTATATGGTACAATATATTATATAGTGCGGCAGTATGAGGGTATAGATTTAGTGCCGATTATGGATCATCTGTAGGGCATCTTTATTGTCTATATTTGCATTAGATCTTTGGTATCCATGTGGCCATCCCCGCAGCGCTATTAGGTACAGTGCAATTATAATGTATAATTGTGTTGTGTACTATGTAATTCCTGTTTTATACTGCTGTGGCAATGATGTTTATGATTATAAGTATTTGGTTCTGACATCTGCTGCATTTGTATGTACATGCATTGTCTTTTGATTTCACTGTCTACACGTATTCCGTGTTTTGTTTAGATGCTGCCATGGTAACGGCTGTGAGACGTGCGGCGTGCAAGTGCGCTCTGATGTCATGTTCCCGCGCCAGTGTCCGGGACAGACTCCCGGGCTGGAGAACGCGGCCAATCCGTACACTTCCACATGTATTCGGGGGGTATAAGGTAAGCTTGTTTTTGGATAATCTGTATTCTTGACAAAAATCCTGTGGGGATTGAAACGTTGAATCCAGTGACCCCTGTGTCCGTGAGTTTTATTCTCTGATGGAAAAATGTCTCTGAGTGCCGCACCATTGCCATCCTCTATATATATATATATATATAAAATAAGATTTTAAACCTACCGGTAAATCTTTTTCTCGTAGTCTGTAGAGGATGCTGGGACTCCGTAAGGACCATGGGGATAGACGGGCTCCGCAGGAGACATGGGCACTTTAAGAAAAGACTTTGACTCTGGGTGTGCACTGGCTCCTCCCTCTATGCTCCTCCTCCAGACCTCAGTTAGAGAAACTGTGCCCAGAGGAGATGAACAGTACGAGGAAAGGATTTTTGTTAATCCAAGGGCAAGATTCATACCAGCCACACCAATCACACCGTATAACTTGTGATAAACTACCCAGTTAACAGTATGAACAAACAACATAGTCTCGGTCCAAAACCGATTAAACTACAACATAACCCTTATGTAAGCAGTAACTATATACAAGTTTTGCAGAAGAAGTCCGCACTTGGGACGGGTGCCCAGCATCCTCTACGGACTACGAGAAAAAGATTTACCGGTAGGTTTAAAATCTTATTTTCTCTAACGTCCTAGAGGATGCTGGGACTCCGTAAGGACCATGGGGATTATACCAAAGCTCCCAAACGGGCGGGAGAGTGCGGATGACTCTGCAGCACCGATTGAGCAAACAGGAGGTCCTCCTCAGCCAGGGTATCAAACTTATAGAACTTTGCAAAGGTGTTTGACCAGAGGCAGAACTCTGGGAGGCAACGGAGTCAGCTGCCGCCGGGCTCCTGCTTTGAAGGGGGGCTCCTCACCTCCTGCTCTATATGTTCAGCGACATTAATCAATTAAGTTAATTGACAACAGCCGGTAACTCTTCCGTAGCTGACTTCCCCAGTAGTCACTACACCTTACAAATCACACCCTTTTTATTATAGATATACTGGAAGCAGACACCTTACTGATGAAGCTATTTGCTCCTATAAAGGAAGCATGAGATTTCTAACTATATGAAGTTATTTCTCTGACAATTACAAGTAACTTCATTTAGTTAGAATTCTCATACTTCCTATGCAAGAGCAAATATCTCCATCAGTAAGGTGCATGCTTCAGTGTAATAGGTTGTAGGTTCTAATCGTGGATATGACAGGGTAGAGGGTAGAGCCTATGATGGCATATTTAACTGGATCTAATGGTATATAAGGAGCATGTGGAAGAGTGTAATGACATATAGGCATATGAAGGAGTCTGAAGGCATATTGGGGGCATCTGGATGGTCTGATGGCATATAAAATGTGCTTGGGGGGGGCAAATTGAGACTTTGCCTTGTGACCCACATCCCCCCCCCCCACCACTCCCATCTACTCCAGAACAGCCACCCTCGAAACCAATACCGGATCACACCTTATTATTAGCATTAGCTACATAACTTCAAACTGTGCTCTCAATCTTCTTTACAGTGCTTTTACAGTGCTGGTGACTGCCCCCTTCCAGCTTCTCTACAATGACATTCCTCCCACTCCAGACCCTCCTCTCCTCCATCACTCTGCTCCATCCCTCACACTACGGCACATCCTCACCTTCATCCCTCACACTCCAGCACCTCCTCTCCTCTATCACTCTGCTCCATCCCTCACACTCCAGCCCCTCCTCTCCTCCATCCCTCATACTCCATCCCCTCCTCTCCCCCATCACTCTGCTCCATCACTCACACTCTGGACCCTCCTCTCCTCCGTCACTCTGCTCCATCTCTCACACTCCGACCCTTCCTCTCCTCCATCACTCTGCTCCATTACTCACACTCTGGACCCTCCTCCATCACTCTGCTCCATCCCTCACACTCTGGACCCTCCTCTCCTCCGTCACTCTGCTCCATCCCTCACACTCTGACCCTTCCCCTCCTCCATCACTCTGCTCCATCACTCACACTCTGGACCCTCCTCCATCCCTCACACTCCATTCCCTCCTCTCCCCCATCACTCTGCTCCATCACTCACACTCTGGACCCTCCTCTCCTCCATCCCTCACACTCCGGCCCTTCCTCTCCTCCAGCACTCTGCTCCATTCCTCACACTCCGTCACCTCCATTCATCACACTACGGCCCCTACTCTCCTCCATCACTCTCTGCTCCATCACTAACACTCCGGCATCTCCTCTCCTCCATCCCTCACACTCCGGCCCCTCCTCTCCTCCATCACTCTGCTCCTTCCCTCACACTCCGGCACCTCCTCTCCTCCATCACTCTGCTCCATCTCTCACACTATGGCCCCTCCTCTCCTCCATCACTCTGCTCCATCCCTCACACACCAGCACCTCATCTCCTCCATCACTCTGCTCCATCCCTCACACTACGGCCCCTAGTCTCCTCCATCACTCTGCTCCTTCCCTCACACTCCGTCACCTCCTCTCCTCCATCACTCTGCTCCATCCCTCACACTACGGCTCCTCTTCTCCTCCATCACTCTGCTCCTTCCCTCACACTCTGGCACCTACTCTCCTCCATCACTCTGCTCCATCCCTCACACACCAGCACCTCATCTCCTCCATCCCTCACACTCCAGACCCTCCTCTCCTCCATCACTCTGCTCCATCTCTCACACTCTGGCCCTTCCTCTCCTCCATCACTCTGCTCCATCACTAACACACCGGCCCTGTCCTCTCTTCTTTCACTCTGCTCCATCCATCACACACCGTCACCTCCTCTCCTCCATTACTCTGCAAAATCCTTCAAATTCTGGACCGACCTTTCCTTCATCGCCCTCCTTACTTTACAACCGTGATGCTCAGTAAATGTCAGAGAGAACAGGTCTACAGTGTTGCAACCACTCCTCCTCACGTTTCAATGCCTGCCCCCACTACCCCTGCAGGCAGCGCAGCCACTGTGAAAAATAAGAGAAATAAGAAAATGGTGCTCCTTGAAAACTATTTTTTCAAAGTCTGCCAGAATGCTAATACTGGTTATTAAATAAGCTCGCTCTGGAAACACAAATTAGGTTAATAAATTAACATTGGCCTCTCTCTGGTAATTCACTTTTTCTACGCCCAGGCATCTAGACGTGAGCAGTTTATGACTCTTTGAGCAACAAGTGTGGGGTTGGGGGAGTAGCTATCAATCCATAGCCAGTGCTCCCCGTCGTCATACACAACACACACTCCTTGCACTTTGGTGTGTTTTCCTGCTCAATGCAGGCCAAGAAAAATTATTATTAACATTATTACCAGTTATTTATATAGCTCACACATATTCCACAACGCTTTGCAGAGAGTGTTTGCCCATTCACATCAGTCCCTGCCCCCATTATATATATTATTTACATTGTACCTATATCCTCTCTTTTATATTTAAGTTGTGCCTCCTGACCCCCTTTGTATTGAACTTTTGGCCCTGTTCCTCCTTACATGTGTATGTACCGTATGCCCACTAACCACCCCCCTTATATATTTCTATCACATATTCCACAACGCTTTGCAGAGAGTGTTTGCCCATTCACATCAGTCCCTGCCCCAGTGAAGCTTATAATCTACAGTAGGGACGTGAGGTGAGAAAAATGGCTGAGGAGGCACTGGCTAGTACCAGAGCAGATTTACACACAATAAATGAGCCCAAGGGTTCATGTGGGCACAGATGCAGCAGTATATACATGTGGGCATTATACACAGAAGCAGCAGTATATACATGTGGGCATTATACACAGAAGCAGCAGTATATACATGTGGGCATTATACACAGGTGCAGCAGTATATATACATGTGGGCATTATACACAGAAACAGCAGTATATACATGTGGGCATAGGTGATCATTCTGAGTTGATCGCAGCCAGCAACTTTTTGCTGCTGCTACGATCAATAGTCCACGCCTATGGGGGAGTTTATTTTAGCTTAGCAGGGCTGCGATCGCTTGTGCAGCCCTGCTAAGCTAAAAAAGTTTCAAGCAGAAGTTACGCTTCTAAGGTACTTACCCTGTGTGACAATCCCTGCGATGCTGAAGCCGCCTCTGACGTCAGACATCAGCCCTCTGTTCTGCTGGACACACCTGCGTTTTCCTTACCACTCCCCGAAAACGTCAGCAAACGGTCCGGATCCACCCTGGAACGCCTTCTTCCTGTCAATCTTCTTTGCGGTCGGCTCTGCGACCGCATCCTTCGGTAGATGCGACGTAACCCGGCAACCCCTGTCACTGGGCAATGTCACTCATGCGCACTGCGCCCGCCACGCATGCACATTCCGTACCCGTTCACACCGCAGCGAGAAACCGCTGCATGCGAACGGGTCAGAATGACCCCCATTATACACAGGCGCAGCAGTATATACATGTGGGCATTATACACAGGTGCAGCAGTATATACATGTGGGCATTATACACAGGTGCAGCAGTATAGACATGTGGGTGTTATACACAGGCGCAGCAGTATATACATGTGGGCATTATACACAGGTGCAGCAGTATATACATGTGGGCATTATACACAGGTGCAGCAGTATATACATGTGGGCATTATATGCAGGTGCAGCGGTATATACTGTACATGTGGGCATTATACACAGGGGCAGCAGTATATACATGTGGGCATCAAACACATTTGCAGCGGTATATACATGTGGGCATTATACACAGGTGCAGCGGTTTATACTGATGGTAATATGTTCTTTTATTCAGTTATGCGACATGCCCCCTTACATATTTAGTTATGATGTCACCTACCCCCATTATATATATTATTTACATTGTACCTATATCCTCTCTTTTATATTTAAGTTGTGCCTCCTGACCCCCTTTGTATTGAACTTCTGGCCCTGTTCCTCCTTACATGTGTATGTACCGTATGCCCACTAACCACCCCCCTTATATATTTCTATGACATGAGCTGCCTGTCCCCCCCCCCTTTTATAATATAATTAAGCTATGCTCCCATTCTTCTTACTTAATAAATGTATGTATTGTAGTTAACTAATGTATTGACATCGTGACCACTGCAGCACCTACCTTGCTCTTCTACTGTACTGTTGTACAGTTTGTGCTGCTCCATACAAGACAGTGTAACATCGGATGCGGGGGCGGAGCTTCGGCCCGTGGTGGGGGCGGGGCCTCGGACGGACCCGGGGGCGGTGCCTCGGGCACATTCAGACAGTGAGTGGCAGCTAGTTTTGGATATGTAAGTCCACGGGTGGTTGGGGTTGGGACTTCAGCCGGCCGGTTCGGGGTGGATGTGACTGGGCGGCAAGGAGGTGAGTGTGCTGCTGCTGCTGCTGATGACAGGATTATTTTTTTCCTGTCATCACTGGCTGCATTGCTGGGAGCTCTGTGGGCCTATTTTAAATGGGGGGCCTGGAGCTGCAGCTCCATCCGCCCCATTGTTAATCCGGCCCTGATCATCTCGGGATGAGGGCCCTAGTGTGAGAGATAATGTACCAACAAATCAACAACTGTCACTTTACAGGCTGTGTCTGAAAAATGACAGGAGTTGATTGGTTGGTAGTTTTTCTCTCTCCACTGTATCTCTCCCCAAGCATTGATGCATATGCCACTCTATAATAATAATACTCCCCACATATGTCCCATAAGCACACACACATTAATAATCTCAGCTCCCACATACAATAAATATACCACATAAGATCAATACCCCAACAATTCCCCACAGTGTACAGTATAATTATGGTATTTACCTTTAAAAGCATTCAGTTGTTCACATAAAAATATATCTAATTATATATTTAAAAATGTATAAATAAAAACAAAAGCTGATGAAGCTATACAAGCATGGGCATTGTAATAATAAAAATATGATGACAATAATTTACCTAATACACTAGTTCTGCAATTCCTCAAGTAAACATTGAATATCAAACAGTCCAGTCCAGTTTCCTAATTATAAACAAACTATTCCCTCGCTAAATTGCAAGTCTCTCATCCTGGCAAATCTCAAGTAACATTCTCATAGGCCTGTATGAATAGATGCATCATGCATGGAGAGAGCTATAAGCGCATATGCCGCTGTGCGTTATGCCAGATTAACCAGTATACATGTCTAGTTGCTAGCTTTGAACTTTTAGTACTTGGAAAATACCAATCTAGCAAAAACACAAAAACAATGTCGGAATGGGGAGATTAGCCCCCCCCCCCCCCTGCCCCCCCCCCACCCCACACACCTAGTGTCGTGTCCATCTTAAGCCAATAAAAATACCCACGGATACTATATTTGCCTTGTTCACACTGTGTTCTCCATGCTGAAAAATGGTTGTACCATTGAAACTTGCACAAACCTCATGCAAAGTGCAGATTCCAAAGAGTGTGGAGTCTGGGTACTCCACCAGTTCAGTAACACACCTGCGACACTCCCATAACAACCGCACAAGAATAACCTCCAGCAAACCCAGGTCCGCTGCCCTCCCCCCAGAGTATACTTGCCTTGATCTGTGAAGAGGGTCCCTGGTTCAGAGGTGTATCAACAAAGGATAAGTGCTGTCATGCTGGGAATGGAGTGAGGGAGCATGCCATACCTCAGTGGACCCCAAAATCCGAGCCTGTCTGAGTGACATGTAGTGAGATCAGAGTGGCATGTGAGAGGGGTTTGGACCAGGGCCAAATTAACAATGGGGCAGATGGAGCTCCAGTTCCAGGCCTCCACATACAAATAGGCCCATCATTCTGGCAGCAGCATGATGTCCAGATGCACAGCTGGCCAATCATTAATGATAAGTATTAAAATAGTTTTTGTAGTTTTCTCACAAAAAGGAGATTTATTTATGGTAGACTTACAATTGTTAAATCTCTTTCTGCGAGATACACTGGATTCCACTGGGAATAACATCGGGGTGTAGAGTTGGATCTTGATCCAAGGCACCAACAGGCTAAAGCTTTGACTGTTCCCAGAATGCACTGCGCGGCCTCCTCTATAGCCCCGCCTCCAGGCACTGGAGCTCAGTTTTGTTAACCAGTCCAATGCAGTAGCAGGTAAGAGAGACGGTAGATGTTAGTCACATAGAACCACATTCTCCCGACAGGAATCCAGTGTACCTCGCAGAAAGAGATTTAACTATGGTAAGTCTACCATAAATCTCCTTTTCTGCAGCGGGGTATACTGGTATTCCACAGGGAATAACATCGGGATATCCTAAAGCAGCTCCTCATGGGAGAGGACGGACTGTAGTGGGCACAAGAACCTGGCATCCAACGGTAGCATCCTTGGAGACGAAAGTATCAAAGACATAGAACCTGATTAACGTGTTCACTGAGGACCACGTAGCCGCTTTGCACAATTGTTCTGCGGACGCGCCACGGTGGGCTGTCCAAGAAGGTCCAACCGACTGAGTAGAATGGGCCTTGATAGCAGCAGGAGCTGGAAGCCCAGCCTGCGCATAAACTTGTGCAATCACCATTTTAATCTGGCCAAGGTTTGCTTATTCGCAGGCCAGCCACGTTTGTGAAAACCAAAAAGTACAAAAAGGGAATCTGACCTCCTGATGGAGGCAGTCCTTTCCACATAAATACGGAGAGCCCATACCACGTCCAAAGATATTTCTTTGGAGGACAAACCAGAAGAGATGAAGGCCGGAACCACAATCTCTTGGTTAAGGTGAAAAGATGATACCACCTTAGGTAAATAACCAGGGAGAGTTCAAAGAACTGCCTGGTCATGGTGAAAAATCAGAAAAGGAGGACGACAGGACAAAGCACCTAAGTCCAGCACCCTTCTAGCAGAGGCAATAGCCAACAGAAACACGACCTTAAGCCTAAGACATTTAAGGTCCACAGACTCAAGAGGTTCAAATGCAGACTCTTGCAGGGCATTTAAGACGACAGACAGATCCCATTGAGCCACAGGAGGGACATAGGGATGCTGAATCCTTAGAACACCCTGAGTGAAAGTGTGAACGTCAGGAAGAGATGCAATTTTTCTCTGAAACCACACAGACAAGGCAGATATGTGAACCTTGAGGGAGGCCAGATGAAGGCCCAAGTCTAGGCTTTGTTGTAGAAAAGACAAAAGTCTGGAAGTTTTGAAAGTATATGCATCATAATTCTTAGCAGCACACCATGTGAAGTAAGAATTCCAGACCCTGTAATAAATCCGAGCTGAAGCTGGTTTACGGGCTTTCAACATAGTTTGAATGACCGCCTCAGAGAATCCTTTTGCTCTCAGGAGTGATGCTTCAAGAGCCACGCCATCAAAGCCAGTCTGGCCAGGTCCAGGTAGACACAATGGCCCTAAACAAGGAGGTCTGGGGGTTGAGGAAGTAGAAGAGGACGCTCTATCGAGAGACCCTGCAAGTCTGAGAACCAATGCCGTCTGGGCCACGCTGGAGCGATTAGAAGTAGTATTCCTCCTTCTTGCTTGAACTTCCGTATTACCCTGGGCAGGAGTGACACTGGAGGGAACACGTATGGCAGCCAAAAGTTCCATAAAATTGCCAATGCGTCCATGAACGCTACTTGAGGATCCCTTGTCCTTGCTCCGAAGACCGGAACCTTGTGATTGTGTCGAGATGCCATCAGGTCTATATCTGGTAAGCCCCACTTGTCCAGTAGGAGTTGAAATACTTCTGGATGAAGGCTCCACTCTCCGGCGTGCATGTCCTGACAACTGAGGAAGTCCGCTTCCCAGTTGAGGACTCCTGGAATAAACACTGCTGATATAGCTGGCAGATGGCGTTCCACCCATTGGAGGATTTTTGACACTTCCATCATTGCCATGCGGCTTCGAGTGCCACTTTGATGATTTATGTATGCCACTGTGGTAGCGTTGTCTGATTGTACTTGAACAGGCCACCATGCTCTGAGCAGAGACCAGCGAGGACTTCCAGTTGATGAGCCACCCGTGGGCTTGTCGGAATTGGACTGTCAGTTCCAGATGTCTGAGGAGAACCTCCTGGGAGTTCACCAGAATCAGAAATTCGTCAAGATACGGCATGATCCTGACACCCTGAAAGCAGAGAAGAGCCGTCATGACTGCCATGACCTTGGTGAAGATCCGAGAAGCCGTGATCAGTCCGAAAGACAAGGCCTGGAATTGATAATGTAGGTTGTCAATAGCAAACCGCAGATATTGCTGAGGCAACATGGCAATAGGAATGTGCAGGAAAGCATCCTGTATGTCCAGGGATACCATATAGTCCTTGGGTTCCATGAAGAGTACAATAGAGCGCAGAGTTTCCATACGGAATTTGGATAACCTCACAAATTTGTTCAAAGATTTGAGGTTGAGTATAGGCAGGGAGGACACAATTGGTTTCGGGACTAGAAACATGGTCGAATAGTAGCTCCTGCATCTTTGAGACAGAGGTACCGGCACAATCACTCCAGTATCTAGGACAGATTGTACAACAAAGTGTAAAGACTGTGCTTTCAACGGATCCAAAGGGATAACCATCAAGCAGAACTGGTGAGGGGGGCGTCTCTTGAAGGAGATCGCGTACCCGTGAGAGACAACTTCCCGCAACCAGGCATCTGAAGTGGGTTTAACCAGGCCTGGGCGAACTGCAGAAGTCGCATCCCACCCTGGGGTCCCCCAGGGGGAGGCCTGCCCCATCATGCCGCAGGCTTGTCCTGTATGGAAGCAGCTGACGGGTGGCCTAAGATTGCTTATACTTGGGCTTGGTGGCTTTGGAAGTACGAGCCTGTCTCAAGTACGCCTGACCTTTTGCTTTACCTGGAGGTCGAAAGGAATGAAAAGTGGTACTCTTAGTCTTCGCAGCAGAAGGATTAGTACTTTGGAGAAATGCAATATGAGCTGTTGCCAAATCAGTCACGATCTTGTTCAGATCCTCTCCAAATAGTATGTCTCCCTTAAAAGGGAGAACCTCCAGGGTCTTTTTGGAGTCCAGGTCAACTTTCCAGGACCTTAACCACAAAATCCGCCGAGCCAGGATAGACGTAGTAGATGCCTTGGCTGCCATTACGCCTGCATCAGAGGCCGCCTCCTGAATATAGTGAGAGGCTGTGGTAATATACGACAGATATTGTCTGGCTGTCACGATCCGGGTATCTGGACGCCATTTCTTACCCATCAGATGCCTCCTAAGGCTGGCTCAGCGCTCCAGGACCGGATCCCATCTGTTATCCTGATGTGTACATTCCTGTATCCTCTCCTGTCACTCTGGGACGCTGTCACAGTGGACGCCATATTACACCTGGCATGGCGTCTCCCGCAGCCTCCGCCGCCGTCCCTGAACTTCTGCATGCAGAGTGTCTGAGTGGCGATTACGTCAGCCGCGGCCTCCGCTGTGTCCGCGTGGTTGGATGTGCATCTGTCAGCCTGGCGCCTCCTGTCTCCGGTGGCCGGCGCCGCCATTACTGTTTTCATTACCACATGGATTACAAACCAAACTTCCCTCCAAGTGTCTGCATGGGCGCAGCCATCTTGGATTCTGTCAGCTGATCATTTCCACCAATCTGTTCTCAGTATTGATAATCTGCATAATTGCCTAGCCAATCCCTTCCTTGCTGCAGGTATAAATACACTGTGCCTGAGCAAGGAAGGCGTCAGTGCTTTGGTTGTCAAACCTAGTTCCTGTTTGTCTCTCTCCTGTGATTGTCTTCCAGGTTCCAGCTCCTGTCTCAAGACTTCCACCATAGAGACCCGCACCAGCATTCCACCTGCGGTGTAGCCTGACTCTCCAATCCATTGTGGATTCATCTGTTTCCAGCTACAACATTACCTGCTTCCAGCTCAGCTTCCAGCAGAGTACAGCTTCCCTTAAAGGGCCGGTGTCCTTTCTACACTTTACCACTCTCCACCGGTATTATTATTTCTCCGCTCTCAAGTTCTACATTTCAGTTCATATTTCATCGCTCCCAAGTTCATTTATTATTTAACTGGTTCCAGCCAGTATCCACTCCGTGCTAACAACAGTCTGGTTCCAGCCAGTATCCACAGCAGCTGTTTTATCTTCAGCAACCCAGCTTTTCCTGGAACACCAGCTGGCACAATCCTGGGTTATCTCCATTGCTACAGTCGGGCCTGGTAAGGACTTTCCATCTAGAAGATCATAAGAACTATCTCACACTACCAGTGCCCTGTGGCTCCTGCCATCCTGTAGTACCCAGGAACTGTATTTATTCTTTGCTGACTTTTACGTTTTCTTTTACTGCTGCTGTGTTGCGGAGTTGTTATAATAAACATCATTGACTTTTATCCAAGTTGTCGTGGTCACGCCTTCGGGCAGTTATTATTCATGTTACTTACATGTCCAGGGGTCTGATACAACCTCCCAGGTTCCGGTACATCTCAGCCCCTACAACTGAGGCTGCCTCCCGTCAGCTCAGGCCCTCAGTTGTGACAGTAAGCACTGACCTAATGAATCCAGCCGGAGACCAGGATCAAGCGGCCAGGCCGATGCAAGAACTGGCAGCCCGACTAGAACATCAGGAGGCTGCACAGGGCCACATCATCCGCTGTCTCCAGGATCTCTCTACTCGGCTGGATGGGATTCAGACAACTCTCCGTGGATCAGGCGCGTCTGGTGCGTCAACCACAGTGACTCCAGCTATAACCCCACCCACCTTACCCATTTCTGCTCCACGTCTTCATCTTCCAACGCCAGCAAAATTTGACGGATCTCCAAGATTCTGCAGGGGATTTCTCAACCAGTGTGAGATTCAGTTTGAGCTACAACCTGGCAATTTTCCCAGTGACCGTACAAAAATTGCCTACATTATTTCTCTTCTCAGTGGCTCAGCCCTTGATTGGGCATCACCGTTATGGGAGAGGTCCGACACCCTGCTATCTTCCTACACTGCCTTCGTGTCAACATTCAGGCGCATCTTCGACGAGCCAGGCCGGGTAACCTCAGCTTCATCCGAGATTCTCCGTTTACGCCAGGGGTCACGTACTGTAGGACAATATCTGATACAGTTCCAGATCCTGGCATCCTAACTAGCATGGAACGACGAGGCCCTGTATGCTGCATTCTGGCATGGCTTATCTGAGCGTATTAAAGATGAGTTAGCTACCAGAGACTTACTTTCTAAGTTAGATGAGCTAATCTCACTCTGCACGAAAGTGGATTTACGTTTCAGAGAGAGAGCAACTGAGCGTGGAAGATCATCTGCTCCAAAATCTTCTGCTCCTCCTCCTCGTCAACTGTCACCATCTAAAGATGAGCCCATGCAACTTGGCCGTTCCCGTTTAACTCCTGCTGAGCGCCGAAGACGTCTCTCCGAGTTTCTCTGTCTCTATTGTGCAGCTCCGTCTCACACCATTAATGCCTGTCCCAAACGTCCGGGAAACTCCAAATCCTAGCTCGCCAAGGAGAGGGCCGGCTAGGAGTAATGATCTCCTCTCCATCTCCTCAAGATTGTAATCTCCCAGTCTCGCTTCAAGTTGCTCAACGTTATCGGAACGTCATTGCCCTCCTTGATTCCGGAGCAGCTGGGAACTTTATTACCGAAGCCTATGTTAAACGGTGGTCCCTACCCACCGAGAGACTTCCTTCGTCCATTTCTTTAACTGCCGTGGATGGCAGCAAAATTTTTGATGCAGTTATTTCTTTAAGGACTCTACCAGTTCGTCTGAGAGTGGGAGTTCTTCATTCCGAACTTATTTCTTTTTTAGTGATTCCAAGAGCCACACATCCTGTGGTCCTGGGCCTTCCATGGCTCCGTCTTCACAATCCTACAATTGATTGGACGACTACGCAAATCCTGGCATGGGGTTCCTCCTGTGCTGAGACATGTTTGTTTAAAGTATTGCCTGTCTGTTCTTCCTCCCCCAGGTCGTCTGATGTTCCACCTCCTCCATATCAAGATTTCACGGATGTGTTCAGTAAAGCTTCTGCTGATATCCTTCCTCCTCATAGAGAATGGGACTGTCCGATTGATCTCGTTCCAGGGAAGGTTCCACCTCGAGGCCGAACTTATCCGTTGTCTCTGCCTGAGACGCATTCTATGGAGGAATATATTAAAGAGAACCTAGCAAAGGGGTTCATTCGACCTTCTTCTTCTCCAGCCGGCGCAGGCTTCTTTTTTGTAAAAAAGAAAGATGGTGGTCTGCGGCCGTGCATCGACTACAGAGGTTTGAACGACATTACCATCAAGAACCGTTATCCTTTACCCCTGATTACTGAGCTCTTTGACAGAGTTAGCGGAGCTACCATCTTTACAAAGCTGGACTTGAGAGGTGCATACAATCTCATCCGGATCCGTGAGGGTGACGAGTGGAAGACCGCCTTTAACACCCGTGACGGACATTATGAGTACCTCGTCATGCCCTTCGGATTGAGCAATGCTCCAGCTGTCTTCCAGCATTTTGTCAATGAGATCTTCAGAGACATTCTATAACGTCATGTCGTGGTCTATCTAGACGATATCCTCATTTTTGCCAACGATTTAGAGGAACATCGTTTTTGGGTTAAAGAGGTTCTGTCCCGTCTCCGTGTCAATCATCTCTATTGCAAATTAGAAAAATGCGGCTTTGAAGTCAAGTCCATTCCGTTTCTAGGGTACATTGTGTCCGGTTCCGGACTAGAGATGGATCCTGAGAAACTACAAGCAATCCAAAATTGGCCGGTACCCTTAACCCTCAAAGGGGTCCAGAGGTTCTTAGGGTTCGCCAACTATTACCGAAAGTTTATACGAGACTTTTCCACCATTGTGGCGCCTATTACTGCTTTCACTAAGAAGGGTGCTAACCCGTCCAAGTGGTCTGAAGAAGCCATGCAAGCATTTCATCTTTTAAAACAAAGGTTCATCTCTGCGCCTGTTCTGAAACAGCCTGACATCGACTCTCCTTTCATCTTAGAGGTGGATGCCTCCTCCGTTGGAGTAGGAGCGGTGTTATCTCAGAGGGCTAAAGATGGCCATTTACACCCTTGCAGTTTCTTCTCCCGGAAGTTCTCCCCAGCTGAGCGCAACTATGCCATTGGCGACCAGGAGTTGCTAGCCATCAAGCTCGCTCTAGAAGAGTGGAGGTATCTGTTGGAGGGAGCTTCTCATTCAATCACCATACTTACAGACCACAAGAACCTTTTATACCTGAAGGGCGCACAATGTCTCAACCCTCGTCAGGCCAGATGGGCACTTTTCTTTTCCAGGTTCGACTTTAAACTCCAGTTCTGTCCGGGCTCTCAGAATCGCAAGGCCGATGCCCTTTCCCGCTCATGGGAGCAAGAAAATGAGTCAGAGTCTTCAGACAAGCATCCTATTATAAATCCGTTGGCATTCTCCACGGTAGGGATGGACTCTACGCCCCCATCAGGTAAAAGTTTTGTGAAGCCGATGCTAAGGAAGAAGCTCATGCATTGGGCCCATGCTTCCCGTTTTGCCGGACATACAGGTATCCAAAAAACCCTGGAGTTTATCTCTAGGTCCTATTGGTGGCCAACTCTGAAAAAGGACGTCTTGGAGTTTATTGCATCTTGCCCAAAGTGTGCCCAACATAAAGTATCCCGCCAGTCGCCTGCGGGGCAACTGGTTCCACTATCCGTTCCCCGTCGACCATGGACCCACTTGTCGATGGATTTCATTACAGACTTACCCATGTGCAACAAGTTCAATACCATCTGGGTGGTAGTTGACCGGTTCACCAAGATGGCACACTTCATTCCTCTCACCGGTCTTCCGTCAGCTTCCAAGTTGGCTCAAGTATTCATACAAGAGATCTTCCGACTCCACGGTCTTCCTGAAGAAATTATCTCAGATCGAGGAGTTCAATTCACAGCCAAATTCTGGCGAAGTTTATGTCAAGTCCTCCAAGTCAAGCTAAAGTTTTCCACGGCTTACCATCCTCAGACCAATGGTCAAACCGAGAGGGTGAATCAGGACTTGGAGGCCTTCCTCCGCATCTATGTGTCCTCCTCTCAAGATGACTGGGTTCAATTACTTCCCTGGGCCGAGTTCTGTCATAACAACCAGTATCATTCTTCATCTGCTTCAACACCATTCTTCACTAACTTTGGATTCCACCCTAAAGTCCCTGAGTTCCAACCGCTTCCAGCAACTTCTGTTCCCGCAGTGGATATCATCTTGCATCAGTTTGCCAATATCTGGAAGAGCGTACGATCAGCTCTGCTCAAGGCATCGTTCAGGTACAAGAAGTTTGCGGATAAGAAGCGTCGAGCAGTTCCTGCTCTCAAGGTGGGTGATCGGGTATGGTTATCCACGAAGAATTTGAGGTTAAGAGTTCCCAGTATGAAGTTTGCACCTCGCTATATCGGTCCTTTCAAGATTGAACAAGTCATCAATCCTGTTGCTTACAGACTCCAGTTGCCTCCCTTCTTAAAAATACCCAGGACATTCCATGTTTCCCTGTTGAAACCGCTGATCTTGAATCGGTTTCATTCCTCACTTCCTCCAACTCCGAAAGTCCAAACTCAACGAGGCGTTGAGTATGAAGTGGCCAAGATCCTGGTGAGTCCCCGTTACGGTCAACTACAATATCTTATTGACTGGAAGGGTTATGGTCCTGAGGAACGTTCATGGACCAATGCTTCTGATGTCCATGCTCCTGCCTTGGTCCGGAGATTCCATTCCAAGTTTCCTCAAAAGCCAAAGAAGTGTCCTGGGGCCACTCCTAAAGGGGGGGGTGCTGTCACGATCCGGGTATCTGGACGCCATTTCTTACCCATCAGATGCCTCCTAAGGCTGGCTCAGCGCTCCAGGACCGGATCCCATCTGTTATCCTGATGTGTACATTCCTGTATCCTCTCCTGTCACTCTGGGACGCTGTCACAGTGGACGCCATATTACACCTGGCATGGCGTCTCCCGCGGCCTCCGCCGCCGTCCCTGAACTTCTGCATGCAGAGTGTCTGAGTGGCGATTACGTCAGCCGCGGCCTCCGCTGTGTCCGCGTGGTTGGATGTGCTTCTGTCAGCCTGGCGCCTCCTGTCTCCGGTGGCCGGCGCCGCCATTACTGTTTTCATTACCACATGGATTACAAACCAAACTTCCCTCCAAGTGTCTGCATGGGCGCAGCCATCTTGGATTCTGTCAGCTGATCATTTCCACCAATCTGTTCTCAGTATTGATAATCTGCATAATTGCCTAGCCAATCCCTTCCTTGCTGCAGGTATAAATACACTGTGCCTGAGCAAGGAAGGCGTCAGTGCTTTGGTTGTCAAACCTAGTTCCTGTTTGTCTCTCTCCTGTGATTGTCTTCCAGGTTCCAGCTCCTGTCTCAAGACTTCCACCATAGAGACCCGCACCAGCATTCCACCTGCGGTGTAGCCTGACTCTCCAATCCATTGTGGATTCATCTGTTTCCAGCTACAACATTACCTGCTTCCAGCTCAGCTTCCAGCAGAGTACAGCTTCCCTTAAAGGGCCGGTGTCCTTTCTACACTTTACCACTCTCCACCGGTATTATTATTTCTCCGCTCTCAAGTTCTACATTTCAGTTCATATTTCATCGCTCCCAAGTTCATTTATTATTTAACTGGTTCCAGCCAGTATCCACTCCGTGCTAACAACAGTCTGGTTCCAGCCAGTATCCACAGCAGCTGTTTTATCTTCAGCAACCCAGCTTTTCCTGGAACACCAGCTGGCACAATCCTGGGTTATCTCCATTGCTACAGTCGGGCCTGGTAAGGACTTTCCATCTAGAAGATCATAAGAACTATCTCACACTACCAGTGCCCTGTGGCTCCTGCCATCCTGTAGTACCCAGGAACTGTATTTATTCTTTGCTGACTTTTACGTTTTCTTTTACTGCTGCTGTGTTGCGGAGTTGTTATAATAAACATCATTGACTTTTATCCAAGTTGTCGTGGTCACGCCTTCGGGCAGTTATTATTCATGTTACTTACATGTCCAGGGGTCTGATACAACCTCCCAGGTTCCGGTACATCTCAGCCCCTACAACTGAGGCTGCCTCCCGTCAGCTCAGGCCCTCAGTTGTGACACTGGCAGTGTCAGAAAAATTTAGAGGTAGCTCATCCTCAATTGCCTGACCCATGCTTCAATAGCTTTTGCAGCCCAAGAGGCTACCATAGTGGGGCTATGCACAGCACCGGTAAGTGTGTAAATATACTTCAGGCATTCCTCCACACGTTTATCCGTTGGTTCCTTCAGTGAGGTGACAGTGGTGACAGGCAGAGTAGAAGATACCACTGGACAGGCGATATGAGAGTCCACCGGCGGTGGAGTTTCCCCACTTGTTACTCAACTCCGCAGGGATAGGGTAACGAGCTAACATCTTTTTGGACAGGGAAAATTTCTTCCCTGGAGATGACCAGGATTCCTGACATATGTCAATTAAAATAAGATTTTACTTACCGGTAAATCTATTTCTCGTAGTCCGTAGTGGATGCTGGGGACTCCGTAAGGACCATGGGGAATAGACGGGCTCCGCAGGAGACAGGGCACTTTAAGAAAGAATTTGGATTCTGGTGTGTTCTGGCTCCTCCCTCTATGTCCCTCCTCCAGACCTCAGTTAGAGAAACTGTGCCCGGCAGAGCTGACAGTACAAGGAAAGGATTTTGGAATCCAGGGCAAGACTCATACCAGTCACACCAATCACACCGTATAACTTGTGATAAACATACCCAGTTAACAGTATGAACAACAATGGAGCATCAGATCAACCCTGATGCAACCATAACATAACCCTTATTTAAGCAATAACTATATACAAGTATTGCAGAAGAAGTCCGCACTTGGGACGGGCGCCCAGCATCCACTACGGACTACGAGAAATAGATTTACCGGTAAGTAAAATCTTATTTTCTCTAACGTCCTAGTGGATGCTGGGGACTCCGTAAGGACCATGGGGATTATACCAAAGCTCCCAAACGGGCGGGAGAGTGCGGATGACTCTGCAGCACTGAATGAGCAAACACAAGGTCCTCCTCAGCCAGGGTATCAAACTTGTAGAACTTTGCAAAGGTGTTTGAACCTGACCAAGTAGCTGCTCGGCAAAGCTGTAATGCCGAGACCCCTCGGGCAGCCGCCCAAGAAGAGCCCACCTTCCTTGTGGAATGGGCCTTAACTGATTTAGGCAGCGGCAACCCAGCCGCAGAATGAGCCTGCTGAATCGTGTTACAGATCCAGCGAGCAATAGTTTGCTTTGAAGCAGGCGCCCCAAGCTTGTTGGAAGCATACAGGATAAACAAAGATTCTGTTTTCCTGACCTTAGCCGTTCTGGCTACATAAACCTTCAAAGCCCCGACTACATCCAGCGACTCGGAATCCTCCAAGTCAGTAGTAGCCACAGGCACCACATTAGGTTGGTTTATATGAAAAGATGAAACCACTTTCGGCAGAAATTGTGGGCGGTCCGCAATTCTGTTCTATCCGCATGGAAAACCAGATAAGGGCTTTTATGTGACAAAGCCGCCAATTCTGACACATGCCTAGCCGAAGCCAAGGCTAATAGCATGACCACCTTCCACGTGAGATATTTTACTTCCATCGTTTTGAGTGGTTCAAACCAGTGTGATTTCAGGAAACTCAACACCACGTTAAGATCCCAAGGTGCCACTGGAGGCACAAAAGGAGGCTGAATATGCAGCACTCCCTTTACAAACGTCTGAACTTCAGGCAGAGAAGCCAGTTCTTTTTGAAAGAAAACGGATAAGGCCGAAATCTGAACCTTAATGGAACCCAATTTAAGGCCCAAAGTCACTCCCGACTGTAGGAAGTGAAGGAAAAGGCCCAGCCGGAATTCCTCCATAGGGGCATTCCTGGCCTCACACCAAGCCACATATTTTTGCCATATACAGTGATAATGTTGAGCCGTCACATCCTTCCTAGCCTCTATCAGCGTAGGAATGACCTCATCCGGAATGCCTTTTTCTGCTAGGATCCGGCGTTCAAACGCTATGCCGTCAAACGCAACCGTGGTAAGTCTTGGAACAGACAGGGCCCCTGTTGCACAAGTCCTGTCCTAGAGGCAGAGGCCACGGGTCCTCTGTGAGCATTTCTTGCAGATCTGGATACCAAGTCCTTCTTGGCCAATCCGGAACAAAGAGTATTGTTCTCACTCCTCGGTTCCTTATGATTCTCAGCACCTTGGGTATGAGAGGAAGAGGAGGAAATACATAGACCGACGGGAACACCCACGGTGTCACCAGTGCGTCCACAGCTATCGCCCGAGGGTCTCTTGACCTGGCGCAATATCTCTGCAGCTTTTTGTTGAGGCGGGATGCCATCATGGCCACCTGTGGCAGTTCCCACCGACTTGCAATCTGCATGAAGACTTCTTGATGAAGTCCCCACTCTCCCGGGTGGAGGTCTTGCCTGCTGAGGAAGTCTGCTTCCCAGTTGTCCACTCCCGGAATGAACACTGCTGACAGTGCGCTTACTTGATTCTCTGCCCAGCGAAGAATTCTGGTGGCTTCTATCATCGTCACCCTGCTCCTTGTGCCGCCTTGCGGTTTACATGAGCCACTGCGGTGATATTGTCTGACTGAATCAGAACCGGTTGGTCGCGAAGCAGGGTCTCCGCTTGACTTAGGGCGTTGTATATGGCCCTTAGTTCCAGGATATTGATGTGAAGGCAAGTCTCCTGCCTTGACCACAGCCCTTGGAAATTTCTTCCCTGTGTGACTGCCCCCCACCCTCGGAGGCTTGCATCCGTGGTCACCAGGACCCAGTCCTGAATGCGAATCTGCTACCTTCGAGAAGGTGAGCACTCTGCAGCCACCACAGGAGAGACACCCTGGCCCTGGGGGAAAGGGTGATTAACCGATGCATCTGAAGATGTGATCCGGACCACTTGTCCAGTAAGTCTCATTGGAAGGTCCTCGCATGGAACCTGCCGAAGGGAATGGCCTCGTATGATGCCACCCTCCTTCCCAGGACTCGAGTGCAGTGATGCACTGACACCTGTTTTGGTTTTAATAGATTCCTGACCAGCGTCACGAGCTCCTGAGCTCTCTCTATCGGGAGATAAACCCTTTTCTGGTCTGTGTCTAGGATCATGCCTAGGAGAGGCAGATGAGCTGTAGGAAGCAGCTGCGACTTTGGAATATATAGAATCCAGCCGTGTTGCCGTTACACTTCCAGAGAAAGTGATACGCTGTTCAGCAACTGCTCTCTTGATCTCGCTTTTATGAGATCGTCCAAGTACGTGATAATAGTGACACCTTGCTTCCGCAGGAGCACCATCATTTCCGCCATTACCTTGGTAAATATTCTCAAGGCCGTGGAGAGACCAAACGGCAACGTCTGAAATTGGTAATGACAATCCCGTACCGCAATTCTGAGGTATGCCTGATGAGGTGGATAAATGGGGACATGAAGGTATGCATCCTTTATGTCCCGAGTCACCATAAAATCTCCCCCTTTCAGGCTTGCAATGACCGCTCTTAGCGATTCCATCTTGAACTTGAACCTTTTCAGGTATATGTTCAGGGATTTTAAATTCAATATGGGTCTGACCGAACCGTCTGGTTTCGGGACTACAACATGGTCGAATAATAACCCCCTCCTTGTTAAAGGAGGGGAATCTTGACCACCACCTGTTGAAGATACAATTTGTGAATTGCAGTTAACACTGTTTCCCTCTCGTGGGGGGAAGCCGGCAGGGCCGTCGGTGAGGGGGCATCTTCTCAAAGTCCAGCTTGTATCCCTGAGACACAATATCTATTGCCCAGGGATCTAACAGGGAGTGAACCCACTTGTGGCTGAACATACGAAGGCGTGCCCCCACCGGGCCTAGCTCCGCCTGTGGAGCCCCAGCGACATGCGGTGGATTTTTGTAGAGGCCGGGGAGGACTTCTGTTCCTGGGAACTAGCTGTGTTGTGCAGCTTCTTTCCTCTGCCCCCGCCTCTGGCAAGAAAGGACGCACCTCGGACTTTCTAGTTTCTTTATTCGAAAGGCTGCATTTGATAATGTCGTGCTTTCCTAGGCTGTGCAGGAATATAAGGCAAAATATCAGAATTACCAGCTATAACTGTGGAGACCAGGTCCGAGAACCCTTCTCCACACAATCCTCAGCCTTCCATATGCCTCTTATATCGGCATCATCTGTCCATTGCATATCCTACAGGACACGTCAAGCAGAAATCGACATAGCTTTGACTCTAGGACCCAGTATACTCATGTCTCTTTGGGCATGTTTTATATATACATATCTCTTAAGACAGCATCTTTAATATATATATATCTCTATATATACATATATATATCTATATACATACTAGGGTCTCAATCTCTGCTGATAAGGTACCTGTCCACGCTGCCACAGCGCTATAAACCCATGCCGACACAATCGCCGGTCTGAGTAGTGTACCAGAATGTGCACGCTATCTGCAGGATCCCTGAGAATAGCTGTTACGTCAGGGCTACCTTTTGGGCAAACGTGACACCCTAGGGGAAGATTCCCATCATATCCTGGCCCTAGTGGGGAAAGGTTACTGCCTGAGAATTCTTTGTGGGAAACTGCAGTCTCTTGTCTGGAGATTGACGCTCTTTTTCATCATGAGAGGAGGGAAATTTACCTCAGCTTTCTTCCCCTTAAACATGTGTACCCTTGTGTCAGGGACAGATGAGTCATCAGTGATATGCAAATCATCTTTTATTACAATATACTTTTCTGCCATTTTGTCCGTAACTTTGCATTATCGTAGTCGACACAGGAGTCAAACTCCGTGTCGATATCAGTGTCTATTATTTTGGATAGTGAGCATTGAGAGACTCTAAAGGTCTCTGCGACATAGGGACAGACATGGGTAGATTTCCAGTCTGTTCTCTAATCTTTTGTGCAATAAATTCAGCTTAGCACTTAATTACACATATCCAAAGAGGTGTCGGCGTTGTCGACGGAGACACCCTCTCACACACATATTTGCTCCATCTCCTCCTTAAGGGAAGCCTTTTACCTCAGACATGTCGACACACACGTACCGACACACCACACACTCAGGGAATGCTCATCTGAAGACAATTCCCCCATAAAGCCCTTTGGAAAGACAGAGAGAGAGTATGCCAGCACACACCCCAGCGCTATTAACCCAGGAATAACACAGTAACTTAATGTTAACCCAGTAGTTGCTGTTTATATTGATTTGTGCGCCTAATTATGTGCCCCCCCCCTCTCTTTTTACCCTCTTCTACCTTGCAACTGCAGGGGAGAGACTGGGGAGCTTCCTCTCAGCGGTGCTGTGGAGAAAAAACATGGCGCTGGTGAGTGCTGAGGAAGAAGCCCCGCCCCCTCGACAGCGGGCTTCTGTCCCGCTTTCATGTACAATTTTGGCGGGGGCTCATACATATATACAGTGCCCAACTGTATATTATGCAAACTTTTGCCAAAGAGGTCTCTAATTGCTGCCCAGGGCGCCCCCCCCTGCGCCCTTACAGTGACCGGAGTATGTGGGTGTAGTGTGGGAGCAATGGCGCACAGCTGCAGTGCTGTGCGCTACCTCATATGAAGACTGGAGTCTTCTGCCGCTGATTTCGAAGTCTTCTTGCTTCTGTCACCGGCTTCTGTCTTCCGGCTCTGCGAGGGGGACGGCGGCGCGGTTCGGGGATCGGACGACCAAGGGTGCGATCCTGTTACGATCCCTCTGGAGCTAATGGTGTCCAGTAGCCTAAGAAGCAGGACCTATCTTCAGTGAGTAGGGCTGCTTCTCTCCCCTCAGTCCCACGTAGCAGAGAGTCTGTTGTCAGCAGATCTCTCTGAAAATAAAAAACCTAACAAAATACTTTCTTATTAGCAAGCTCAGGAGAGCTCACTAAGTAGCACCCAGCTCGTCCGGGCACAGATTCAAACTGAGGTCTGGAGGAGGGACATAGAGGGAGGAGCCAGAACACACCAGAATCCAAATTCTTTCTTAAAGTGCCCTGTCTCCTGCGGAGCCCGTCTATTCCCCATGGTCCTTACGAAGTCCCCAGCATCCACTAGGACGTTAGAGAAAAGGTGAGAATGCAGTAAAACTACTTTGGCAACCTTCTGACGTTTAAACTTATCAGGTTTCTTAGACGTAGCGGGGGGCTCAATATCATCATCAATCTGGAGAATCAGCTTGGTAGCCTCCACTAGGTCAGGAACATCAACTTGAGTTGTAGATTCCTCATCAGAAGCAACTGTATCAGTGTCTGATGGATCAGTATAGTCCCCATCCTCATCGGAAGACTCATCCGAAATATTAGTGGATTGTGAGGAAGAAATGGCCCGTTTAGATGACCCCTTGGCCCCAGCAGGACGAGGGGTAGGTTTTTGTCTAACCAAAGACTGATTTAATTGTTGTAACTGGGTAGACAGAGCATCCACCGAAGGCGGGTTAACAACAGGGACAATATGTGGCTGCAATGGCACAGGAGGTCCTACAGGGGACGTAAGTCGCGTTACAAGCGTCGTCAGCATATTTGAAAAAGAAGCCCAAGGTGGGTCTTGATTTGCCACTGACTGGAAGGTGCAGGGCATGCAGTACCTGAACCCACAGCTGAAACCTTTTCCTCAGTCAAATCCGTGGCGCCAGCACTGCATGATGCAGGAGCATCTGCGGATTTCCCGCCCTGTGTAGCAGACATTATTGGGAATGTAGCCTTAGGGCGCAACCGTACAATATAGCCAGACAAACACAATACCTGCAAAAGCCACCTGTGTTATGTGATAGCAAATGCAAAGCACAAGTCAGAGGATTTCAGCAGTGTGAGGGGACTGAAACACACAGTGAAAAATACAAAACAGTATATCCTGTGGAACACTATATTTTAAATGAGACCCTACGCACTTAGACCCCCAGGGTACAGAATATAGTGATAGCAATACGTGTGATACACAGAATAGAATCCACACAGCAGCTATAGGCACACACAGTCACAGGTACAATGCAGAAATTATTACATATAAACAATAAGACTGCACTGGACTAGTAAATCTACATATACAGTAGATATGTATGTATACAGATATAACAATGCACAGTAAAAACCAGTTGTATATCACAGTATACTTGTACTAAATATTCATATAGTAGTACACTTGTTCTTAACTAACACTGTCTAAAATGACATGCAGAATACTTTAGTGTCTGTAAATACACAGCGCTGACAAGACAGGTGGTTTTACAGAGGAGACATTGCCCAGCAGTCCCGGAGATCATCCCAGCTATGTAATGGCGCCAAAACCTCTATAGGGAGAGAGGGAGAGAGAGATGCAGCTCCAGGGCGGGAACACCAGCAGTAGATGGCGCCCAGAGCTGAGGGAGGGTTTACAGGTCAGCGCCTTACCTTTTTCATGTCGACCATTTTCAGGTCACCCTTTTGACCATGTCAACCTTTTGACCCTGTCGACCTTTTGTACTGTCTACCTTTTTCATGTCGAACTTTTGACCCTGTCAACCTAATGTCTGTCTAACATAAGGGGGCTATCTATTGACTGTCTAACTAGACACGATCTATCTTTTATACCACACCCTGCATAGGGTGTACACGCCCACATGGCTCTGGCCACATCCATTCAGCACTGGTCACAGCTCCTCTTCTTCTCAGTATAAGCCCTTGAAATTTTTCAGCTCCAGGCCCATGTGCAGTGGCATAACTACCACCCCCACAGTCATTGCGGAAATTTAGAGGTATAGGGCTGTGCGCGGAGGGGCTGCTGCTGATTCACTACAGATTGACATGCGGACTTGTCCCTCCCAAAAAGGCGCCAACATAGAGGAGACAGATGGTAGAGATCATACTTGACCTCTAGTATCTGAAGGCTGGGAAGTGCCGGGACTCAGGAGCCGAGCGCATAGCGCTGGGGCCGCTGCATCCTTAAACCCATGGCAACAAAACAAGCATTACCCTTTGGCAACGAGCATTAGACACCTAGCACATGAAACCCCTGGCAACAAGAATTACCACTTTGCAACGAGCGTTACACACCCAGAGCATGAAACCCCTGGCAACAAGCATTACCTCTTGTAATATAGTTTCTGAGGTTGAAAAAAGACAATTTGTCCATTGAGTTCAACCTATTTGTAGTCTCCTACGCAGTATTTTAGGACTAATTTTATCTGCTGTGAATGTCGGCCATTGTGTTTATGCCTTTTTTTTTTTTTAACTATAGTGCGTGATCTGCCCACCATAAGGGTTATATAAGGTATATCCTTACTCATTGGGAATTTATCTAGCCCATTCTTAAAAGTATTGACCGAGTCCGCCATTACTACTATCTCAGACAGGGACTTCCAAACACGTATTGGCCTTACTGTGAAGAAACCTTTTCGCCTCTGTGTGCGAAATCTCCCCTCCTCCAAACTGAGCGGATGTCCACGTGTCTTCTGTGTCAATCTTATCAAACACAGATCCTCTGCAAGCTTTGTGTATTGTTCCCTTATATATTTGTAAATGTTAATCATGTCCCCCCTTAATCTCCTCTTTTCCACTGTAAACATGCCTAGCAAGCCTTTCCTTATACTCCAGCGTCTCCATTCCCTTAATCAGTTTGGTCGACCGCCTCTGAACCTTTTCTAGTTCCAGGATATCCTTTTTGTAATATGGTGTCCAAAATTGTGCACAGTATTCAAGATGTGGCCTCACTAGGGATTTATATAATGGGAGTACAACACTCTCATCTAGGGAAGCCATTCCCGCGCCATTTTTTCAATCCTAATTTTACCCCATTTAGTATGTAGGTGGTATTTTTGTTCTTGCTACCAAAGTGCATTACCTTAAACTTGTCTGTATCGAACCTCATTCTCCATTTGGCTGCCCATGCTTCCAGTTTATATAAGTCATTCTGAAGAGACTCAGCATCTCCCTCCGAATTCATAACCTTACACAGTTTGGTATCTTCTGCAAAAATTGACACCATGCTCTCTAGACCTACTGCTAGATCATTTACGAAAATGTTAAACAATAGTGGTCCAAGTACAGACCTTTGTGGCAACCCACTTAGTAGTTCAGTCCAATTTGAAAAAGTTCCATTTACCACAACTCGGTGCTACCTATTATCCAACCAATTTCTAACCCAAGTGCATATTGTGCTCTCTAGCCCATTATTGTGACTTATAGATAAGTCTCATATGCGGTACTGTGTTGGTGTCACGGGCTGATCTGATTGTGTTCCCAGTAATGACCTGGGTGAGCCAGTGGAGGGCGTAGGGAGGCAGAAGTTAGGTGGATTGAGATATGGACAAGTCATATGCTGGAGCACTCTGGAAGTTTACACAGTGAGCACAGAGAATTGGCAAGACCTGAAGCAGAGGAGCGGAGTCTAACTCGCCAAGGGTTTTCGCCAGTGACCCCCGCCAGGGGATATGGTCTTCGCTGCACCTGGCGGGCAGGTCACAGCCCTCTGCTCAGGTTCCTCTGTGGAGGCTGTGAGACACTCGGGTATACAGGGATGCTTAATACCGGATTATACTGAAGTGCTTAGCCATCGGTGGTCAGTCCGATGGAGACGTGAAAGGTAAGTATATCGGAGATGGTGAACTCTGGAGTGCTTGGGTAGCTGAGGATATCCGGAGCCTGTGAGGGGAATCCTGGCCGAGCACCGCAGACTGGTAACACACTTAGATGGAGATAGTGGAAGTCTCTGGCGGCAGGTAAGTAACCAGGAAAGGCAGGTACAGCAGGACACAGGTAAACAGATCGACAGAAATTTTTTGGATCGGGGGAGAAACATTTCTAGTTACGCCACTGCCCATGTGGTTCTTAGGGGTCTATTCATGAAGCAGTGAAAAGAGTGGAGAAACAGACCAGTGAAGAAGTTGCCCACGGCAATCAATCAGCATCTCTCTTACATTTTATAGAAAGTACACTATCGTTCAAAAGTTTGGGGTCACCGGGACAATTTCCTTATTTTTTTAAAGAAAAGCAATGTTTTTTTCAATGAAGATAACATTAAATTAATCAGAAATACACTCTATATATTGTTAATGTGGTAAATGACTATACTAGCTACAAATGTCTGTTTTTTAAAGGAATATCTACATAGGTGTATAGAGGCCCATTTCCAGCAACCATCACTCCAGTGTTCTAATGGTACACTGTGTTTGCTAATCGTGTTAGAAGACTAATGGATAATAAGAAAACCCTTGTGCAATTATGTTAGCACAGTTGAAAACGGGCTTGTTCATTAGAGAAGCTATAAAACCGGCCTTCCTTTGAGCTAGTTGAGTATCTGGAGCATCACATTTGTGGGTTCGATTATAGTCTCAAAATGGCCAGAAAAAGAACTTTCATGTGAAATTTGACAGTCTATTCTTGTTCTTCTAAATGAAGGCTATTCCATGCGAGAAACTGCCAAGAAACTGAACATTTCCTACAATGGTGTGTGCTACTCCCTTCAGAGAACAGCACAAACAGGCTCTAACCAGAGTAGAAAGAGAAGTGGGAGGCTCCGGTGCACAACTAAGCAAGACAAGTACATTAGAGTCTCTAGTTTGAGAAATAGACGCTTCACAGTTCCTCAACTGGCAGCTTCATTAAATGGCACCCGCAAAACGCCAGTGTCAACGTCTACAGTGAAGAGGTGATTCCGGGATGCTATCCTTCTAGGCAGAGTGGTAAAGCAAAAGCCATATCTGAGACTGGCCAATAAAAAGAAAAGATTAATATGGGCAAAATAACAGACATTGGACACAGGAAGATTGGAAAAAAAATAAGAATTTACTTACCGATAATTCTATTTCTCGTAGTCCGTAGTGGATGCTGGGAACTCCGTAAGGACCATGGGGAATAGCGGCTCCGCAGGAGACTGGGCACAAAAGTAAAGCTTTAGAACTACCTGGTGTGCACTGGCTCCTCCCCCTATGACCCTCCTCCAAGCCTCAGTTAGGATACTGTGCCCGGACGAGCGTACACAATAAGGAAGGATTTTGAATCCCGGGTAAGACTCATACCAGCCACACCAATCACACCATATAACTTGTGATCTAAACCCAGTTAACAGCATGATAACAGAGGAGCCTCTAAAACAGATGGCTCACTACAGCAATAACCCGATTTTTTGGTAACAATAACTATGTACCAGTATTGCAGACAATCCGCACTTGGGATGGGCGCCCAGCATCCACTACGGACTACGAGAAATAGAATTATCGGTAAGTAAATTCTTATTTTCTCTAACGTCCTAAGTGGATGCTGGGGACTCCGTAAGGACCATGGGGATTATACCAAAGCTCCCAAATGGGCGGGACAGTGCGGATGACTCTGCAGCACCAAATGAGAGAACTCCAGGTCCTCCTCAGCCAGGGTATCAAATTTGTAGAATTTTACAAACGTATTTGCTCCTGACCAAGTAGCTGCTCGGCAAAGTTGTAAAGCCGAGACCCCTCGGGCAGCCGCCCAAGATGAGCCCACCTTCCTTGTGGAATGGGCTTTTACAGATTTTGGCTGTGGCAGGCCTGCCACAGAATGTGCAAGCTGAATTGTACTACAAATCCAACGAGCAATAGTCTGCTTAGAAGCAGGAGCACCCAGCTTGTTGGGTGCATACAGAATAAACAACGAGTCAGATTTTCTGACTCCAGCCGTCCTGGAAACCTATATTTCCAGGGCTCTGACAACGTCTAGCAACTTGGAGTCCTCCAAGTCCCTAGTAGCCGCAGGCACCACAATAGGTTGATTCAGGTGAAACGCTGAAAACCACCTTAGGGAGAAACTGAGGACAAGTCCTCAATTCCGCCCTGTCCGAATGGAAAATCAGATAAGGGCTTTTACAGGATAAAGCCGCCAATTCTGACACGCACCTGGCCCAGGCCAGGGCCAACAGCATGACCACTTTCCATGTGAGATATTTTAACTCCACATATTTAAGTGGTTCAAACCAATGTGACTTTTGGAACCCAAAAACTACATTTAGATCCCAAGGTGCCACTGGAGGCACAAAAGGAGGCTGTATATACAGTACCCCTTTCACAAACGTCTGAACTTAAGGGACTGAAGCTAGTTCTTTTTGGAAGAAAATTGACAGGGCCGAAATTTGAACCTTAATGGACCCCCATTTCAGGCCTATAGACACTCCTGTTTGCAGGAAATGTAGGAATCGACCTAGTTGAAAATTCCTCCGTCGGGGCCTTACTGGCCTCGCACCACGCAACATATTTTCGCCAAATGCGGTGGTAATGTTTTGCGGTTATATCTTTCCTGGCTTTGATCAGGATAGGAATGACTTCATCCGGAATGCCTTTCTCCTTCAGGATCCGGCGTTCAACCGCCATGCCGTCAAACGCAGCCGCGGTAAGTCTTGGAACAGACAGGGTCCTTGCTGGAGCAGGTCCCTTCTTAGAGGTAGAGGCCACGGATCTTTCGTGAGCATCTCTTGAAGTTCCGGTTACCAAGTCCATCTTGGCCAATTCGGAGCCACGAATATAGTGCTTACTCCTCTCCATCTTATAATTCTCAGTACCTTGGGTATGAGAGGCAGAGGAGGGAACACATACACTGACCGGTACACCCACTGTGTTACCAGAGCGTCTACAGCTATTGCCTGAGGGTCCCTTGACCTGGCGCAATACTTGTCGAGTTTTATAAACATGTGGAAGACTTCTGGGTGAAGTCCCCACTCTCCCGGGTGGAGGTCGTGTCTGCTGAGAAAGTCTGCTTCCCAGATGTCCACTCCCGGAATGAATATTGCTGACAGTGCTATCACATGATTTTCCGCCCAGCGAAGAATCCTTGCAGCTTCTGCCATTGCCCTCCTACTTCTTGTGTCACCCTGCCTGTTTACGTGGGTGACTGCCGTGATGTTGTCCGAATGGATCAACTCCGGGTGACCTTGAAGCAGAGGTCTTGCTGAGCTTAGAGCATTGTAAATGGCCCTTAGCTTCAGGATATTTATGTGAAGTGATGTCTCCAGGCTTGATCATAAGCTCTGGAAATTCCTTCCCTGTGTGACTGCTCCCCAGCCTCGCAGGCTGGCATCCGTGGTCACCAGGACCCAGTCCTGAATGTGCGGCCCTCTAGAAGATGAGCACTCTGCAACCACCACAGGAGAGACACCCTTGTGCTTGGTGCCAGGGTTATCCGCTGATGCATCTGAAGATGCGACCCGGACCATTTGTCCAGCAGGTCCCACTGGAAAGTTCTTGCGTGGAATCTGCCGAATGGGATTGCTTCGTAGGAAGCCACCATTTTTCCCAGAACCATTTCATTGATGTACTGAGACTTGGCTCGGTTATAGGAGGTTCCCGACTAGCTCGGATAACTCCCTAACTTTCTCCTCCGGGAGAAACACCTTTTTCTGGACTGTGTCCAGGATCATCCCTAGGAACAGAAGACGAGTCGTCGGAATCAGCTGCGATTTTGGAATATTGAGAATCCAATCGTGCTGCCGCAACACTACCTGAGATAGTGCTACACCGACCTCCAACTGTTCCCTGGATCTTACCCTTATCAGGGAATCGTCCAAATAAGGGATAACTAAAATTCCCTTCCTTCGAAGGAGTATCATCATTTCGGCCATTACCTTGGTAAAGACCCAGGGTGCCGTGGACCATCCATACGGCAGCGTCTGAAACTGATAGTGACAGTTCTGTACCATAAACCTGAGGTACCCTTGGTGAGAAGGGTAAATTGGGACATGAAGGTAAGCATCCTTGATGTCCCGAGACATCATGTAGTCCCCTTCTTCCAGGTTCGCAATCACTGCTCTGAGTGACTCAATCTTGAATTTGAACCTCCGTATGTAAGTGTTCAAGATTTTAGATTTAGAATCGGTCTCACCGAGCCGTCCGGCTTCGGTACCACAACCGTGTGGAATAATACCCCGTTCCCTGTTGCAGGAGGGGTACCTTGATTATCACCTGCTGGGAATACAGCTTGTGAATGGCTTCCAAAACTGCCTCCCTGTCAGAAGGAGACATCGGTAAAGCCGACTTTAGGAAACGGCGAGGGGGAGACGTCTCGAATTCCAATTTGTACCCCTGAGATATCACCTGAAGGATCCAGGGGTCTACTTGCGAGTGAGCCCACTGCGCGCTGAAATTCATTGAGACGGGCCCCCACCGTGCCTGGTTCTGCTTGTAAAGCCCCAGCGTCATACTGAGGGCTTGGCAGAGGCGGGAGATGGCTTCTGTTCCTGGGAACTGGCTGATTTCTGCAGCCTTTTTCCTCTCCCTCTGTCACGGGGCAGAAATGAGGAACCTTTTGCCCGCTTGCCCACAAAAAGACTGCGCCTGATAATACGGCGTCTTCTTATGTTGAGAGGCGACCTGGGGTACAAACGTGGATTTCCCAGCTGTTGCCGTGGCCACCAGGTCTGAAAGACCGACCCCAAATAACTCAACCCCTTAATAAGGCAATACTTCCAAATGCCGTTTGGAATCCGCATCACCTGACCACTGTCGTGTCCATAACCCTCTACTGGCAGAAATGGACAACGCACTTAGACTTGATGCCAGTCGGCAAATATTCCGCTGTGCATCACGCATATATAGAAATGCATCTATCAAATGCTCTATAGGCAATAATATATCAATATTTTCAGTCAGGGAATCCGACCACGCCAACCCAGCACTGCACATCCAGGCTGAGGCGATTGCTGGTCGCAGTATAACACCAGTATGTGTGTAAATACATTTTAGGATACCCTCCTGCTTTCTATCAGCAGGAACCTTAGGGGCGGCCATCTCAGGAGAGGATAGAGCCCTTGTTCTTACAAGCGTGTGAGCGCTTTATCCACCCTAGGGGGTGTTTCCCAACGCACCCTAACCTCTGGCGGGAAAGGATATAATGCCAATAACATTTTAGAAATTATCAGTTGTTATCGGGGGAAACCCACGCTTCATCACACACCTCATTTAATTTCTCAGATTCAGGAAAACTACAGGTAGTTTTTCCTCACCGAACATAATACCCCTTTTTGGTGGTACTCGTATTATCAGAAATGTGTAAAACATTTTTCATTGCCTCAATCATGTAACGTGTGGCCCTACTGGAAGTCACTTTTGTCTCTTCACCGTCGACACTGGAGTCAGTATCCGTGTCGGCGTCTATATCTGCCATCTGAGGTAACGGGCGATTTAGAGCCCCTGACGGCCTATGAGACGTCTGGACAGGCACAAGCTGAGTAGCCGGCTGTCTCATGTCAACCACTGTCTTTTATACAGAGTGTCACGATCCGGGTATCTGGACGCCATTTCTTACCTATCAGATGCCTTCTAAGGCTGGCTCAGCGCTCCAGGACCGGATCCCATCTGTCATCCTGATGTGCGCATTCCCGCATCCTCTCCTGTCTCTCTGGACGCAGTCACAGTAACGCCTTATACATCTGGCATGGCGTCTCCCGCGGCCTCCGCCGCCGTCCCTGAGCTTCTGCATTCGGAGTGGCGATTACGTCAGCCGCGGCCTCCGCTGTGTCCGCGTGGTCGGATGTGCATCTGTCAGCCTGACGTCTCCTGTCTCCGGTGGCCGGCGCCGCCATTACTGTTTTCCAGACCACATGGATTACAATCCAAACTTCCCTCCAAGTGTCTGCATGGGCGCAGCCATCTTGGATTCTGTCAGCTGATCTTTCCTACCAATCCGTTGTCAGTATTATTAATTTGCATAATTGCCTAGCCAATGCCTTCCTTGCTGCAGGTATAAATAGGTTGTGCCTGAGCAAGGAAGGCGTCAGTGCTTTGGTTGTCAAACCTAGTTCCAGTTTGTCTCTCTCCTGTGGTTGTTTTCCAGGTTCCAGTTCCTATCTCCAAACCTCCACTAAAGAGACCCGCACCAGCATTCCACCTGCGGTGTAGCCTGACTCTCCTATCCTCATTGGATTCATCTGCTTCCAGCTACAGAACCACCTGCTTTCAGCATCCAGCTTCCAGCAGAGGTCAGCTCTTCTTAAAGTGCCGGTACCCTTTTCTGCATATTATCATTTATCACCGGCATTATAATTTCACCGCTCTCAATCTCCAAACATCACTTCATATTTCATCGCTCTCAAGCTACATTTATTATTTGACTGGTTCCAGCCAGTACCCACTCCATGCCAACATCAGTCTGGTTCCAGCCAGTACCCACAGCAGCCGTTTTATCCACAGCAGCCCAGCTTTTCCTGGAACACCAGCTGGTACGATCCTGGGCTATCTCCATTGCTACAGTCGGGCCTGGTAAGGACTTTCCAACTAGAAGATTATAAGAACTATCTCACACTACCAGAGCCCTGTGGCCCTTGCCACCCTGTAGTACCCAGGAACTGTATTAATTCTCTGCTGATTTTTATGTTTTCTTTTTACTACTGCTGTGTTTCGGAGTTTTGTCATAAATAAACATCATTGACTTTTATCCTGGTTGTCGTGGTCACGCCTTCGGGCAATTCTGTTACATGTTACTTACATGTCTAGGGGTCTGATACAACCTCCCAGGTTCCACTATACCTCAGCCCCTACAACTGAGGCTGCCTCCCTTCAGCTCAGGCCCTCAGTTGTGACAGTAAGCACTGACCATATGAATCCAGCCGGAGACCAGGATCAAGCGGCCAGGCCGATGCAAGAACTGGCAGCCCGACTTGAACATCAGGAGGCTGCACAGGGCCACATCATCCGCTGTCTCCAGGATCTCTCTACTCGGCTGGATGGGATTCAGACAACCCTCCGTGGATCAGACGCGTCCGGTGCGTCAACCACAGTGACTCCAGCTATAACCCCACCCACCTTACCCATTTCTGCTCCACGTCTTCATCTTCCAACGCCAGCAAAATTTGACGGATCTCCAAGATTCTGCAGGGGATTTCTCAACCGGTGTGAGATTCAGTTTGAGCTACAACCTGGCAATTTTCCCAGTGACCGTACAAAAATTGCCTACATTATCTCTCTTCTCAGTGGCTCAGCCCTTGATTGGGCATCACCGTTATGGGAGAGGTCCGACACCCTGCTATCCTCCTATACTGCATTCGTGTCAACATTCAGGCGTATCTTCGACGAGCCAGGCCGGGTAACTTCAGCTTCATCTGAGATACTTCGTTTACGCCAGGGATCATGTACTGTAGGACAATATCTTATACAGTTCCAGATCCTGGCATCTGAACTGGCATGGAACGACGAGGCCCTGTATGCTGCATTCTGGCATGGTTTATCCGAGCGTATTAAAGATGAGTTAGCTACCAGAGACTTACCCTCCAAGTTAGATGAGCTAATCTCACTTTGTACAAAAGTTGACTTACGTTTCAGAGAGAGAGCAACTGAGCGTGGAAGATCATCTGCTCCAAAATCTTCTGCTCCTCCTCCTCGCCAACTGTCACCAACTAAAGATGAACCCATGCAAATTGGCCGTTCCCGTTTAACTCCTGCTGAGCGCCGAAGACGTCTCTCTGAGTCTCTCTGTCTTTATTGTGCAGCTCCGTCTCACACTATTAATGCCTGTCCCAAACGTCCGGGAAAACTCCAAATCCTAGCTCGCCAAGGAGAGGGCCGGCTAGGAGTAATGATCTCCTCTCCATCTCCTCAAGATTGTAATCTCCCAGTCTCGCTTCAAGTTGCTCAACGTTATCAGAACGTCATTGCCCTCCTGGATTCCGGAGCAGCTGGGAACTTTATTACCGAAGCCTATGTTAAACGGTGGTCCCTACCCACCGAGAGACTTCCTTCCTCCTTTTCCTTAACTGCCGTGGATGGCAGTAAAATTTTTGATACAGTTATTGCTCTAAGGACTTTACCAGTTCGTCTGAGAGTGGGAGTTCTTCATTCCGAACTTATTTCACTTTTAGTGATTCCAAGAGCCACACATCCTGTGGTCCTGGGCCTTCCATGGCTCCGTCTTCACAATCCTACAATTGATTGGACGACTACGCAAATTCTGGCATGGGGTCCCTCCTGTGCTGAGACATGTTTGTTTAAAGTGTTGCCTGTCTGTTCTTCCTCCCCCAGGTCGTCTGATGTTCCACCTCCTCCATATCAAGATTTCACGGATGTGTTCAGTAAAGCTTCTGCTGATATCCTTCCTCCTCATAGAGAATGGGACTGCCCGATTGATCTCGTTCCAGGGAAGGTTCCACCTCGAGGCCGAACTTATCCGTTGTCTCTGCCTGAGACGCATTCTATGGAGGAATACATTAAAGAGAACCTAGCAAAGGGGTTTATTCGACCTTCTTCTTCTCCAGCCGGCGCAGGCTTCTTTTTTGTAAAAAAGAAAGATGGTGGTCTGCGGCCGTGCATCGACTACAGAGGTTTGAACGACATTACCATCAAGAACCGCTATCCTTTACCCCTGATTACTGAGCTCTTTGACAGAGTTAGCGGAGCTACCATCTTTACAAAGCTGGACCTGAGAGGTGCATACAATCTCATCCGGATCCGTGAGGGTGACGAGTGGAAGACCGCATTTAACACCCGTGACGGACATTATGAGTACCTCGTCATGCCCTTCGGATTGAGCAATGCTCCAGCTGTCTTCCAGCATTTCGTCAATGAGATTTTCAGAGACATTCTATACCGTCATGTCGTGGTCTATCTAGATGATATCCTCATTTTTGCCAACAATTTAGAGGAACATCGTTTTTGGGTAAAGGAGGTTCTGTCCCGTCTCCGTGTCAATCATCTCTACTGCAAATTAGAGAAATGCGTCTTTGAAGTCAAGTCCATTCCGTTTCTAGGGTACATTGTGTCCGGTTCCGGACTAGAGATGGATCCTGAGAAACTACAAGCAATCCAGAATTGGCCGGTACCCTTAACCCTCAAAGGGGTCCAGAGGTTCTTAGGGTTCGCCAATTATTACCGAAAGTTTATACGAGACTTTTCCACCATTGTGGCGCCTATTACTGCTTTCACCAAGAAGGGTGCTAACCCGTCCAAGTGGTCTGAAGAAGCCATGCAAGCTTTTCATCTTTTAAAACAGAGGTTCATCTCTGCGCCTGTCCTGAAACAGCCTGACATCGACTCTCCTTTCATCCTAGAGGTGGATGCCTCCTCCGTTGGAGTAGGAGCGGTGTTATCTCAGAGGGCTAAAGATGGCCATTTACATCCTTGCAGTTTCTTCTCACGGAAGTTCTCCCCAGCGGAGCGCAACTATGCCATTGGCGACCAGGAGTTGCTAGCCATCAAGCTCGCTCTAGAGGAGTGGAGATATCTGTTGGAGGGAGCTTCTCATTCAATCACCATCCTTACAGACCACAAGAACCTTCTATATCTGAAAGGCGCACAATGTCTCAACCCTCGTCAGGCCAGATGGGCACTTTTCTTTTCCAGGTTCGACTTTAAACTCCAGTTCTGTCCGGGCTCTCAGAATCGCAAGGCCGATGCCCTTTCCCGCTCATGGGAGCAAGAAAATGAGTCAGAGTCTTCAGACAAGCATCCTATTATAAATCCGTTGGCATTCTCCACGGTAGGGATGGACTCTACGCCCCCATCAGGGAAAAGTTTT
The DNA here is from genome assembly GCF_028390025.1 of Pseudophryne corroboree. Classification (NCBI taxonomy): domain Eukaryota; kingdom Metazoa; phylum Chordata; class Amphibia; order Anura; family Myobatrachidae; genus Pseudophryne; species Pseudophryne corroboree. The sequence continues at coordinate 412,489,484 of NC_086447.1, read as the reverse complement.
GTGAAGCCGACACTAAGGAAGAAGCTCATGCATTGGGCCCATGCTTCCCGCTTTGCCGGACATACAGGTATCCAAAAAACCCTGGAGTTTATCTCTAGGTCCTATTGGTGGCCAACTCTGAAAAAGGACGTTTTGGAGTTTATTGCATCTTGCCCAAAGTGTGCTCAACATAAAGTATCCCGCCAGTCGCCTGCGGGGCAACTGGTTCCACTATCTGTTCCCCGTCGACCATGGACCCATTTGTCGATGGATTTTATTACAGATTTGCCCATGTGCAACAAGTTTAATACCATCTGGGTGGTAGTTGACCGGTTCACCAAGATGGCACACTTCATTCCTCTCACCGGTCTTCCGTCAGCTTCCAAGTTGGCTCAAATATTCATACAAGAGATCTTCCGACTCCACGGTCTTCCTGAAGAAATCATCTCAGATCGAGGAGTTCAATTCACAGCCAAATTCTGGCGAAGTTTATGTCAAGTCCTCCAAGTCAAGCTAAAGTTTTCCACGGCTTACCATCCTCAGACCAATGGTCAAACTGAGAGGGTGAATCAGGACTTGGAGGCCTTCCTCCGCATCTATGTGTCCTCCTCTCAAGATGACTGGGTTCAATTACTTCCCTGGGCCGAGTTCTGTCATAACAACCAGTATCATTCTTCATCTTCTTCAACACCATTCTTCACCAACTTTGGATTCCACCCTAAAGTCCCTGAGTTCCAACCGCTTCCAGCAACTTCTGTTCCCGCAGTGGATATCACCTTGCATCAGTTTGCCAATATCTGGAAGAGCGTACGATCAGCTCTGCTCAAGGCATCGTTCAGGTACAAGAAGTTTGCGGATAAGAAGCGTCGAGCAGTTCCTGCTCTCAAGGTGGGTGATCGGGTATGGTTATCCACGAAGAATTTGAGGTTAAGAGTTCCCAGTATGAAGTTTGCACCTCGCTACATCGGTCCTTTTAAAATTGATCAAGTCATCAATCCTGTTGCTTACAGACTCCAGTTGCCTCCCTTCTTAAAAATACCCAGGACATTCCATGTTTCCCTGTTGAAACCGCTAATCTTGAATCGGTTTCATTCCTCACTTCCTCCAACTCCGAAAGTCCAAACTCAACGAGGCGTTGAGTATGAAGTAGCCAAGATCCTGGACTCACGTCACCGTTACGTCAACTTCAGTATCTTATTGACTGGAAGGGTTATGGCCCTGAGGAACGTTCTTGGACCAATGCTTCTGATGTCCATGCTCCTGCCTTGGTCCGGAGATTCCATTCCAAGTTTCCTCAAAAGCCAAAGAAGTGTCCTGGGGCCACTCCTAAAGGGGGGGGTGCTGTCACGATCCGGGTATCTGGACGCCATTTCTTACCTATCAGATGCCTTCTAAGGCTGGCTCAGCGCTCCAGGACCGGATCCCATCTGTCATCCTGATGTGCGCATTCCCGCATCCTCTCCTGTCTCTCTGGATGCAGTCACAGTAACGCCTTATACATCTGGCATGGCGTCTCCCGCGGCCTCCGCCGCCGTCCCTGAGCTTCTGCATTCGGAGTGGCGATTACGTCAGCCGCGGCCTCCGCTGTGTCCGCGTGGTCGGATGTGCATCTATCAGCCTGACGTCTCCTGTCTCCGGTGGCCGGCGCCGCCATTACTGTTTTCCAGACCACATGGATTACAATCCAAACTTCCCTCCAAGTGTCTGCATGGGCGCAGCCATCTTGGATTCTGTCAGCTGATCTTTCCTACCAATCCGTTGTCAGTATTATTAATTTGCATAATTGCCTAGCCAATGCCTTCCTTGCTGCAGGTATAAATAGGTTGTGCCTGAGCAAGGAAGGCGTCAGTGCTTTGGTTGTCAAACCTAGTTCCAGTTTGTCTCTCTCCTGTGGTTGTTTTCCAGGTTCCAGTTCCTATCTCCAAACCTCCACTAAAGAGACCCGCACCAGCATTCCACCTGCGGTGTAGCCTGACTCTCCTATCCTCATTGGATTCATCTGCTTCCAGCTACAGAACCACCTGCTTTCAGCATCCAGCTTCCAGCAGAGGTCAGCTCTTCTTAAAGTGCCGGTACCCTTTTCTGCATATTATCATTTATCACCGGCATTATAATTTCACCGCTCTCAATCTCCAAACATCACTTCATATTTCATCGCTCTCAAGCTACATTTATTATTTGACTGGTTCCAGCCAGTACCCACTCCGTGCCAACATCAGTCTGGTTCCAGCCAGTACCCACAGCAGCCGTTTTATCCACAGCAGCCCAGCTTTTCCTGGAACACCAGCTGGTACGATCCTGGGCTATCTCCATTGCTACAGTCGGGCCTGGTAAGGACTTTCCAACTAGAAGATTAAGAACTATCTCACACTACCAGAGCCCTGTGGCCCTTGCCACCCTGTAGTACCCAGGAACTGTATTTATTCTCTGCTGATTTTTATGTTTTCTTTTTACTACTGCTGTGTTACGGAGTTTTGTCATAAATAAACATCATTGACTTTTATCCTGGTTGTCGTGGTCACGCCTTCGGGCAATTCTGTTACATGTTACTTACATGTCTAGGGGTCTGATACAACCTCCCAGGTTCCACTATACCTCAGCCCCTACAACTGAGGCTGCCTCCCTTCAGCTCAGGCCCTCAGTTGTGACACAGAGCTGACACTGTCACGTAATTCCTTCCAACAGTTCATCCACTCAGGTGTTGACCCCCTAGGGGGTGACATCACTATTACAGGCAATCTGCTCCGTCTCCACATCATTTTTCTCCTCATACATGTCGACACAAACGTACCGACATACAGCACACACACAGGGAATGCTCTGATAGAGGACAGGACCCCACTAGCCCTTTGGGGAGACAGAGGGAGAGTTTGCCAGCACACACCAGAGCGCTATATATATATACAGGGATAACCTTATATAAGTGTTTTTCCCCTTATAGCTGCTGTATCTTTTAATACTGCGCGTAATTAGTGCCCCCCTCTCTTTTTTAACCCTTTTTGCAGTGTAGTGACTGCAGGGGAGAGCCAGGGAGCTTCCCTCCAACGGAGCTGTGAGGGAAAATGGCGCCAGTGTGCTGAGGAGATAGGCTCCGCCCCCTTATCGGCTGCCTTATCTCCCGTTTTTCTATGTATTCTGGCAGGGGTTAAATTCATCCATATAGCCCAGGAGCTATATGTGATGCATTTTTTGCCATCCAAGGAGTTTTTATTGCGTCTCAGGGCGCCCCCCCCCAGCGCCCTGCACCCTCAGTGACCGGAGTGTGAAGTGTGCTGAGAGCAATGGCGCACAGCTGCAGTGCTGTGCGCTATCTTGTTGAAGACAGGACGTCTTCTGCCGCCGATTTTCCGGACCTCTTCTGTCTTCTGGCTCTGTAAGGGGGCCGGCGGCGCGGCTCTGGGACCCATCCATGGCTGGGCCTGTGATCGTCCCTCTGGAGCTAATGTCCAGTAGCCTAAGAAGCCCAATCCACTCTGCACGCAGGTGAGTTCGCTTCTTCTCCCCTTAGTCCCTCGATGCAGTGAACCTGTTGCCAGCAGGTCTCACTGAAAATAAAAAACCTAAAACTAAACTTTTCACTAAGCAGCTCAGGAGAGCCACCTAGTGTGCACCCTTCTCGTTCGGGCACAAAAATCTAACTGAGGCTTGGAGGAGGGTCATAGGGGGAGGAGCCAGTGCACACCAGGTAGTTCTAAAGCTTTACTTTTGTGCCCAGTCTCCTGCGGAGCCGCTATTCCCCATGGTCCTTACGGAGTCCCCAGCATCCACTTAGGACGTTAGAGAAAAGTGTTATGGACAGACGAATCAAAGTTTGAGGTGTATGGATGACAAAGAAGAACATTTTTGAGATGCAGAACAAGTGAAAAGATGCTGGAAGAGTGTCTGACGCCCTCTGTCAAGCACAGTGGCGGTAATGTGATGGTCTGTGGCTGCTTTGATGCTGGTAAAGTGGGAGATTTGTACAAGGTAAAAAGGATTTTGAATAAGGAAGGCTATCACTCCATTTTGCAACGCCATGCCATACCCTGTGGACAGCGCTTGGAGCCAATTTTCTCCTCCAACAGGACAATGACCCAAAGTACACCTCCAAATTATGCAAGAACTATTTGGGGAGGTAGCAGGCAGCTGGAATTCTGTCTGTAATGGATTGGCCAGCGCAGTCGCCAGATCTCAGCCTCATTGAGCAGTTGTGGGAGCAGCTTTACCTTATGGTACGCAAGAAGTGCCCATCAAGCCAATCTAACTTGTGGGAGGTTCTTCAGGAAGCGTGGGGTGACATTTCTTCAGATTACCTCAACAAATTAACAGCTAGAATGCCAAAGCTGTAATTTGGCATTGTAATGCAATGCTGTAATTGTAATGCTGTAATTGCTGCAAAGGGAGCATTCTTTGACGAAAGCAAAGTTTGAAGGCCAAAATTATTATTTCAAATAAAAATCATTATTTCTAAACTTGCCAATGTCTTGACTATATGTTCTATTCATTTTGCAACTCATTTGATAAATAAAAGTAAATTTTCATGTAAAACACAAAATTGTCTGGGTGACTCCAAACTTTTGAAGGGTAGTGTACTTGATAAAGGCTTCCTTCAAAGTCGATTGGTTGCCACTCTACTGGTCCTTTTCTCCACTCTTTTCACTGCTTCAAGAATAGACCGCTACAGCCGGCCCTGGTTTGCACTACATATGGGATCTGAGCAGTGGCATATATATAATGGGTGCAACCAGGGCCGGTTCAAGGGCGCTCTGCGACCCGGGCAGGAAAAGGAGCATGGCCTAATACAGGGGGCGTGGTCAGTTACGCCCCCTGTACATTGCTAGCGCCGCTTGAATGCTGAGCGGTGCCCGATGACGTCATCGCGCACCGCACAGCAAAAGGTCCTATCCACGAAGGGAAACTAGACGCTATGCGTCTAGTTCCCTTCGTGGAGAGGACCTTTGCTGTGCGGTGCGCGATGACGTCATCGCGCACCGCTCAAAGTTACTCTCCACGAAGGGAAACTAGACGCATAGCGTCTAGTTCCCTTCACAGAAGGCGGACGGGGACGGCAGCGGAGGCGGACGGGGGACACAGCGGGCAGCAGTGGCGGATCTTGCCACGGTGCGGCGCCCTCCGGATGGCGCCAGCGCCCTCCGGAAGGCGGCGCCCCGGGCAAAAGTCCTGCTTGCCCGTGGCAAGATCCGCTACTGGGTGCAACGGCCATAGCTTCAATACTTACCTCTTCAGAGTCCCATGTCACAAGCAACAGTACTACACAAATCGCCAAGAAAATGGCGCAGTGGCCATTTTTCCAGTGTTTTGCGTATGTGCAGTTGAAAAATCACCGGGAAAAATGGCCACAGCATTTCCCCAGAGACCTGTGCATGCGCGGTAGACTGGCACAGCACCAGAGTCTACAAGCGCTCACTAATGCATTGCCAGCTAGAGGAGTGAGGTTGGACAGAGACTGTACATGGGCCTTCTCCTATGACCTTGGATCTGACGGCACACGAGGAGCATTTTAGAGCACATGGGGTCTGAGTGTTAGTGGGGCATTCTGTGGAAAGGGGGTCTAAGAGGTATTTGATGGAATGTTGGGGCATGTGGGGAACACGAGGGGCATTTTGATACGAGTGATGTGTGGACGCTATGAACGCTCTGGGGCTGTTTTGTAATTCTTGAAAATAAGGACGATATGTGGCAGTTAGCAAGGCTAAAGTGCAGAACATACAGTATGGTCCTTGAAGTATATCTGGATTCCAATCACTATTATGCCCTGCAGTTCATACATTGTACAGTAACCACCTGCATCCTGAAGCCAAGCTAGGTAAGTGCTGGCTTGAGTTACAGATCAGATTAGCTGTGCACAAGCGGAGCAGCAAAGGACCTGGTCATACAGAATGACTGCAGAAACATACTGTGGTAAGTAATAAATTAGAAATCAATGAAAGTAATGTATACCGCCTTCGGGCTGGACCTGTTACAGAAGGTCGTAGGGATAGTGAGTTCTGGCCTTACATCGCTCGGGGTCTAATTAATGTTTCACTTTCTTTGACCTTCGTTTGAGGTAATTTAAGAGCTGCATTATGCAGAGTGTAGCTGCGGGCAGGCGGCCCTGCTGTGATTGCCCTCAGTGACACGCAGAGCCGCGCCTCCGCAACTTCACCAAGAACAACTAGTGTTTCTTCTTCTCTCTCATCGTCAATACTAGGACAAAGCTTGGGAAATCTCCTCCCCGTGTGCAGGCATTGGTACCGCCCAGCCTGCTTACTGGCTCCCTACGTCTTGAAGACCGTCCTATGTTGGGGGGGGGGGGGTGTTATTCCGGAGTTCATTGACAGCGGCAGTGCGGGGGGACATGGGGTCACATCACATGGCGGCGCTGTGCGAGCGGTGCCGAGCCGGGGACCCGGTGCTATAATGCCGCTGCTGAGAGGGAAGGACTCCGGAGAGCTCGCTGTATCCTTTATTGCCGTACATTCACTGCGTGTCTGTCCCCGCCTGGCACACTGACCTCCCGTTCGGCGGACCTGGGCTGCTGCTACCGGGGCAGGACGAGTGCCTGCGTGGGCTGCGGGGGATCCGGCAAGGGCTCACACTGTGGTGCAGTTACCCTGCCTGCTACTGCCACTGCGAGTCCCCCCAGCCCGGGCTGGTCACTGTGGAGGGGGCGTGTCACGCCTGCTGCCACCAGCTGTGTGTGACAGAGGTATGCCCGGCGGAGGGAGGGCTACAGGGGGAGGGAGGGACAGAGTGCACGGGCTCCAGCAGGGAATATGGCGAGAGAAGCAGCAGGATCAGTCCCACAGGAAGCCGCTTATCCTGCGCTCCCCCCGGACTCTGGTGACGCCGGTGACCCTCTGAGTGGTCCCCAGCGGGTGTGTGGCACTGAGCCGTGGCATGCTGCCCCCTGTGCCCTCACTGGGCTGCTGGTAAGTGGCTGCCGGGCACGGGCACCTCTGCAGCCGGGGCTGGGAACTTGCTGATAACTTTCTCCCTCGCTGTAACTTCTGACAGAGCGGAAATCTCCCCTCTAAGTTACTAATACTCGGCGGCAGCAGCACGGCGTTACCGGGTGTCAGCGTAAACTGCCGGGGAAACAGCAGCGCTGTGGGCGGGCGGAGATGTCACCGGGCTCAGCTAGCTCAAGGGCAAAGGGGAAGCGTCGCCCCCCGTATATCGGTGCTGGGCGCCAGCGCTGTATAATACACTCACAAGTTGTCTCCGAGACAACCAGCGCTGGGAGTAATCCTGGCCCCTCCCCCGGCGCCTAGTGACACACGCACACACACAGCGCCCCCCGCTGGCTGCTCCTCTCGTCGCACTGATGGCTGCCCTCTGCAGCCTGGACTCCCCTCTCACCCTACTACAGACCCTCCAACATGACCCGCCCCACTAGGTACAAAATGCTCTGTTTCTGGACTTCCCTCTTAATTTATGATTGCCATCAGCTGTGTTGAACTAGTTAAATGATAAGAAAGCTGTTTCTTCACAGGTGATGGCAATCATAAATTAAGAGGGAAGTCCAGAAACAGAGCATATTGTACCTAGTGGGGCGGGTCATGTTGGAGGGTATGCTACTATGCTGCTGGGGAACCCGCTCCCTTGCCCTGCCGCCCGGGAGCGCCCCAGCCTGGGAGGTTACTGCAATGAATTAGTCTGTATATTAGATTACAAAGAAAGTGTCTGGTCAGAGACGTGGAATAACCTCAGGACAATTTCCAGTCGGGATGCAGAGTTCATGTAGCTTATATTTTGTTTTGAAATGATTAGTGTTGAATGCATAATCTTATGTACAGCCACAGAACGGGATGCTAGCTCGCATTAGATCTGCAGTGCACTCTGGCATCTATATTGGTCTATATAAGTATATGGGATTTTCAAGTACAGCACTACCTTGCATTGTTACATCTCCACAGTAGTCTTAGCTATGAAACGTACAATGCCAAAAGCAAAATGAGGTTTCTTCGTCACTTTTTTCTTTTAACCTTACGGTAATTACCATTTTCCTTCATGCGTTTTTTAAGGCTGCCTTTTAATGTATAATTCTGCAGCGTTTCCAGTATCATGTGACTACCATGGTAACCACAGTCATAACAGACGGGGTAATTCCAAGTTGATCGCAGCAGGACATTTTTTAGCAGTTGGGCAAAACCATGTGCACTGCAGGGGGGGCAGATATAACATTTGCAGAGAGAATTAGATTTGGGTGGGTTATTTTGTTTCTGTGCAGGGTAAATACTGCCTGCATTATTTTTACACTGCAATTTAGATTGCAGATTGAACTCACCACCCCGAAATCTATCTCTCCCTGCACATGTTATATCTGCCTCCCCTGCAGTGCACATGGTTTTGCCCAACTGCTAAAAAATTTCCTGCTGCGATCAACTTGGAATAACCCCCACAGTGTATTGAACGGAGAAGATTCAGGTCGTTTCTGAAACTTGTGCACTCTAACCGTCTTACTTCAAGGTCAACTGACGTCTAATAGATTTTAATATTACAGATAGAAATCATTACTTAGGTAATTTCTAAAGTATTGCAATTCAAGGTTACAGTAATTGAGGATCTGTAATACATGTTATTAATTTTTCATGGCTTTAGTGAAAAGCAAGAAACGCACCTTTTTGGTTTAATGACTCATAACATGTAACTTTTCCATGTCACATTCATTTTGTTTTAACCTCTCATAATTGTTAGCAAATTGATGTGAAATTGTATAGTTTTGCATAAATGCCTTATCAGTGTTTGTTATATAGGTGCTGACTTGCATTCCAGATGGAACATGGGGGGTAATTCAGATCTGATCGCTCCCTAGCAGTTTTTTGCAGCGCTGCGATCAGATAGTCGCCGCCTACAGGGGAGTGTATCTTAGCCGTGCAAGTGTGCGATCACATGTGCAGCCGAGCGGTAGAAAAAGATCTTTTGCAGTTTCTGAGTAGCCCAGGACTTACTCAGCCGCTGCGATCACTTCAGCCTGTCCGGGACCAGAATTGACATCAAACATCCGCCCTGCAAACACTTGGACACGCCTGTGTTTTTCCAAACATTCCCAGAAAACGGTCAGTTGACACCCACAAATGCCCTCTTCCTGTCAATTTCCTTGCGATCGACTGTGCGAATGGATTCTTTGTAAAACCCATCGCACAGCAACGATCCTCTGTACCTGAGCGATGCGCCTGCGCATTGCGATGCATGCGCAGTTCTGACCTGATCGCAGCGCATCGAAAAAAGCTAGCGTGCGATCAGGTCTGAATGACCCCCATAATGCGATCTTACTGCTCTGCAAATACTTCTGACATCAGGATCATTGATCCTGATTAATGCATGTGTCTGATGATCATGGTAGTGCCGTAATGCATGGGTTACAGTAGAACTCCATAGAAATTGTACATGCTGACAGACCATGTAGGCAGATGGCTGTATTGGTCTGTGCATGTAGTCATCAACTAACAAGTAAAATGGCCATTTCTAGCCAGGATGTAGTGCTTGGGTGGGATAACAAGTGTTCAGGAAAAATATTACTTGCAAGTTCATTTTATTTACAGTGTATTTTTAATATCTGTAAATTATGGTTTATTATTAATCCAGTACATCTGTTTAAGTGTCATATTTGGTCAAATCACTTTTTATGTAGCCAGATTTAGCACATTTTGCCGCATGCAGTGCAGAATATTGTTAAGAGCATGGTGAATGGAAAATGCTTCATTTGTGAATGGAAGTTGTGTAGCGCAGTTACATTGGTATATAGTCTGAGAATCTCCAAAAATACTGCACTACAAGGGGTATATTTACTAAAGTGCAGGGTTCTAGAAGTGGAGAGGTTGCTCATAGCAACCAGTCAGATTCTAGCTTTTATCTTCTGGAGGGTGCTAGATAAATGATGAGCAGAATCTGATTGGTTGCTATGGGCAACATCTCCACTCCTAAAAACCTGCTCGTTAGTAAAAGTGTCAATGCTTCCTATGTCTGCAGAGATCTTTTCTCACGTAACTTTTTATCTGGAATGCAGTTTAGGGAAATTTCAGAACACATTTGTATTTTAAAAGCCGGTTTTGTAGAGTTTTTTTTTTTTGATCACTAAACAAGGCTACTGTCATGTTGGAGATATGGGGGGGTATTTATCAAATAATGTTTGCGGGATAAAAATCAATTTTCGGAAGATACCCGTAAATATTATGCATCCCCCGAATGTACCATGAGGGGATCACAGCATATATCTCCATATGTGCCGCAGTCCCTCAGTTACCAACAGCTGCAGCAGCCCCCATAGGTTTCTATGTTCTATGGGGGATACAAGGTTATCAGATTTACCAAATTCTGGAATGCAAAGCATTCTAGAGTTTGGCCCTCGCAGCTAACACCATTTGAAGATGGCATAAGCCTGTTGATGCCTATGGGCTACATTTCTCAAAAATGACCAGGATAGGGTTCCTCCGGAACCTTCCCTAGCAATGGCCACCGCACACGCGTGACCAGCAGACCATGCATGCACAGGAGTCCCGATAGAGGAGTGAAGAGACTGCTGATATGGTCATGTAACCAAACATATCGCAGGGACAGGCTCCTTTCGAATCCTCTGTCCTTGTGGTTGTATATTGATACATTCGGGTGGTATAAATTTCTTATTTCCAGACAAATCTGTAATAAATTATGATTATCAAGTCTAAAACCCGATAAATATGGCCCCCGGAGTTCAAAAAGTTACTGCTTTTAAAACCTAATTTTCTATTTTTCTAGATGCATTTCTTTTAGTCTGTATATTCCAATAGACTAATGGAGCCACAGTAAGCCCTGTGCCAGTTCCGAGTCATTTTAGTAAGTGAAGCTGTGCAAAAAATATCAGTCCTCTGTGCAGAACAATTTGTGCCCTCATATTTCATGGAAACTGAACTCATGCTCAACTTTTTCATGTGACATTGTACAGTGCCATTTAGTAGGTCATCTATTTATATATTTTTTTTATTCTATTTTTCTTTCCTATGGGATAAAACCATTTTCCTTTTGTATTTCTATCTGGCTTGGTGCCGTGTTTAAATCTTTGCTTTGGTTAAGCAGTATAGTTTAGTGACTATTCTCATTCGTTGGCGTGATTAAATAGATTTAGAAATGGCAACTTGGTTACAGTTTTTCAGATGAAATCTTGCTTTGACCTTTTTTCTCTAAAGAAAATCCAGATGTTTGACTGATGACCGGATGTGTTTTGCTAAAATTAGTTTCCTTTCCATCCTTAGTATCCGTCAAAGCTCATGCAGACAGCTGAATTGAGTCTTCAATCAACAGAGCCCTTTTTTTTTTTTTTTGATATTTCAATTACTATATTACTGAATAAACATTTGCAGTTATATAGAAGAATATCAGGTAAATATCCTAGCACAAAGAGAAAATTGTATATATGCTTTTAAATGGCTTGTGACTATTAAACAACTTTTGAGTTCTAAAGCATTAACGAAATTGTGATTTGCAGAACTTTCAAATTACAGATGGAATGATCTTATTTAAGACAAATGATAGGGCGAAAGCCTAAAGCAAAGATAATACATGGTTTCTTTCTGTATTGTTTCACTAACTCAATGTAGTATGCATACTTCCCAACATCGGCAGATGAGAAATCGGGACTCCCAGGCAGTGCTAAAGCCGGGTACACACTGGGCAATATCAGCGTAAAAATAAACGCTAACAACATAAATGTCGTTATTGTTTATTTTTTGCCTTATATTGTCCAGTGTGTATGGGGGTAAGATTGGTGAACGATGTGCACTCCCGTAAGTCGTTCAGCGATCACCAATATTGAACTGACAAGCAACTTACGCCGGCAATGTCGAGCTGAGCTGCATGTCCAGGAATGCTGGCGGGGATGTCACTGATCGATAACATTGTGTGTATGCGCTATATCATTGAACGCTATATCGTGTTATAGTCGTTCATTGCCGGCATTTCAGCATCGCCCAGTGTGTACCCGGCTTAAGCCGTGCCGCATCTGAAAGGGAGCATGGCCTATAGAAAAGGGGGCGTGGCTTCATGGGAGTGCCGCGATCACGGTCCCATTTTTCGTCACTAAGGGGTAATGCCCAGCGCTCTGTGAGGTGCTGTCATTCCCCCAGACCTTCTGTTTCCCGTGAGTAGACGCTGTGCGCATATTTACCGCTGGCAGCGACTGACAGGAGCCTCTCACTCCACCCCCCCACCCCCCCATGTATGGCATGTATGTCATGTATGTGAGTGGTGCACACCTGCCTGAGTTGGGCTACTGCACCAAATACTCACTCCACCAAATACAATTCTTTACTGAGAAATGTTTAACTTGTAACCAATCACTAGCTTGCTATAACATTATTATTATTATTATTATTATTAATATTATTAATAATAATATTATTATTATTACTACTATATTTTACTAAAATGGGAAGTTTAGAGTGGTATAAACATACATTAGGGGGGTTTGAGGGGTTGAACACTGAGAAAATTATTTGGTATATTTACCAAGAACTCCAAAATAACATAATTTTTGTCCTTTTCGTTTTTTTTTACCTTGTTTTACACAACTGTCATCACCATATTTATACCTAGTGGGACAGAGCTTGCAAAAACCACCTGTTCTGGCTCGCATGCATTGTACTTCTATTGCTGTTTTTCACACAATTTTGTCTCCCAGTGCGCATGTGCAAAATGTGTTTTGCGAGAGTGTCGCACTGTGGGAGAAATCAAGAAGAGAACAGTCTTTTTTCAGTGCTTTTGGAAGGATATAGGTAGACAAAGATTGTTATTTTGTTGACCATTGCTAAAGGGCTGCAGGTACAAGAGAAGCACAGAGAAAATGATTTTTTTTCTTTCTTTAGTTTTCTAGATGGTATATGTGAAGAAACAAAATTTCTTTCTCCAGCTAAACAGCTGGAGAAAATCCTTTTGTCCCTTTTCTGAATAGACCCCTAAGTGAATGACCTTTACAGCACTCAATAACTCTGTGGTCTCTCAGACAGAGGATCAGAGTTGCTGATGCTGAGTAGGTCCTTACTGGAAGCAAGGATAGTGGAGGACTCTGCATGTAAGAGCTTACAGCATAGAATGGGATCCGGTCAGGATCCCAGCATTTGCGATGCCCATAATGGGATCCAGTCGGGATGCCGGCATTCGAAATACCAACGCCAGAATACTGGCACTGTTCAGAATACCGACGCCGGGATCCCGATATCGACCCCAATGCTGGTGCTGGAATACTGACTGCCGGCATACCAAATGTAAGTATGCCGCAGCTTCCTAGAATTAGGCCATGGAAAAGAGGTGGTGGTTAGGATTAGGCTTGTGGGGGTTAGTTTACGCTGCAAGGAGAATTAGGGTTAGACTGTGGGTCTGGGAGGGTTAGGTTGCGGGGTGAGGGTCAGGCTGCGGGGAGGGTTAGGGTGGTAAGAGGTTACCTAGTAGGTGTCTGGATACTGCGCGTTGGGATGCTGCTGTCGGTATTATGGCTGCCGGGATTCCGATATAATACATGAAGAATGTTATAGGGCTGAATTTGTCTGACAAGTTGTAGCACATTTTGAAGTAAAACAATATATCTGAGTGTTAATACTGCAAAGCTTAAATAAACTTTAAGTAATTCAGTGTAAATGAATGAATCATGTCTGCCTATGTTCAGTATACTGTTAAAATTACACTGGTAATGGATCCACGTGCAAAAAACAAAAAAAATGATTTAAATGAAAACAAGGATGTTCTTATGTATTTTACTGTAATTGGTGATGCAGCACAGATTGTAAAAAGTAGGAAAGTATGAACTAGATAAGGTTTTGGGCTTTAGTGAGAAGTATTTTGTAGAAGGAAAGTTGGGAAACTTTGGAATTCATTCCATATGAAAAGCAGTATAAAAAGACAGGTTCTGCTGCGGTTTCACTTGATATCCCTTTATGAAAGTACACCTTGTCTCCATTTGGCAATCTCTCTACGTAATATTCTTTTTTGGTATTGTGTATGTGATGGTCACTGGTGATGTTATGGCAACATTTGTGACGTCCTTTACTTGTCCTTGAACAACACTCATGCCTGTGTAGTGAAGTGGAAATCTTGTATTAACCACTTGGTTTATATCAGGACTGCATTATGTCCTGTATGCTTCTGCAGTTTTCTCATGATTTATTTCTGGCTACATGTCAGCTAACGTTGTCAAAAGTAATTATTTGACCTGAAATATCTTTATTTTTTGATCACATATTACACAGGACTTTACAGAAAATATTCACATCTGTCCCTGTCCCAGTGGAATTTACAATCCATCAGGTCACAGTTCCTATCCAGTGTGCTTATTCTAGTAGCATCATCCTATAACACCAACTAAATACTTATCTCAATATTCCTTACACATTAGGGTTATGTATTTTTTTTTTTTTTTTTTTGCTGTTGTCAGAATCCAAGTAACCTCACAGTGTGCTTTTGGTTTGTGATTGGAAACAAGAGTAAACTCCACAGATAAAGCTTTGGTTGGAATTGTACCTGAGACCTTAGTGATGTGAGGCAGTAATGCTTACCACTGTACCAACTATGCAGAGGTTCCCAAACTTAGTTGTTAAGGCACCCTAACAGGCCAGGTTTTAAAGATATCCATGCTTAAACAGAGGTGACTTAGTTAGTACCTCAGTCAGTTTGATTATACCATCTTTGTACAAGTATGGACATTGTTAAAACGTGTATTGGCAAGGTGAGTTTGGGAAACCCTGCTGTAATGTGTTATTTTATTGTATTTTGTTCTGCATAATCTCTCTAGACTTTATACATCTTGGATTACGATGTATAGTAGTAAAATGTGGAAAGCATACCTTTTAATGGATGATGACGGTTTATGAAACTACTGTTTGAGCTAAGATTCTGCTTTCATTCTTGTAGAATAAATTCTATAGAAATCCTGATGTCCAAACAATGTATTTGTTATTCATGAAACAAATGATGAAAATGAGTTGAAACATACTTCAGTTTTAATAGACAGTTTATGCAGTTTGTCCATATGTTGGTGCAACTAGAGTGCAGCTTGGGCATAGTTTTAATACTATAGATTTGGAAAAATTAGTATGTATTATTTACAAGTGTGTCCTCATACGTCTTGCGTCAGTATGACATGTAGTGGGAGATGCCTGACGTCCTGTGCAACACAGTAAGCATCAGGCGTCTTTTTTTTTTTTTTTTTTTGCCAGAGTTGTGTCTTATACGCTTCACTATGCAAGTAGGACGCACAAGCAGACCTTGCATATTAAAGTGCTATGCGGCATGCCTATATTCTATGTGCATCTGCGGCTCCATCTTGCAGATACAGTCAAGGTCGCACGCAGAATATAGGCATGCCTCATATTTTAATCAGCACAAATTGCTTGTGCGTCCTATTTGCATAATTTTGTGAATAAGACCCATTTTAATGGAAAAGGTTGCATGTAAAGACGCGCTGGGCTACCGAGTCACTCCACGGCATGGCGTGACTAGAAGGGCAGTTTAACGTGCAGGTAGGCTACATGTAAGTGGACACATAGTTAAAATACTAATATTACTATAATACTATTACCCTGAAAAGTATAACTCGCTGTTAGGTATTTTAGAGGCAGTAAATAAAACCACTAACTTGGTATGAAGCTTCTTTACTTGTCAACGAGTGATCTTTTTGCATCGCTACCCAATGCAAACCATAAATATTAGAACCCCCATACCGACACCAATCAGATTATTGTTATTTCTTTCACTAGAACATTGTTGGCATTAACTGACCTTTTGAGAGCTTGCTTTGTTAATCATACTCAACTGTTAAACCTAGCTTGACTGATCGGGTTTTAAAAAAAAATAAATAAATAAAAAAATATATATATTTTCCAGCCGTGCTCAGAATATTAAATGAGGTGTATAATAGTTTCTTATTGAGCAACAAATTAGGGTATTTTTGCTTCTGCCTAAAGCGGTCTTGTTGCAAAATGTTAAATCTGAATCTCTTCCTGTCATTAATTGTTTTCTAGGGTGTGGCTGAAAAAGTAGGGAAGCAATGGAAATACTCAAGTGTACTTAAGCTGGAATTTTGTCCTTCCTCTGTTTTTTGAAAGCGAACAACCTTGAGGTTTTTGAAGGTTATGAGTTGCCCCATAGCAACTGAGCATTCAATTCCACACTTTTTTTTTTTTTGCTTGCTTGCTACTCTTCGCACTTTAACCTCTTCTTCCCCTTTTTTTTTAATTCAGAAGTTAGTGTTTTTCCATTGTCGTTCAACTGATAGTTAACTTTTTTTTTTTTTAATACAATGATTATCCTGCCAAGTACATTTGTTACCTTAATTACTTACTAAAACCTGTTTTATCAGTTTCTGGGAACTTGAGACCTGCCTACCAACCAACATCACTAAGCAATGAAACTTTCACAAACAATCTGATGGCTGAGGGTGTTTTTTTTTTTTTCAAACTATTTAAGTGATACTTTGGTCTACAGTATGCCATACTAGCAGTTTTCCATGATATACAGTAAGATCACACACACACACAAGGTTTTGCTGAATTTCATTTTTTTTTTAATAATCACACAGCACATTTCACTGTGCAAAGATCTTTGCTTTAACTTATCTTTTACCGGATTTCATATTAGATTATATAAAACATCTTACATATTGCAGATTACATATTCTACTTATAACATTTCAGTTAATTATACACCGTTTTGTAAAAGAAACGTATGTGTTTGCTTAGTGCAAATATAACTGTATTGCTTGTTAATGTTTTACTTAGACTAGAAAATTTCTCAGATTCTTTGTGTAATGTTTGTCATGTTTATGATATGTATGGCAAATATGCAGAAGGTTGAGTTCTTTAAATCTACTGTACATGCTCAACTTTCTGTGTCATTCTTCACTCTCCTCCATTTCTGAATGCCTATTGAGTATTTTTGGAATTATTTTGTCTTTTCGATGGTTGTTTAAAACGATAATCCCCCCCCACTATTTTTTATTTTATTTTTTCCAAAATAAATCCTTGAAGTTGGTTATGAGAAGCAGCATTGTAAATAATTTTTCTCTAACGTCCTAGTGGATGCTGGGGACTCCGTCAGGACCATGGGGAATAGCGGCTCCGCAGGAGACAGGGCACAAAAGCAAGCTTTTAGGATCACATGGTGTGTACTGGCTCCTCCCCCTATGACCCTCCTCCAAGCCTCAGTTAGGTTTTTGTGCCCGTCCGAGAATGGTGCAATCTAGGTGGCTCTCTTAAAGAGTTGCTTAGAAAAAGTTTTTAGGTTCTTTATTTTCAGTGAGTCCTGCTGGCAACAGGCTCACTGCATCGAGGGACTTAGGGGAGAGAATTTCAACTCACCTGCGTGCAGGATGGATTGGATTCTTAGGCTACTGGACATAGCTTCAGAGGGAGTCGGAACACAGGTCTCGCCCTGGGGTTCGTCCCGGAGCCGCGCCGCCGACCCCCTTGCAGATGCTGAAGATTGAAGAGGTCCGGAACCAGGCGGCAGAAGACTTTTCAGTCTTCCTCAGGTAGCGCACAGCACTGCAGCTGTGCGCCATTGTCTGTCAGCACACTTCCCACAGCGATCACGGAGGGTGCAGGGCGCGGGGGGGGGCGCCCTGGCAGCAATGTAGAATACCTGTATGGCGAAAAATACATCACATATAGCCCTTGAGGCTATATGGATGTATTTAACCCCTGCCAGACTTCACAATCTCCGGAGAAGAAGCCCGCCGAAAAGGGGGCGGGGCCTATTCTCCTCAGCACACCGCGCCATTTTCCCTCACAGAAAGGCTGAGGGGAAGGCTCCCAGGCTCTCCCCTGCACTGCACTACAGAAACAGGGTTAAAACAGAGAGGGGGGGCACTGATTTGGCGATATACATATATATTAAATGCTATATGGGAGGAACACTTATATAAGGGTTGTCCCTGTATAATTATAGCATTTTGGTGTGTGCTGGCAAACTCTCCCTCTGTCTCCCCAAAGGGCTAGTGGGTCCTGTCCTCTATCAGAGCATTCCCTATGTGTGTGCTGTATGTCGGTACGTGTGTGTCGACATGTATGAGGAAAATGTTGGTGAGGAGGCGGAGCAAATTGCCTGTAATGGTGATGTCACTCTCTAGGGAGTCGACACCGGAATGGATGGCTTACTTATGGAATTACGTGATAAGGTCAACACGCTGCAAGTGGGTTGACGACATGAGACGGCCGGCGAACAAATTAGTACCGGTCCAGGCGTCTCAGACACCGTCAGGGGCTTGTAAAAACGCCCATTTACCTCAGTCGGTCGACATAGACCCAGACACGGACACTGATTTCAGTGTCGACGGTGAAGAAACAAACGTATTTTCCTTTAGGGCCACACGTTAAGGGCAATGAAGGAGGTGTTACATATTTCTGATACTCCAAGTACCACAAAGAAGGGTATTATGTGTGAGGTGAAAAAACTACCTGTAGTTTTTCCTGAATCAGATAAATTAAATGAAGTGTGTGATGATGCGTGGGTTTCCCCCGATAGAAAATTATTGGCGGTATACCCTTTCCCGCCAGAAGTTAAGGCGCATTGGGAAACACCCCTCAGGGTGGATAAGGCGCTCACATGCTTATCAGAAAAATATCCAAAAAAGTATACACACACATGCTGGTGTTATACTGTGACCAGCGATCGCCTCAGCCTGGATGTGCAGAGCTGAGGTGGCTTGGTCGGATTCCCTGACTAAAAATATTGATACCCTTGACAGGGACAGTATTTTATTGACTATAGAGCATTTAAAGGATGCATTTCTATATATACGAGATGCGCAGAGGGATATTTGCACTCTGGCATCAAGAGTAAATGCGATGTCCATATCTGCAAGAAGATGTTTATGGACACGACAGTGGTCAGGGGATGCAGATTCCAAACGGCACAAAGATGTATTGCCGTATAAAAGGGGAGGAGTTATTTGGGGTCGGTCCATGGGACCTGGTGGCCACGGCAACTGCTGGAAGATCCACCGTTTTTTACCCTAAGTCACATCTCTGCAGAAAAAGACAC
Source organism: Pseudophryne corroboree (assembly GCF_028390025.1). NCBI lineage: Eukaryota > Metazoa > Chordata > Amphibia > Anura > Myobatrachidae > Pseudophryne > Pseudophryne corroboree. The sequence goes on along the minus strand of NC_086447.1, from coordinate 412,470,518 downwards.
CGTCTTTTCAGCCTCAGTCTTTTCGTCCCTATAAGATATCTGCCCAGGGATAGAGGAAAGGGAAGAAGACTGCAGCAGGCAGTCCATTCCCAGTAACAGAAGCCCTCCACCGCTTCTACTAAGTTCTCAGCATGACGCTGGGACCGTACAGGACCCCTGGATCCTACAAGTAGTATCAAAGGGGCACAGATTGGAATGTCGAGGCGTTTCCCCCCTCGCATGTTCCTGTAGTCTGCTGTACCAATGTCCCCCTCCGACAGGGAGGCAGTATTGAAAACAATTCACAAGCTGTATTCCCAGCAGGTGATAATAAAATTACCCCTCCTACAACAAGGAAAGGGGTATTGTTCCACACTATAGGGTGGTACTGAAGCCAGAAGGCTAGGTGAGACCGATTCTAAATCTGAAAAATTTGAACACTTACAAGGGTTCAAATCCAGATGGAGTCACTCAGAGCAGTGATAGCGAACTGGGAACAAGGGGACTATATGGTGTCCCGGGACATCAGGGATGCTTACCTCCATGTCCCAAAATTTGCTTTTCTCACCAAGGGTACCTCAGGTTCGTGGTACAGAACTGTCACTATCCGTTTCAGACGATGCCGTTGGAGTGTCCAAGGCACCCCGGGTCTTTACCAAGGTAATGACCGAAATGAGGATTCGTCTTCAAAGAAAATGGACGACCTCCTGATAAGAACAAGGTCCAGAGAACAGTTGGAGGTCGGAGTAGCACTATCTCAAGTAGTTCTACGACAGCACGGGTGGATTCTAAATATTCCAAAACCGCAGTTGTTCCGACGACACGTCTGCTGGTCCTAGGGATGATTCTGGACACAGTCCAGGAAAAGGGTGTTTCTCCCAGAGGAGAAAGCCAGGGAGTTATCCGAGCTAATCGGGATCCTCCTAAAACCAGGAAAAGTGTCAGTGCATCATTGCACAAGAGTCCTGGTAAAAAATGGTGGCTTATTACGAAGCGCTTCCATTCGGCAGATTTCACGCAAGAACTCTTCAGTGGGATCTGCTGGACAAATGGTCCGGATCGCATCTTCAGATGCATCAGCGGATAACCCTATATCCAAGGACAAGGGTGTCTCTCCTGTGGTGATTACAGAGTGCTCATCTTCTAGAGGGCCGCAGATTCGGCATTCAGGATTGGATGCTAGTAACCACGGAGGCCAGCCTGAGAGGCTGGGGAGCAGTCACACAGGGAAAAAATTTCCAGGGAGTGTGATCAAGTCTGGAGAATTCACTCCACATAAATATACTGGAGCTAAGAGCAAATTTGTAATGCTATAAGCTTAGCAAGGCCTCTGCTTCAAGGTCAGCCGGTATTGATCCAGTGGGATAACATCACGGCAGTCGCCCACGTAAACAGATAGGGCGGCACAAGAAGCAGGAGGGCAGTGGTCAAAACTGCAAGGATTTTTCGCTAGACGGAAAATCATGTGATAGCACTGTCAGCAGTGTTCATTCCGGGAGTGGACGACTGGGAAGCAGACTTCCTCAGCAGGCACGACCTCCACCCGGGAGAGTGGGAACTTCATCGGGAAGTTTTCCGCATGATTGTGAACCGTTGGGAAAGACCAAAGGTGGAAATGATGGCGTCCCGCCCGAACAAAAAACGGGACAGGTATTGTGCCAGGTCACGAGACCTTCAGGCGATAGCTGTGGATGTCCTGGTAACACCGTGGGTGTAACAGTCGGTGTATGTGTTCCCTCTTCTGCTTCTCATAACCAAGGTATTGAGAATTATAAGACGTAGAGGAGTAAGAACTATACTCGTGGCTCCGGATTGGCCAAGAGGGACTTGGTACCCGGAACTTCAAGAGATGCTCACAGAGGACTAATGGCCTCGGGAGCTAAGATGGGATTTGCTTTCAGCAAGAACCATGTCTGTTCCAAGAGGAACCGTGGCATCTGCCTCTAAGAAAGGACCTGCTCCAGCAGGGACCTTGTCTGTTCCAAGACTTACCGCGACTGCGTTTGACGGCATGGCGGTTGAACACCGGATCCTAAGGGAAAAGGCATTCCGGAAGAGGTCATACCTACCCTGGTCAAAGCCAGGAAGGAGGTGACCGCACAACGTTATCACCACATGTGGTGAAAATATGTTGCGTGGGTGAGGCCAGGAAGGCCCCACGAAAAAATTTCAACTAGGTCGATTTCTGCACTTCCTGAAAACAGGAGTGTCTATGAGCCTCAAATTGGGGTCCATTAAGGTTCAAGTTTCGGCCCTGTAGATTTTCTTCCAGAAAAAATTGGCTTCAGTTCCTGAAGTCCAGACGTTTGTCAAGGGAGTATTGCATATACAGCCCCTTGTGTGCCTCCAGTGGCACCGTGGGATCTCAACGTAGTGTTGGGATTCCTCAAATCATATTGGTTTGAACCGATCAAATCTGTGGATTTGAAATATCTCACATGGAAAGGGACCATGTTGTGGCCCTGGCCTCGGCCAGGCGATTGTCAGAATTGGGGGCTTTGTCTTAAAAAAAAAAAAAAAAAAAAAGGCTCATATTTGTTTTTCCATTCGGACAGGGCAGAACTGCGGACTCGTCCCCAGTTTCTTCCTAAGGTGGTGTCAGCGTTTCGCCTGAAACAACATATTGTGGTGCCTGCGGCTACTAGGGACTTGGAGGACTCCAAGTTGCTAGACGTTGTCGGGGCCCTAAAAATATATATATATATATTTCCAGGACGGCTGGAGTCAGAAAGTCTGACTTGCTGTTTATATTGTATGCACCCCAAAAGATGGGTGCTCCTGCTTCTAAGCAGACTATTGCTCGTTGGATTTGTAGTACAATTCAGCTTGCACAGTCTGTGGCAGGCCTGCCACAGCCAAAATCTGTCAATGCCCATTCCACAAGGAAGGTGGGCTCATCTTGGGCGGATGCCCGAGGGGGTCTCGGCTTTAAAATTTTGCCGAGCAGCTACGTGGTCAGGGGGGGAACACGTTTGTAAAATTCTACAAATTTGATACCCTGGCTGAGGAGGACCTGGAGTTCTCTCATTCGGTGCTGCAGAGTCACCCGCACTCTCCCGCCCGTTTGGGAGCTTTGGTATAATCCCCATGGTCCTGACGGAGTCCCCAGCATCCACTAGGACGTTAGAGAAAATAAGATTTTACTTACCGATAAATCTATTTCTCGTAGTCCGTAGTGGATGCTGGGCGCCCATCCCAAGTGCGGATTGTCTGCATTACTTGTACATAGTTATTGTTACAAAAATCGGGTTATTATTGTTGTGAGCCATCTTTTTTAGAGGCTACTTCATTGTTATCATACTGTTAACTGGGTTCAGATCACAAGTTGTACGGTGTGATTGGTGTGGCTGGTTTGGGTCTTACCCGGGATTCAAGATCCTTCCTTATTGTGTACGCTCGTCCGGGCACAGTACCTAACTGAGGCTTGGAGGAGGGTCATAGGGGGAGGAGCCAGTACACACCATGTGATCCTAAAAGCTTGCTTTTGTGCCCTGTCTCCTGCGGAGCCGCTATTCCCCATGGTCCTGACGGAGTCCCCAGCATCCACTACGGACTACGAGAAATAGATTTATCGGTAAGTAAAATCTTATTTTTTTTCACCTTGTTTGTGTCTTCAGAATGTTTTTAATGATTGAGTATCCCTCAACTTTTCCAAAGTTTCATTGAATACCATGGCAACAACAGTCACATAGAACATGGGGGCAGATGTATTAAGCCTGGAGACGTGATAATGCATTAACCAATCAGCTCCTGTCCTTTTTCAAACCCATAATGATTGGCTGGTGCGTTATCATTTTTCTAGGCTTAATACATCTGTCCCATAGTGCGTTCGCAGCCAGATCTGCGTTCATCTCTGCACATGCTGAGGGCTGCCCAGCATGTGTAATGCCTACCGATGCATCCGCATCAGAACTAAGGTTGACCCCTTGGAGTCAGGCTGCTCTGTCAGGCGGGCAGCGGGCATTTCCCCCTCCCCCCCCCCCCAGAGTGGCTGCATGTAACGTTGCGCAGCCGTCCCAAAAATGGTCCCAGCCCACCCCTGTTTTTCCGACGACGCCCCCGCAACGCTGTAACACCACACCCACAACACTGCAATGTGATTAACAGGCGACAGTCACATCCGTTGGGGATGTGACCGCAATGTTTATGGCTGCGCATGCACAGTTTGCCGCCACCGGGCGTTTTGTGACTGTTCTGTGCACTGTGACCACATCCCCCTCCTTGTCCCCTCCCCTGATTTTTTTTTTTTTTTTTTTTTGAGCAATGTAAATCTGGTAGCTCTCATTGTTTGCCCTCCATGGAAGTATTGAAAAAGGAGATAACTATTTGCGAAGTACAGTGATTACCAGATGCATGCCTAAGAGGTACTTATTAACTCTTGGCATAGCTGATATAAAGAGGAATGTGAAAACACACACACATCCCCCCCCCCCCCCTAATGTTTTGTACTCTCTATAAAGTATTTAGTAATACATGTGACAGCCACACAGTAAATTGATATTGTAGACTTCGGTAAATCAAACAGTGACCTGGAAACAATAGTATTCTGTCTTCCCATTTCGTTCTGATGCATTCAGTCAACTGAATACAAGGAAACTATAGGGCTAAAATGTTCAATGTTTCAGAGAGCTTGCCTCTTTAATATTAATTAATTGTTCCTGAAGGTGCATATACACAGTGAGATATTGACTATCTTCGATTTTGACTTTGCGATTTCTCCTGAACTACTGATACTAAGTGCCAATTTTGACTATACTATGTATTAGATCACAGGTTCTCAAACTCGGTCCTCAGGAGCCCACACAGTGCATGTTTTGCAGATCTCCTCACAGAATCACAAGTGAAATAATTAGCTCCACCTGTTGATGTTTTAAAATGTGTCAGTGGTAATAAATACACCTGTGCACCTTACCTACAAAACATGCACTGTGTATTAGATTGTACACTATATAGTCAAGATTGACTTGCCTGCACAGTCTATCTTTTCTTGCGAAACCGACCCCACGGGAGCATGCATTGGTATCGCAAGCTATGTACACATGGAGCAATTTGCACTAACTTTCCTTACATTTGGGATGCCAGCAGTCTGTATTCTGGCACCAGCATTGGAGTCGATGACCGGATCCCATTATGGGCTGATATCGCTCCAGTGTGTACCCAGTTTATATTACGTTGGCTCTGCAGCACTGCATATGTTGCTATATATTGGAACAACTGCCTGTGTCTACGTGCAACTGAACGACCAACCCGTTATGCTGGCTCCATTGAAATGCCTGCCAAGTTGTTATGTCTGGCCTTTGTATCAAGCAGCAGATTTGGTAAGCTTACACACTTACCAATCTGTCACTTGGTCAGCCAGTCAGTGAATTGGCCAGGTGTACAAAGCATAAAGACGGGTATACATTAGGTGAGGTGGTATTGCCAGCGATAGACGACTATATTGTTTAACGATATAGCGTTCAACGATATAGTGCGTACACACTGAACATTATCGTTCAATGATAACGTTGAGTGATGTCACCGCCAGCATTCCCGAACATGCAGCTAAGCCCGACATTGATGGATTGAGCTGCATGTCAGCTCAATATTGGTGATCGCTGAACGGCATGTGGGAGCGCGCATCGCTCCTCGGTCATAAATATAGCCCCCATACACACTGAACGATATAAGCCTAAAAATATGCAATAACGATATCTGTCGTTTATCATTTATTTTTTAGCACCCCCCTTTACAGTCTACATTGTCTACCACATACTAGGGTCCATGATTGATTTTTTTTTTTTCTCTGCAGCCAAATAAGATCACCAGTGCTACTGGATTTGGCTATGCTTCCTGATCCCAAAAATCACTTTCATGGATTTCATATACAATAAACAATGTTATCTCTGTCCTTCCACAACTGCACTAATGACTCACTACTGCTAATTAAATATCATTTATTTATTACATTTAATGTAATACCAGTAGGATATCTTGCAAGAAGATTTATTTATTTAGCTACAAGTGAAATAATCTACATATTGTCATGGAAGATGCTAACGAGTATAGATGAGTTCATACATAAGGTACAGTAGAAGCATCCTACAATAATAGCAATGGTAATAATCAATATTCTGATTATTTCAAAACCTAGATTCTCCGTAAATGGCCGTTAACATGATGTCCTAATATCTATAGAAATATAAGATGATCATTTTAAAGTCCCCTAGAGCACATGTTTTCAAACTCTGTCCTCCGGACCCCACACAGTGCATGTTTTGCAGGTCTCCTCACAGAATCACAAGTGGAATAATTTAGTTCCACCTGTAGATATTTTAAAATGTCAGTGAGTAATAAATACACCTGTGCACCTGGAAAACGTTGACTTTTTGAGAACCTATAGAGCAGGGCTGGCCAAACCAGTCCTCGAGATCTACCAACAGTTCACATTTTCCAGACCACCTAGCTGGTGCACAGGTGTAGTCATTACTAATTAAGATGTGCTGCATTCATTCCTAACTGACAATTCTACAGATCTCCAGGAGGCCTGGAAAACATGACCTGTTGGTAGATCTCGAGGACCGGTTTGGCCAGCCCTGCTATAGAGTATTGCTAATGAGCACCAGAACCTATCCATGATTGTGTACAGTGACAGCTACAATACTAAGATTGTTAAGTAGAGGACCTTTTTCAATCTATCACCATGACTTGTTTGTCTTAGCAGTTGAATTATTGCATATTCTTTTAAACTGTCAGTTTTGTTGATCCACAACACTTAAAAGCTTAATGGTAGAATTAAGGAAATAAAGGAGTCGCATTAAGAAGCTCTAACATGGGGCAGATGTATTAAGCCTGGAGAAGGGATAAAGAAGTGATAAGTGCAAGGTGATAACGCACTAGCCAGTCAGCTCCTACTGTAACTGTCATTTTTCGAATAAGTTATGATTGGCTGGGGCTTTATCACTTCTTTATCCTTTTTCCAGGTTAATACATCTGCCCCATGGTGTCTTTCTCAGATAGCTAATTTTATTGATGTAACCCTCGGTAGGAACTGTCCTAACAATATATTAAGCTTATCCACAGTTACAGAAAACATCAACTGTCACAAAATTTTAAAATGCTAGAAACCTCTTTGCACAATAGATACTGGCATTTAAAGTGGGATTTGCATTTAATTTCAACAATGTATAGAAGAAATGCAACACAAAATAAACTTTTTTTTTTTTTTTCTTTTTTCCCCCCCTAAGGTCTGGATTCAAGCATATTGCCCACAAATAAAATGAATAAACAGGTCATGACTGTAGTATTTGTGCAGTGATCCACTTGGTCGAAACCCATTTATTTTCATGGGGAGTATGTTTGGGGTAAGTTCCTTACTGCTCAATGGGTTAGTCGGGGGGAAAAAGAATTTGAACAATCTCTCCTTTACCTCTTACTCTGTATCTTTTTCCTTTGGTTGAGAATAGGTGGCAACCGGTGCTATTTCATGACTGTTCTTCAACATCAACGGTCCACTTTATGCCCCCTGACGTAGTTTGCAGTTTCTGATCCAGAGATGGATGCACACATCTTATCTGTCCAAGGCTTGTAAGGAGACATGACTGCAGGCTAGAGAGCCACAGACCATTCATAAAGGGATTCAATATGCAGGACAGTGTATGGTTGCCAACATTTTGTGCCTTTTACTTTTTGTGGCTTTTGTGTTTCTGAAAGGTAAAATAAACTTTTCATTTCTTTTTCTAATTACCAGATAGGCAAATAAAATGTGTTAAATTGTCTGAATGTTGCATAGTTTCCTGCCCCCTAAATATATCCATGGGACAATGTCACAGCGTTTGGAGTGCTTGTAGCAGAAGAGGGAAAAAATTAAATTACCTTGTCTTTCAGTACGTTGTCTGGCACGCCTGTCCTCATAAAATAGCTTGGCACTGTTCTTTAAAATGACTAGGCAGATGCATATTTTTGGTGATCATGTCTGTGTGTATGGAAAAAGAAATAAATCACTTTATAATTTCACTTATTAAATTAAATAATAGTTTAAATCCAAATTTGAATGCAACATTAAGGGGTATATTCAGTTGTGAGCACTATTTTGAAAGACCCTACAGCTGGGTTTTTCCCATAGCCGCAAGGTTTTTCATATTCAGTTGAAGCAGAGACAATCATGTGCTTTTCTCATACGTCCTAGAGGATGCTGGGGTCACATCAAGAACCATGGGGTATAGACGGGATCCGCAGGAGACATGGGCACTTTAAGACTTTCAAAGGGTGTGAACTGGCTCCTCCCTCTATGCCCATCCTCCAGACTCCAGTTTAGAATCTGTGCCCAGTGAGACTGGATGCCCTCTGAGGAGCTCTACTGAGTTTCTCTGAAAAAGACTTATGTTAGGTTTATTATTTTCAGGGAGTACTGCTGGCAACAGTCTCCCTGCTTCGTGGGACTTAGGGGAGAGAAGTCAGACCTACTTCTGTGAGTTTAAAGGCTTTGCTTCTTTGGCTACAGGACACCATTAGCTCCTGAGGGTCTGACCGCTAGGTACGCCTAGATGCTTGTTCCCAGAGCCCGCCGTCACCCCCCTTGCAGAGCCAGAAGTCAGAAGACAGGTGAGTAGAAGAAGAAAAGAAGACTTCAGTGACGGCTTCTGAGGTACCGCAGCGCTCGCACGCTTTGCGCCATGCTCCCACACACAGCGGCACTACAGGGTGCAGGGCGCGAGGGGGGCGCCCTGGGCAGCATATATGACCTCTAGAAGTAACTGGTAAGAGCGGACATAGTGCCAGGGCACTGTCCGGATCCCGCCAGTATAAAAATTTATTTGAAAAGAGCGGGTCTGAAGCATGCCAATACGGGGGCGGAGCTTAGCCCTCACAGCACACAGCCCGGCGCCATTTTCTCTACACAAGGCTGCAGAGACTCTGGTCCTTCCTCACACTGCATATGTATCAGGGTGAAAAACGGGGGGGGCACAGTTATTTTGGTGCATTATATGTTAATTATAGAAGCGCTGCAGGTCTGGGGCATTTTCAGTGGTGTTTCAGACCGGGATTGAGCGCTAGGGTGTGAGCTGGCAAAAACTCCCTCTGTGTCCCTCTGACAGGCTTTACTGTGGGTCTGTCCCCTATAGGCCCAGTGTGTCTGTGGGTGTTGGGTGCACGTGTCAGTGGCAAACGCAGGATTTCTAGAGGGGGGTTTCCAAATGAAGTCTTCAATCTCCATTTCTACGGAACATAGGAGCAACTGCGGGAATCTGGGGAGCAGTAGAAGAATCTTTTAATGTCCCTGGACACTAATGTAAACATTGGTCTTTTTATACACTGGATACTGTATGGAAAACAGTATTAATATTTAACACTATAGACTGTCTCTAGTATAGGCTGCATCAAACATTTAAATAATATAAAGAAATGGTCAGGAAAATGTTAAACATTCCATAATAAATAAATACACAAACATAATAGAACCCCAGTACCGCACTTTCTAATCACACATTTCCCACTGCATGGTAAGACTCCTGTCTCTTCTTACTGGTAGCTACTCTCTGGTCCAGTGAACTGATTGAGGATCAATCAGATCCACACACACCGCAAACTTGGAAGAAGAAGCTGCCATCACTGAGTATGAATATTGCATGATGTGGCAGCAGCAGCTGTATTAATCGTATGATATACCATTGCAGTTGTTGTCATAATTTGAACTACTTGCCAAGAGGAGGGGGGCTTACAGGCAACTGGAACACCCCCCCCTTCCTGCTTTTGCCTATGGCGACCACGGGAGAATGCGGTTGATGCGAGCTGAATAAGGCCCTCTGGCTCTAACTGTGTGGAGTTTGTATGTTTTCCCCGTGCTTGTGTGGGTTTCCTCTGGGTACTCCGGTTTCCTCCCACAATCCAAAAATATACTGGTAATTGACTCCCGACAAAACTCTCCCTAGCCTGAATGTGTGTACGTGTACATGTGCTAGCGAATGTAAGCTCAACTGAGGCAGGGACTGATGTGAATGGCCAAATATTCTCTGTACAGCGCTGCGGAATATGTGAGTGCTACATAAATAACAACTGATTATACTGTTGATTCTGTGTGCCCCCCTCCCCCCCCCCCCCCCCCCCCCCGCCCCCACCACCACCTTCAGCTTTAGTGGTCTCATGCCCCTGTATTGCTTTCTGTCCACCCCCATATAGGTTTATTATTGACAATTCCCCTCCCCATAGAACTACTGAATTCCAGTCAACCCCACCTGCATATACCTGTAATGACTCTGCGTGCCTCCCAAATAAAGATAGAGTGCCCCCCTCCCCTATAGCATTATACCTATCTCAGGCACAGACTACTACCTACCAGTCCCAGCCAGGCGGCTCCTGCACCGCCCGCCACCACAGGTCTCACCCACTGGGACTGCACTCTGAGCCCGAACAGCAGCAGCAGAAGCGTCTCTGCCACTCTTCCGGGGTCATCACGGGTCCAGAGCCGACGCCTCCCATTGGTCAGCGCACCGGCTCTCTGGGCTTGTCGTTGTCCCGGCAACCTCGAGCGTGTCGCAGGAAACCCTCCCGGATTGGCTGGGCGCAGTGGGCGGTGGGAACGTTTAAAGGTAAAGCGGTAACCGCAGCAACCCTTAGACCAAACAGTGATTGCGGTATGCCGGCCCCTTTATCTCCTGCTTGGCACCGTGACTGCCAGTTGTTCGATAGATCGGCGGCTTGGGGGGGTTTCTAGGTACTCGGAAACCCCTCCTGCGTGCGCGCCTGCGTGTGTCGGCATATCTGAGGTGGAGTGCTCTTCCCAGGAGGAGACTATGTTAGGGACACAAACGGCTGTGGGAGTGACCCTGTCGGCACCGCCGACACCTGATTGGGTGAATGTTTTGGGTGCTTTGAATGCTAATGTGGCTCTGATAAATAAGAGATTGGATAAATCTGAGTCTCAGAACCAGGCATGGAAGAAATCCGTAGAGTATGTGTTGTTACAAGTCCAGACCCCCTCAAGTTCACAAAAACGTTCATTTGCCCAGCTGGCAGACACGGATACCGACACGGACACTGACTCAAGTGTCGACTATAGTGATGCCAGATTAGATCCAAAACTGGCAAAGAGCATTCAGTACATGATTGTGGCAATAAAAGACGTATTACATATCAATTGTGGACAAAGCTCTATCACGGCTGTCCAAAAAGGTGGCTCTTCCGTCCCCTGACATGGCAGCCCTAAAGGATCCTGCGGATCGTAGGCAGGAAAATACATTAAAATCCATTTATGTCGCCACGGGTACGCTACTCAGACCAGCCATTACATCTGCGTGGGTGAGTAGCGCTATCGAAAAATGGGCAGATAACTTGTCATCTGAAATAGATACCCTGGATAGGGATAGTATTCTTTTGACACTAGGTTATATCAGGGACGCTGCAGTCTACCTAAAGGAAGCTGCGAGGGATATTGGCCTCTTGGGATCAAGGGCCAATGCCATGGCAGTCTCAGCTAGGGGAGCATTGTGGATTCATCAATGGAATGCTGATGCTGACTCTAAGAAAGCTATGGAGTCTCTACCGTATAAAGGTGCTGTATTGTTTGGTGACGGCCTCGCTGATTCTACAGCTACCGCGGGTAAATCATCATTTTTACCTTATGTGCCTGCACCACAAAAGAAAGCACACCACTATCAGATGCAGTCCTTTCGGCCCAATAAGTACAGAAAAGGCCGAGGGTCTTCCTTCCTTGCTACTAGAGGAAAGGGAAAAGGTAAACGATCACCGGCCGTGGCCGGTTCCCAGGAGCAGAAGTCCTCCCTAGCTTCTGCCAAATCCACCGCATGACGCTGGGGCTCCTCTGCAGGAGTCCGCACCGGTGGAGGCACGTCTCAAGCTCTTCAGTCAGTTCTGGGCTCGTTCGGCCCTGGACCCATGGGTTTTTAGAAATAGTGTCCCAGGGGTACAGACTGGAGTTTCAAGACGTTCCCCCTCACCGATTTTACAAATCGGCCTTACCAGCTTCTCTTCCGGACAGGGAGGTGGTGTGTGCCGCAATACAAAAATTGTGTCACAATCAAGTCATTGTCGGGGTTCCCCCGTCGCAACAGGGAGAAGGCTTTTATTCGAGCCTGTTCGTGGTCCCGAAGCCAGACGGCTCAGTCAGATCAATCCTGAACCTCAAATCCCTAAATTTCTACCTAAGAAAATTCAAATTCAAGATGGAATCTCTCCGGGCAGTGATCTCCAGTCTGGAGGAGGGGAATTTTATGGTGTCTGTAGACATAAAGGATGCCTGCTTACATGTTCCCATTTATCCTCCACATCAGGCTTACCTGAGGTTTGCAGTTCAGGATTGTCATTACCAATTTCAGACGTTGCCGTTTGGTCTGTCCACAGCTCCGAGGATTTTCACCAAAGTAATGGCCGAAATGATGGTTCTCCTGCGCAAGCAAGGAGTCACAATTACCCCGTACTTGGACGATCTCCTGATAAAGGCGAGATCCAAGGACCAATTACTGCAGAACATTACGCTCTCCCTGACAATTCTGCAGCCACATGGTTGGCTCCTAAACTTGCCAAAATCACAGTTGGTTCCGACGAGACGGCTGTCGTTTTTTGGAATGATTCTGGACACAGAATTACAGAGAGTTTTTCTTCCAGTGGAAAAGGCTCTGGAAATTCAGAACCTCGTCAAACAAATTCTGAAACCAGCAAAAGTATCGATCCATGAATGCACTCTGTTGCTGGGGAAGATAGTGGCGGCCTACGAGGCCATTCAGTTTGGCAGATTCCATGCCAGAGTGTTTCAGTGGGACCTGTTGGACAAGTGGTCCGGGTCCCATCTCCACATGCATCGAAGGATAATCCTGTCTTCCAAGATCAGAATCTCACTCCTGTGGTGGCTGCACAGCTCTCACCTCCTAGAGGGACGCAGGTTCAGGATCCAGGACTGGATCTTAGTGACCACGGATGCGAGTCTCCGAGGCTGGGGAGCAGTCACACAGGGGGAAAGCTTCCAGGGAAGATGGTCAAGCCAGGAAATTTGTCTACACATAAACGTTCTGGAGCGAAGGGCCATTTACAATGGCCTTCTGCAAGCGGAACATCTTCTTCGCAATAGGCCCGTCTTGATTCAGTCGGACAACATAACAGCAGTAACGTACATAAACCGCCAGGGCGGAACAAAGAGCAGAGCGGCAATGGCAGAGGCCACAAAGGTTCTCTGCTGGGCGGAAAGGCATACAAGCGCTCTGTCAGCGATCTTCATTCCAGGAGTGGACAACTGGGAAGCAGACTTTCTCAGCAGACACGATCTCCATCCAGGAGAGTGGGGTCTTCATCAAGAGGTCTTTGTAGAAGTGACAAGCCTTTGGGGAATTCCTCAAATAGACATGATGGTGTCTCGCCTCAACAAGAAACTTCAGAGATATTGTTCCAGGTCGAGAGACCGTCAAGCAATAGCAGTGGACGCCCTAGTGACACCGTGGGTGTTTCAGTCGGTGTATGTGTTTCCTCCGCTTCCACTTCCAAAAGTAATAAAGATCATAAGAAGAACAAGGGTTCAAGCGATCCTCATTTTTTCAGAATGGCCAAGGAGGGCTTAGTATCCAGATCTTCAGGAATTACTTATAGGAGATCCCTGGCTTCTTCCTCTGAGGGAGGATCTGTTACAGCAGGGGCCGTGCGTGTTCCAAGACTTACCGCAACTTCGTTTGACGGCTTGGCGGTTGAATGCCGGATCCTAGCCCGAAAGGGTATTCCCAAGGAAGTCATCCCCACTCTTATTCAGGCCAGGAAAGAAGTAACGTCTAAACATTACCACCGTATTTGGAGAAAATACGTGTCTTGGTGTGAATCCAGGAATGCTCCTACGGAAGAATTTCAGTTAGGACGTTTTCTCTATTTTCTACAAGCTGGTGTGGATGCGGGCCTAAAGTTGGGCTCAATTAACGTACAAATTTCAGCCTTATCGGTTTTCTTCCAAAAACAATTGGCCTCCCTTCCAGAAGTTCAGACTTTTGTGAAAGGCGTGTTACACATCCAACCTCCCTTTGTGCCCCCAGTGGCACCGTGGGTTCTTAACGTGGTGTTGCAATTCCTTCAGTCTCATTGGTTTGAACCTTTACAGAAGGAAGAGTTTAAATTCCTCACTTGGAAAGTGGTCATGCTGTTGGCCTTGGCATCCGCAAGGCGGGTGTCTGAATTAGCGGCCTTGTCTCACAAGAGCCCTTATTTGATCTTCCATGAAGATAGAGCAGAGTTGAGGACTCGTCAGCAATTTCTGCCGAAGGTTTCGTCGTTCCACTTGAACCAACCTATTGTGGTGCCAGTGGCTACTGACGCCTTGCTGGAATCGAAGTTTCTCGATGTAGTCAGAGCTTTGAAATTTATGTCGCCAGAACGGCTCAGTTTAGGAAAACGGAGGCTCTGTTTGTCCTGTATGCTCACAACAAGATTGGGGCTCCTGCTTCCAAGCAGACTATTGCGCGCTGGATCTGTCATACGATTCAGCATGCTCATTCTACGGCTGGATTGCCGTTACCGAAATCTGTGAAGGCCCATTCTACCAGAAAGGTGGGCTCGTCCTGGGCGGCTGCCCGGGGGGTCTCGGCATTACAACTTTGCCGAGCGGCTACTTGGTCGGAAACCAACACCTTTGCGAAGTTCTACAAGTTTGATACCCTGACTGATGAGGACCTCATGTTTGGTCAATCAGTGCTGCAGAGTCATCCGCACTCTCCCGCCCGTTCTAGAGCTTTGGTATAACCCCATGGTTCTTGATGTGACCAAAGCATCCTCTAGGACAGAGGTTCTCAAACTCGGTCCTCGGGGGCACACACAGTGCATGTTTTGCAGGTCTCCTCACAGAATCGCAAGTGAAATAATTAGCTCCACCTGTGGACCTTTTAAAATGTGTCAGTGAGTAATTAATACACCTGTGCACCTGCTGGGTTACCTACAAAACATGCACTGTGTGTGCCCCCGAGGACCGAGTTTGAGAACCTCTGCTCTAGGACGTATGAGAAAATAGGATTTTAATACCTACTGGTAAATCCTTTTTTCTTAGTCCGTAGAGGATGCTGGGCGCCCGTCCCAGTGCGTACTGTGTCTGCAGTTTTTTGTTACGTTTCAACACATGTTGTGTTACGTTTTTAGTCAGCCTGTTGCGGACGTTGTTCATGCCGTTGACTTGCGTTATGTTGAATGCCATGTTGTACGGCGTGCTTGAGGTGTGAGCTGGTATGTATCTCACCTTAGTTTAACAATAAATCCTTTTCGTCTAAATGTCCGTCTCCCTGGGCACAGTTCATATAACTGGAGTCTGGAGAAGGGGTATAGAGGGAGGAGCCAGTTCACACCCTTTGAAAGTCTTAAAGTGCCCATGTCTCCTGCGGATCCCGTCTATACCCCATGGTTCTTGATGTGACCCCAACATCCTCTACGGACTAAGAGAAAAGGATTTACCGGTAGGTATTAAAATCCTATTTTTTCCCCGCAACTTAGAGCAAGACTGATTTTTCCTAAAATCGTTATTTTAAGGAAAAGTTGTAGGAGCTTGCTTCAGAATCCCTCGGACACCGCTTCCCCACCACCCCCATGACTAGTGAAGTAATTGAAAGTTTCCAATTAGCTTTATTAGTCATAAGTACCTTACCTTCTAGCAGTGCTGTCCTCCTCCTCTGCTTTCCTGACATGCGGAGTTCACTCAAGCCTTCCTCCTCCTCTTCCACTTCGTATGTGTGCGAGCATGCGGCAGCCAGGCACAACAGAGAGAGGAGCGGCAATAAAAACACATCGGTGAGGGGTGTGAGTGGCAGCCTATTTGGCACAGGTACAATGGCATAATGTGTGAGGTCCTAGCCAGCGATAACTGCACTAGTGATCCTTCTGTGCCCAGACTTTTGTTTTTGTTTTGTTTTTCAATTTAATACTGCAGGTGTTGGGAAAGCACATACCCATGGTAATTTTAAATTTGTCACGATGCCTGCATCTCTTTATTTTTTTTGCGGCTGAAATTATGTTGCTAATTGAATATGCCCCTAAGTGTGAACTCTTTTCTTTTTTTACATCTGTCGAATAACCTTTTTATTATAGAAGCAATTTCTGCGAATTTTTATTTTTTAAATATACCACTGGATTTAGTTAGTGTCAATACAAAATATATTGCTCCCACAGTCTCTATATTTCATCTTACTTGTTATCCCCAGTTTGCTCTTCCAAGTTAGACAGTTTCTGTATTGCTTGTATACCAAGTAGGACATGTTCACTCAACTCATTTATTTGGCATAACTTGCAGTACTTGTTAATCTTGTACTTGGTGCAAAAAAAATAATTTTTGGTCATTCCCACATAATGTTTAGAAAAAATATCTTGTACAGCCAAAAAAAAACCCCGTTATTTATTTCTGTTAATAATGTGCACTGTGATAGAGACTACAGAGATGGTCCTGAATAATTTAGTATTAGGGGAATTGGGGCTTTTTTAAATGGGCAATCGCTTTAGGTCTGCCCCCAATAATACATTCACTAGCCAGCCCCTAACCCCCACATTACCTAACAGTCTGACAATGCTAAATTCCTTTGTCGTATAAACAACCCTTTATGAAGTCTAAGAACACTGTACGCTGTTTACTTAAGAAGTATCGTATGGGTACGCTGGTTGCGTAACGATCGCTCAGCCGTAGGCGAGACGCTCAAGCGTCACGTTCGCTCACGGCCCAGTGATCACAGGACACGTTATTGGCTGTTGACTAACGTAATGATTCGCTATGGCGTAGCAGACGCTCGAGACCACGAGGAGATCACCAGCAGCGCAGACGCTCACAACGCTATACCTTTATGTCTAAACCTTTTAACAATGAAATACACAGAATACCTTAATGTGAATACAGGGTGTAAGTGCAACCTTGTGTAACCTGACTAGCTACAAAGCTGCTTGAGCGTTACCGACGCTCAAGTGAACACTTAAAACTATAGGAAATACACAGATACTGGTTTAGGGTCCAAAGCCTATTAACTGTATTATATCTAATATACTTGTAAAAGAGAATCACAGTACAAATGATACACTACAATATAACAGAGACTACCTAACCAGATAACTACACAAGAAATACAATACAATACAATTACTATTTATGGGAAAATGGAAGGGGAAGAGAAGAAGAGAGAGATAGAGAGAAATGGCTCATGATAACATTAAATAAGAGACAACATGGTTGCAGATAAAACTACACATGTGAGAGACAATCGCTGCGCAGTTAGTCAATGCTGAATACAGCATGGGATGGAAGCTAGACTCCATTTTGAGAAACCTCCACTTGATTCCAAAGACCACACCACATGGCTGAAAGGGGGAGGGGAAGACATCCAGCAGCAGCCATTTTAGATTTGCAGGTCCAAACACATGGCACTTTATTCCAAAATGTCCAAGCCTCAAAACAATGCATATGTTCTGATTTTACAATTCCAAACCATCTAAATCACCTTTCACAATGTAATCCAACTTCCTAGAACCATCTCACAATTTCACATCCCAAACAACTTCAGTATCTCAATAACCAGAGCATATTCATCACAAGACCAGATCACAATGTAATTAACACAAACGTAACTGCATGGTGGTATTTATGATTAACAGGATATATATTATAACTAACCAGCACAATCTATTTTAAATCTCCATAGGCAAACAAATACCACAAATACTATGCTACAGATTGTATACTGTTCCAATTCATCACGGACTTCACAGAGTATCCACAAACACCCAACAATCACACAACCAAGTTACAATATCCTATTTAAACCAGAAAGCAATCTGTCTGTTTCCTTATCTAGCCATGTGAAGTTCAATACTTAGCCTTTAGTTTGGAAGATGTCCTGGGGATTTAGCTGCCATGCTGCTTGGTGCCAGGTAGCTGTGTGTGTGTCTGTGAGTGTAGCTACATTACATCTGTTCTCTGAGGCCACACCTGACCACTACCTTCCTGTTTGACCAGTACCTGGGGGAGGGGTCTTTCTTTCTCCTTTGTACTGAGTCACCATTCTCTTTGTATATGCTAATCAGGTTCAGCCCTGAAAACTTAATAAAAGGTTGTCTTGAGCATCCATTGTTCTAACAATATGATCTTAGCTTTTATACATATAATCATATCTATCCGCTGCAATGTCCCACAACAACACAACAGGCCTCAAACTAACCCACACCTCATTCTGCTTGCTTCAATACCAAACATGATGTGTTTATCTGGTTCGGTTCGAATGATACACATCCATGACATTAATTCATCAGCCAATTCTAAATCTCCATTATGTCTGGTGTTTGCTGTGCTCGCTGCGCATATTTGCAAGTATAGCGGCTTATATGTGTGCAGTTTATATGGTCTCTCTATGTAATATTTTTGACTTTGACAGTCCACCCTTTGGCAGTCACCAATAACTGCCACTTCCTAAAACATTTCAAAAAGAGAAAAATATATGTCAGGGGTTAATACATTTCCATGGTTGGGTAAGGGAGGAGAGAGGAGAAGGTGTGAAGAGGGTATGACCTAGTGAGAAAGCAGAAGCATGTGTGTATGAATCCATGTTTGGGGGGTCATGTATCATCGTGCCGTACGTGTTGTACATCAAGCTTCGAGGTATTGCGAAGTATACATTTGAATTCCTTCTTATCCCGTACTAAGGGTCTGTGGATGGGCTGTCAAACTTTACCGAGCTCATTTCGGCTGTGGTTGTAACAAAATGGGGGAGCACATTTTAGTTGATGATACATGAATGGGGGAGGTATGTGGTTGCTGATATCTGTGCCTGTATTCCCTATCGACTATGTGTGTCATTACCTGAGGGTTGTAGAGATGAAGATAAAGAACACTTATGGAAAATGCAATGATATTCTATGTCAGGGAAATGTACATCTGTTGTTGAAGTTTTGTTCGGTATCTGTTGAGAGTCGTCTTCTTTGCGCTGTATTGCTCTTTGGGCATGAGCAAATAGCTTTGTCAGTGCCATCAGATTTACAAAAAATGTTGGGCTAGCGTGAGTTTAAAATACTAGGGAAACTGGGGATCCATGGCAAAGTTCATCAAGTGTCCATATCATAGGTCGTCAAAACTTCATCTTTGGTTCTTGTCTGTTGTCTGTATAGCGTCTCGTTAACTTCCTCGTCCAAGGGGTCTTTGTATCTTGGAGAAAAGCAGAAAAACAGGTGAAAGAAACGGACCGTATAATCGCATTTTCATCACATCATGGTTTCTATCATTGGGTCATATACCAAATCCAGGTTAATTACAGTTTCCTCACTCCTTAGACTCATTACCTCAGGTAGTACTTTTCCAATACAACACAATCCTTCAGAGTTTGGGGCAAGCCGCTCATACGCCTTTCTCCCGCATATGAAATATGCATCATCGGGGAGAACATATGGGACGGAATATGTCATTACCATGTTACAAACCTTCCAGGTGAAATCTCCTGACCCTAATTCTTCCATCTGCTTAAGGCACGTATCAGTTTGTACGATATGTGCACAGTATCCTGGTGATACTTCTCCAACTCTCGTAATCCTATTTCCTAAGGTATACCTATACCGGAAAGATTTTCCTCTACTGGCTATGTGGCGTACAAGCTCTGTATCTGTAGGCATCCTATCTGCTCTATGCGAAAAGGTCATGGTTAGGTTGCTCCATGACACTTCCCAATTTCCCGGCTTTCGGGGATTGGAGATGTTAAAACATAATAGGGACCTATCCACATGGTATTGGTGGAGCTTCAAACTAGGAGGGCTGGAGATATTAAACCTCCTGTCCACCGGTCTCCCACCCTTTAGCTCAAGTACCTCCCCTACCGTTAAAGGAAATGGTACTAGCCCTGATTTACTATGACCCTGAGGTACTTGAGAGCATACCCAACAATCTGTTTTATTTAACACACTACCCACTAAGGAGTGATAGTCACTCAATGGATGCCGGTCCATATGGATATTAAAACTGGATTGGCATTTCTTTATGCATCCATCCTCAACCATTGTCACAGAGCCTACAGATACAGTTTTCTTTTTGAACTAACAATCCTTCACAATTGTTTACAAATAACATGGTTGTTAGATCGTGCCCGGTACTCGCCTTTGCTTGGTGATTGGGTTGCTATTGGAAATTTACACCTCCGTCTCAGTCATCAGGACCTTTCTGGATCCTTTCTCGACCTCACTGGTACTCTCACCGAAACAGACTGCTCTGGTCAACATCATGGTTAACGGGAAAATCCATATCGCAGTCTCTTGGGGCAAGTCCATCTTACAGGATGAGAAAAGAAGAAATTTGTAAAGGGGGTATAAGAAATCAGTTTGAGGGGGGGGGGGAGAACTTGTTACGATAATAAGTTCTCTCGTCTTGTTGTTCTTCTTGTTCTGCTGTCCTCTCAAAGGTGCTGTCTCTCAGTCTTCCAAACGAACATTCTGGTGATGCAATATTCCTTCCTAACCGGCGATCTTTCTGTAAGGAGCAAAAATCTGGCATTACCATTGGTCCAACTGAGGGGTGACATACCATCTTTAAACCATGAAAACATGAGTGAGAAGAGAGAGAAAACAAAAAAAAACAAGAGATAGAGAACAATTCATATGCATATATATATTACATAACTCGACAATAACCATCAATAAGAAAAGAGAAACAAAGCATTTTTAAACATTGTCAACATTAAGAAAACATTGTTAGCATTAGAAAAACATTGTCAGATTATCAGGCTGTCATATCTATGTGTCTACTGGTCTCCTTGAGCAGTCCCTCCCCACCAGCACCTGCATTACTCCACTGTCTGTATCTGGCCAGAAATACATTGTGGCGGAGGTCATGCTGGGGTTTGGTAGACTTCTGCAAGGACCAAGTGGGTATGCAATGTGTGAATTCTTACCAATACTCGTCAGAGATGGGGATAGAGAGAGAGAGAGAAAAAAACATTTCACTGATACATTTACAACGTTTCACCTGGTCATTCCTGTGTCTTTCAGTGAATGACCTCCCAATTTATTAACCGTTACCTCAGGCTTACCATCAGTCGTATGATCACCTTTCTTGACTACCTATCATGGGTGTGGCTCAAAATTCTTCCTATGTGATCCCTGCTTGTAATTTGGTGTGTCATAACTTTTGCTCATTTTCATGTCTAGGGGGTCTGATTTTATGTGGGCTGTTGCAGTTACTGGCATAATGCCCTTCTCTTTTGCACCGATCACAAATCCTTAAGTTCCTCCATGTGCCAATGGCCTGGGGTTTTGGTTGATTTGATGCCTCCTCAAACGCTTGGATGCTCATCACCATCAACCGCTTTCCCTGTACCTACCTGATTCCTTGGATACCATGATTATGTCGTTGTCTAGGGGGTTGGTATACCTTCTGTGAATCTTTGATCATACAGTTAGATCTTTCCTAGGATCTGGGTAATCAGACATGATTGATCTCAATTCTGTCCGGGACCAGGGATGGCGCATTGCACTGTCCTTGACGGGAATGGTTCCCTGATCGTCAGTCTTCCCATTGGGGACTGTGATCACCCTGACAGGACTAAACTCAATTACATCACCTTGTTTTGGTCTTATAATATGGGGTACATTTGTTTGTGCGTGATATAAAACATTGTACGTACCTGTGGACACGACCTCACCTGACCCTCCGTTAGGGGGTTTGATTATTGCCTTTACCAATTTGGTCGCGTCCACCTGGATGTCTTGTAGGATGGCTTCTGGAAGAGGTGCCGACATCGTTCTGGGCTCACTTTCTTGTTGGTAATCCTGAGGGAAGTTTAACATGGGGTGCGACTTGCACAGGTTAACATTTGTAATTTTTACACTTTCATTTTCATAAACATTATTACATTTAACACTTTCATTCTTAATACAGTTACTAAGTGCATTTTTATCGTACAACATTGTGCCATTTCTCTGCAACCATAATCCTCTTCAATGCCATGTCTCTCCTCTCAAGATGAAAGTTAGATATGTAAGTTACATTTCTTTGCATTTCACTTTCCTGTTGCCATAACTGCAAACAATCATCATGTTTAACTCGTTGTTTCCAGGATTTTATGAGACTGATCCTTTGCCTTAAATTATGCAACACCTCTGAGTCAAAACTACCTATCCCGGGAAATGGTGCCTTATCCCCCGCAGTCATTCGTGTCCATTCATCACAAAAGGTCTCAGTGTGGGGACCATATTTCCCCCACATTACTAACCGAGCAGACCCTCGGGGTCTGCAAGCCTCTGGAGTCTGAATCCTGACCTCCGACCGTCTCTGTGTTGTGCACTTGGCTGCCATAAACCTAAAATGCACCAAACACAGAACTTCGTTGGAAATCCTTAAAGCTCTTCCACTGAACTTCTTCTGCTCCGGGTATCTCCGGTCCGCCTTCTAGCAGACACGTGTAGCCGTTGCAGGCCCTATCTCTAGAGATTTTCCTGAGAAAATTCCCTTCCTTTTTCTTTTACACAAATCACGCTTGCATGTGCTCCCTACAACACGTATGAGGGCAAGATTTACGCATGGATATACGACCTCATATCACGTTGCGTTATTGGTCACACATACAACCGTGCGGTCCAATCGTACCACTTATAGACACTTGTTGCCCATAAATGGTAGGATCATTGGAGTCTCCCTACTGTGCTCCAAAACAGCCAGAGCGTAATACAACGAAAACTTTATCACACTCTGTTGCACGTTTTCACTCAGATCGTGCTCATCACGTTCCACATAGATCACACAGATCACAAAGTCCACAAAGCGGAATTCAATACCGTTTTATCACATAGATCACAAAGTCCACAAAGCGGGATTCAATACACTCATACCGTTTTCAACCCACTATCATTCTTATAGTTTTCTGATCAGAAAAATCATTTCCCGTAGTCTGATAGCTCTCCCCAGAGGCGTTACAGTAAAGTAAGGTATTTAAACTAAATTTTGGAAACTGAACAAATGTGTGCTATTGTCTTGTGGCTTCTGTATCGCCTTTGCGTTATTTCAACTTATCGTGACTTGAGCTACGTGGGCGTAACCGGACGCTCCGTTGCATAATGTACGCTGCGTGCGTCTGCCTTTGGATTGCGTACGCTCTGTCCTTGTAAGCACACTTGTACACAGACCAAGTACGTTCACAGTAACACACTACACGTTTATCAATGTGAATGATCTTTAAGTGTAATCATTCACTATACACCACCCAAATCTCCCTTGTATTCTTAGGCGAGACTGTGTGCGTGCTTTACAAATTACCCCTTAAATGTATTACTTTTACACTTTAACTACCGAGTAGCAACAAATCTTTCTTAGCACGTTATCAATGCAAATGGCAAACAGGAAGGTGAGATGTGAAACTTACACAGATGAAAATGCAATTCTAAATTTAATCTAATAACATACATTGATGTAAGCACACGCATATAGATATTACATATAAGTACCAATCACTATTACTTATGATTGACTATGATATAGATTAAATAAATGCATAATAAAAAAAAAACTCATTAAATGATGATTTCTTTTTGACAGTGGATGGCTGATTGTTTCCTGAGTCAACTGAAAACCAGCCGCTCAGAAAAAAAAAAAAAATTTGACCTTCCCAAAATGGCCGCTGCTCCTCCCCCTTCCACCTCCATGAGGGTCACACAAAATGGTGGACAGACCATGCGGCCTCTTGTCACAAAGAAAGTCATCATTCAAAACTCCTAAAGTTATTCTAGGCCTGAGTGTGTAGTTGGCACCAAATTGAAATAAAAACCAGATTTTCAAAGACAATAGCGTACTGTTCTTACCTCCGGTCCCAGATTCCCTCAGCACCCTTTACTAAGCGAAACAGACGCTTATCCAATCAGCACTGCAAGGAATATGATCCCGCCCTTTGCTGATGGATAATGTCTGCTGATATTACCTAGCAGAGATATGTGAAGGATAGGACGAGTCCCCCAATTGACAATGCTAAATTCCTTTGTCGTATAAACAACCCTTTATGAAGTCTAAGAACACTGTACGCTGTTTACTTAAGAAGTATCGTATGGGTACGCTGGTTGCGTAACGATCGCTCAGCCGTAGGCGAGACGCTCAAGCGTCACGTTCGCTCACGGCCCAGTGATCACAGGACACGTTATTGGCTGTTGACTAACGTAATGATTCGCTATGGCGTAGCAGACGCTCGAGACCACGAGGAGATCACCAGCAGCGCAGACGCTCACAACGCTATACCTTTTATGTCTAAACCTTTTAACAATGAAATACACAGAATACCTTAATGTGAATACAGGGTGTAAGTGCAACCTTGTGTAACCTGACTAGCTACAAAGCTGCTTGAGCGTTACCGACGCTCAAGTGAACACTTAAAACTATAGGAAATACACAGATACTGGTTTAGGGTCCAAAGCCTATTAACTGTATTATATCTAATATACTTGTAAAAGAGAATCACAGTACAAATGATACACTACAATATAACAGAGACTACCTAACCAGATAACTACACAAGAAATACAATACAATACAATTACTATTTATGGGAAAATGGAAGGGGAAGAGAAGAAGAGAGAGATAGAGAGAAATGGCTCATGATAACATTAAATAAGAGACAACATGGTTGCAGATAAAACTACACATGTGAGAGACAATCGCTGCGCAGTTAGTCAATGCTGAATACAGCATGGGATGGAAGCTAGACTCCATTTTGAGAAACCTCCACTTGATTCCAAAGACCACACCACATGGCTGAAAGGGGGAGGGGAAGACATCCAGCAGCAGCCATTTTAGATTTGCAGGTCCAAACACATGGCACTTTATTCCAAAATGTCCAAGCCTCAAAACAATGCATATGTTCTGATTTTACAATTCCAAACCATCTAAATCACCTTTCACAATGTAATCCAACTTCCTAGAACCATCTCACAATTTCACATCCCAAACAACTTCAGTATCTCAATAACCAGAGCATATTCATCACAAGACCAGATCACAATGTAATTAACACAAACGTAACTGCATGGTGGTATTTATGATTAACAGGATATATATTATAACTAACCAGCACAATCTATTTTAAATCTCCATAGGCAAACAAATACCACAAATACTATGCTACAGATTGTATACTGTTCCAATTCATCACGGACTTCACAGAGTATCCACAAACACCCAACAATCACACAACCAAGTTACAATATCCTATTTAAACCAGAAAGCAATCTGTCTGTTTCCTTATCTAGCCATGTGAAGTTCAATACTTAGCCTTTAGTTTGGAAGATGTCCTGGGGATTTAGCTGCCATGCTGCTTGGTGCCAGGTAGCTGTGTGTGTGTCTGTGAGTGTAGCTACATTACATCTGTTCTCTGAGGCCACACCTGACCACTACCTTCCTGTTTGACCAGTACCTGGGGGAGGGGTCTTTCTTTCTCCTTTGTACTGAGTCACCATTCTCTTTGTATATGCTAATCAGGTTCAGCCCTGAAAACTTAGTAAAAGGTTGTCTTGAGCATCCATTGTTCTAACAATATGATCTTAGCTTTTATACATATAATCATATCTATCCGCTGCAATGTCCCACAACAACACAACAGGCCTCAAACTAACCCACACCTCATTCTGCTTGCTTCAATACCAAACATGATGTGTTTATCTGGTTCGGTTCGAATGATACACATCCATGACATTAATTCATCAGCCAATTCTAAATCTCCATTATGTCTGGTGTTTGCTGTGCTCGCTGCGCATATTTGCAAGTATAGCGGCTTATATGTGTGCAGTTTATATGGTCTCTCTATGTAATATTTTTGACTTTGACAAGTCACAGCAGCTGCTGTAACTCATGGTGTAGGGTAGGAAGGCTCAATGGAAAGTATTTTATGGTTTCTACCTGCTCACATCTTGGTACAGTAGCAGCTCAATAGCTTTCTGGCAATGGCTTTCCTCCCCCTTTTTTTTTTTTTTTTTAAACATCCAAACCCACAAAGCAAGAAGTTTATTTTGGAGTAGGTCTTAAAACAACTCATGAATATGGTAAACTTGAGATGTTGTTATTAGTATGCTGTTTGCAGCTTTGTATGAATTTATCCCTTTAAAATATATTAATGGAAAATATTTCCGCCTTTTTTTTTTTTTTTTTCATGTTTAAAGACTCATTGGGGTATATTAGGGTTGAAAACCGCCATCTGTCGAAAATACGGCAGTTTTTCGACTTTTTAAGGTCGAATAGTGATTTGACCTATTCAATCCCTGAAGTTTTTATTCGACAAGTCGTGGAATTCGACTTGTCGAATAGTATGTGAATCGGCGGTATAGCTGCCGATTCACATACTTTTGAGTGAAACGGGGCCAAATTCGACAGGATTTGGCCCCGTTTCCGACCATCTCAGTCCGACATAAATAAAAATGTTGGACTGAGATGTGGGACCCAGAGGAGGAGAAGGGGGGAAGCCACAGGCATACAGGGGAGAGCAGCGCTACAGCAGGATGTCTAACAGCCGCGCTGCTCACGGCAGCGTCCACACAGCTCCAGCAAGTCAGGTCACGATTGCTGGAGCCGGGTGGATGCTTCCTTGAGGTCTGGCGGCTGTGAGACATCCTTCTGCAGCGCTGCTCTCCTCCGTGTGCCCGCGGCTGTCCCCGCTGGTCTCCCCCCTCTCCTCCCTCTCTGTCCTTCATCTCAATTCGACTTTTGAAACGTCGAATTGAGATGAGATTGAATAGGGGTTGTCGGATCCATTCCGACAAATGCATGTTAATTGAATATACCCCCCTTTTTTTTTTTTTTTTTGCAGTTAAGATGCATCATACTTTCTAAATAAGACAAGTGGAGAAGTTGCCCATAGCAACCAATCACCATGTAGCGCTCATTTATCAAGTACATTCTATTTAATTATAGCTAGAAGCTGATTGATTTCTATGGACATCTTCTATATCTCCTCTTTAGAAAGTTTGATACATCATCTACTATAAGCTGTTCTTGTGTGTCTTTTAATGGATAATAGTGGTTGGTTTATAATATGTTCAGAGAAAATCAAAACATTTTAGCTCTAAAAATTTCACCTACCATTATTCCTATATCTTTGTTAGAATCCAATTCAAGCTCCTAGCTATCATCTATTTCTCTGACGTCCTAGTGGATGCTGGGAACTCCGTAAGGACCATGGGGGATAGCGGCTCCGCAGGAGACTGGGCACAAAAGTAAAGCTTTAGGACTACCTGGTGTGCACTGGCTCCTCCCCCTATGACCCTCCTCCAAGCCTCAGTTAGATTTTTGTGCCCGGCCGAGAAGGGTGCACACTAGGGGCTCTCCTGAGCTTCTTAGTGAAAGTTTAGTTTTAGGTTTTTTATTTTCAGTGAGACCTGCTGGCAACAGGCTCACTGCATCGAGGGACTAAGGGGAGAAGAAGCGAACTCACCTGCGTGCAGAGTGGATTGGGCTTCTTAGGCTACTGGACACCATTAGCTCCAGAGGGACCGAACACAGGCCCAGCCTCGGAGCTCGGTCCCAGAGCCGCGCCGCCGGCCCCCTTACAGAGCCAGAAGCAAGAAGAGGTCCGGAAAATCGGCGGCAGAAGACATCCTGTCTTCACCAAGGTAGCGCACAGCACTGCAGCTGTGCGCCATTGCTCCTCAGCACACTTCACACTTCGGTCACTGAGGGTGCAGGGCGCTAGGGGGGGGCGCCCTGAGCAGCAATAAAAACACCTTGGCTGGCGAAAATACATCACATATAGCCCCCAGGGCTATATGGATGAATTTTAACCCCTGCCAGATTCCACAGAAAAACGGGAGAAAAGACCGCCGAGAATGGGGCGGAGCCTATCTCCTCAGCACACTGGCGCCATTTTCTCTCACAGCTCCGTTGGAGGGAAGCTCCCTGGCTCTCCCCTGCAGTTACTACACTACAGAAAGGGGTTAAAAAAGAGAGGGGGGCACTAATTAGGCGCAGTATAACAATACAGCAGCTATAAGGGGAAAAACACTTATATAAGGTTATCCCTGTATGTATATATATATATATATATATATATATATATATATAGAAAAGACAAGGGGGGAGGGACAAGCGCCTAATAGTGCAGTAACTTCACAACAAATTAGGTTGTGTATAATGTCGTATCTATAGATAATATGCGTACCAGAAGTATGATTTATAATGGGCACATCAAACGTTATAATAGCTGGTGTTTGGCACCGCAATTAGTCCCCAGGTTGGACGTCAATATGGATGTTCTCCAAATCATCAATTTGCAAATACGTCGGTCTGTAAATAATCAGAGCGAGAGGCGCCTCTCATAGTGCAGAAATCACTTTATAAATATATTGAAATTCATAGAAAACGATAGGTATTAAGCGTACCAAAATATAAATACCAAACAGCTTTTAAATATGGTCTTTTTGTCAAGAGCGACTTTCCTTTATGTAGTTGGAGAGTATCAGACTTCGTGTATTGCCGTGTATAGAAAAATATATATCACAGGCTAAAAGATATATGGGTTTTAATTCATATGGTAAAAAGGTAACATAAAAAATATTCTCAAAGAAAAAAGAGTTCATAAAGCTTATCTGGATAGTCCGAGATTTTTTCAGTGGTCCGGGGTATATCCACCGTATAAGTCTGTGTCAGGGGTGTTCAGAACAGGTCCTCAACGCGTTTCACCTGTAAAAGGCTTCCTCATATAGACACTCCTGAGGAAGCCTTTTACAGGTGAAACGCGTTGAGGACCTGTTCTGAACACCCCTGACACAGACTTATACGGTGGATATACCCCGGACCACTGAAAAAATCTCGGACTATCCAGATAAGCTTTATGAACTCTTTTTTCTTTGAGAATATTTTTTATGTTACCTTTTTACCATATGAATTAAAACCCATATATCTTTTAGCCTGTGATATATATTTTTCTATACACGGCAATACACGAAGTCTGATACTCTCCAACTACATAAAGGAAAGTCGCTCTTGACAAAAAGACCATATTTAAAAGCTGTTTGGTATTTATATTTTGGTACGCTTAATACCTATCGTTTTCTATGAATTTCAATATATTTATAAAGTGATTTCTGCACTATGAGAGGCGCCTCTCGCTCTGATTATTTACAGACCGACGTATTTGCAAATTGATGATTTGGAGAACATCCATATTGACGTCCAACCTGGGGACTAATTGCGGTGCCAAACACCAGCTATTATAACGTTTGATGTGCCCATTATAAATCATACTTCTGGTACGCATATTATCTATAGATACGACATTATACACAACCTAATTTGTTGTGAAGTTACTGCACTATTAGGCGCTTGTCCCTCCCCCCTTGTCTTTTCCAGATTAATTTGTCACTAAACCTAGTGACACCTTGAAGGACTGAGCTGCCAACTACAGGAATACCCTGTGGAACCAAAGTGCAAGTTAATCTACCTAGGACTCCTTTTGAATTCATTAATTGAGAAGGAAAGTAGCGCACCAACTAAATTCTATGTTCATATATATATATATATATATATATAGCGCTCTGGTGTGTGCTGGCATACTCTCCCTCTGTCTCCCCAAAGGGCTAGTGGGGTCCTGTCCTCTATCGGAGCATTCCCTGTGTATGTGCTGTGTGTCGGTACGTTGTGTCGACATGTATGAGGAGGAAAATGAGGTGGAGGCGGAGCAATTGCCTGTAACAGAGATGTCACCCCCTAGGGAGTCGACATCTGAGTGGATGAGCTTTTGGAAGGAATTATGTGAGTCAGCTCTTTACAAAAGATTGATGACATGAGACAGCCGGCGACTCAGCCTGTGCCTGTCCAGGTGTCTCAAAAGCCATCAGGGGCTCTAAAACGCCCGTTACCGCTGATGGCAGATACAGACGCCGACACGGATACTGACTCCAGTGTCGACGATTAAGAGACGAATGTGACTTCCAGTAGGGCCACACGTTACATGATTGAGGCTATGGAAAATGTTTTTACACATTTCTGATAATACCAGTACCACTAAAAAGGGTATTATGTTGGGTGAGAAAAAACTGCCTGTAGTTTTTCCTGCATCTGAGGAATTAAATGAAGTGTGTGATGATGCGTGGGTTTCCCCCGATAAAAACTGTTAATTCCTAAAAAGTTATTAGCATCATACCCCTTCCCGCCAGAGGATAGGGCACGTTGGGAAACACCCCCTAGGGTGAATAAAGCGCTCACACGCTTGTCTAAACAGGTGGCACTACCGTCCCCGGATACGGCCGCCCTTAAGGAACCTGCTGACAGAAAGCAGTAAAATATCCTAAAATGTATATACACTCACACGGGTGTGATACTGCGACCAGCAATTGCCTCAGCCTGGATGTGCAGTGCTGGGTTGGCTTGGTCGGATTCCCTAACTGACAATATTGATACCCTAGATAGGGACAGTATATTACTGACTATAGAGCATTTAAAAGATGCATTTCTATATATGCGTGATGCACAGAGGGATATTTGCCGACTGGCATCAAGAGTAAGTGCGCTGTCCATTTCTGCCAGAAGAGGGTTATGGACAAGACAGTGGTCAGGTGATGCTGATTCCAAAAGGCATATGGAAGTATCGCCTTATAAAAGGGAGGAGTTATTTGGGGTAGGTCTATCAGACCTGGTGGCCACGGCAACGGCTGGAAAATCCACATTTTTACCCCAGGTAGCCTCTCAACATAAGAAGACGCCGTATTATCAGGCGCAGTCCTTTGGGCCCCATAAGGGCAAGCGGGCAAAAGGCTCCTCATTTCTGCCCCGTGGCAGAGGGAGAGGAAAAAGGCTGCAGCAAACAGCCAGTTCCCAGGAACAGAAGCCCTCTCCCGTTTTCTGCCAAGTCCTCAGCATGACGCTGGGGCTTTACAAGCGGACTCAGGCACGGTGGGGGCCCGTCTCAAAAATTTCAGCGTGCAGTGGGCTCACTCACAGGGGCCCCCTGGATCCTTCAGGTGGTATCTCAGGGGTACAAATTGGAATTCGAGACGTCTCCCCTTCGCCGTTTTCCTAAAGTCTGCTTTACCGACGTCTCCCTCCGACAGGGAGGCGGTATGGGAAGCCATTCACAAGCTGTATTCCCAGCAGGTGATAATCAAGGTACCCCTCCTACAACAGGGAAAGGGGTATTATTCCACGCTGTTTGTGGTACCGAAGCCGGACGGCTCGGTGAGACCTAATTTAAATCTGAAATCCTTGAACACTTACATACAAAGGTTCAAATTCAAGATGGAGTCACTCAGAGCGGTGATGGCAAATCTGGAAGAAGGGGATTATATGGTGTCTCTGGACATCAAGGATGCTTATCTCCATGTCCCAATTTACCCTTCTCACCAAAGGTACCTCAGGTTTGTGGTACAGAACTGTCACTATCAGTTTCAGACGCTGCCGTTTGGTTTGTCCACGGCACCCCGGGTCTTTACCAAAGTAATGGCTGAAATGATGATACTCCTTCGAAGGAAGGGAGTTTTAATTATCCCTTACTTGGACAATCTCCGGATAAGGGCAAGATCCAGGGAACGGTTGGTAGTCGGGGTAGCACTATCTCAAGTAGTGTTGCGGCAGCACGGTTGGATTCTTAATATTCCAAAATCGCAGCTGATCCCGACGACACGTCTTCTATTCCAAAGGATGATCCTGGACACAGTCCAGAAAAAGGTGTTTCTCCAGGAGGAGGAGAGCCAGGGAGTTATCCGAACTAGTCAGAAACCTCCTAAAACCAGGCCAAGTGTCAGTGCAGCAGTGCACAAGGGTCCTGGGAAAAATGGTGGCTTCCTACGAAGCAATTCCATTCGGCAGATTCCACGCAAGAACTTTCCAGTGGGACCTGCTGGAAAAGTGGTCCGGATCGCATCTTCAGATGCATCAGCGGATAACCCTGTCACCAAAGACAAGGGTGTCTCTCCTGTGGTGGTTGCAGAGTGCTCATCTTCTAGAGGGCGCAGATTCGGCATTCAGGACTGGGTCCTGGTGACCACGGATGCCAGCCTGCGAGGCTGGGGAGCAGTCACACAGGGAAGAAATTTCCAGGGCTTGTGGTCAAGCCTGGAGACATCACTTCACATAAATATCTTGGAGCTAAGGGCCATTTACAATGCCCTAAGCCAAGCAAGACCTCTACTTCAAGGTCAGCCGGTGCTGATCCAGTCGGACAACATCATGGCAGTCGCCCACGTAGAGAAGCTGCAAGGATTTTTCGCTGGGCGGAAAATCATGTGATAGCATTGTCAGCAGTGTTCATTCCGGGAGTGGACAACTGGGAAACAGACTTCCTCAGCAGAAGTCTTCCACATGATTGTAAACCGTTGGGAAAAACCAAAGGTGGACATGATGGCGTCCCGCCTAAACAAAAAATTGGACAGGTATTGCGCCAGGTCAAGGGACCCTCAGGCAATAGCTGTGGACGCTCTGGTAACACCGTGGGTGTACCAGTCAGTGTATGGGTTCCCTCCTCTTCCTCTCTTACCAAAAGTATTGAGAATTATAAGACGGAGGGGAGTAAGAACTATACTCGTGGCTCCGGATTGGCCAAGAAGGACTTGGTACCCGGAACTTCAAGAGATGCTCACGGAGGACCCGTGGCCTCTACCTCTAAGAAGGGACCTGCTCCATCAAGGACCCTATCTATTCCAAGACTTACCGCGGCTGCGTTTGACGGCAGGGCGGTTGAACGCCGGATCCTGAAGGAAAAAGGCATTCCGGATGAAGTCATCCCTACCCTGATCAAAGCCAGGAAGGATGTAACCGCAAAGCATTAGCACCGCATTAGGCGAAAATATGTTGCGTGGTGCGAGGCCAGTAAGGCCCCGATGGAGGAATTTCAACTAGGTCGATTCCTGCATTTCCTGCAAACAGGAGTGTCTATGGGCCTAAAATTGGGGTCCATTAAGGTTCAAATTTCGGCCCTGTAAATTTTCTTCCAGAAAGAACTAGCTTCAGTTCCTGAAGTTCAGACGTTTGTAAAAGGGGTACTGCATATACAGCCTCCTTTTGTGCCTCCAGTGGCACCTTGGGATCTCAATGTAGTTTTGGGGTTCCTAAAGTCACAATGGTTTGAACCACTTGAATCGGTGGAGTTAAAATATCTCACATGGAAAGTGGTCATGCTGTTGGCCCTGGCCTAGGCCAGGCGCGTGTCAGAATTGGTGGCTTTATCCTGTAAAAGCCCTTATCTGATCTTCCATTCAGACAGGGCGGAATTGAGGACTCGTCCTCATTTTCTCCCTAAGGTGGTATTAGCGTTTCATCTGGACCAACCTATTGTGGTACCTGCGGCTACTAGTGACTTGGAGGACTCCAAGTTGTTGGACATAGTCAGGGCCCTGAAAATATATGTTTCCAGGACGGCTGGAGTCAGAAAATCTGACTCGCTGTTTATCCTGTATGCACCCAACAAGCTGGGTGCTCCTGCTTCTAAGCAGACTATTGCTCGTTGGATTTGTAATACAATTCAGCTTGCACATTCTGTGGCAGGCCTGCCACAGCCAAAATCTGTAAAAGCCCATTCCACAAGGAAGGTGGGCTCATCTTGGGCGGCTGCCCGAGGGGTCTCGGCATTACAACTTTGCCGAGCAGCTATTTGGTCAGGGGCAAATACGTTTGCTAAATTCTACAAATTTGATACCCTGGCTGAGGAGGACCTGGAGTTCTCTCATTCGGTGCTGCAGAGTCATCCGCACTCTCCCGCCCGTTTGGGAGCTTTGGTATAATCCCCATGGTCCTTACGGAGTTCCCAGCATCCACTAGGACGTCAGAGAAAATAAGAATTTACTTACCGATAATTCTATTTCTCGTAGTCCGTAGTGGATGCTGGGCGCCCATCCCAAGTGCGGATTGTCTGCAATACTTGTACATAGTTATTGTTAACTAAATCGGGTTATTGTTGTTGTGAGCCATCTATCCAGAGGCTCCTCTGTTATCATGCTGTTAACTGGGTTCAGATCACAGGTTGTACGGTGTGATTGGTGTGGCTGGTATGAGTCTTACCCGGGATTCATAAATCCTTCCTTATTGTGTACGCTCGTCCGGGCACAGTATCCTAACTGAGGCTTGGAGGAGGGTCATAGGGGGAGGAGCCAGTGCACACCAGGTAGTCCTAAAGCTTTACTTTTGTGCCCAGTCTCCTGCAGAGCCGCTATCCCCCATGGTCCTTACGGAGTTCCCAGCATCCACTACGGACTACGAGAAATAGAATTATCGGTAAGTAAATTCTTATTAAATCTGTTGTCCTCTCCTCCCCTCCCTACATTCCCCTCCATCCACACCACCGACTACCTTCTACCCTTAGTCCATGGACTACTGCCTCAATCTCTGATAACCAATTCTCCTTGCACCTCCAGGAGTTCTAATTAGACTGCTCCCATTCCTGGAATGTTCCTCCTTGCAATTCCTAAAAGCTCTGTAGTTCATCAAAGCCTATCAAGCCCTCTCCTAACCCCTTGCTTAACATCTTCCCCATTTTGTGTCACTCTCTCAAGGTTCTTCATGGAAGAGGCTGAAGTAGAAAGTAAGCTCTCTTAAGTAGGGCCGTCCTTCCTGTTAATTATTCTCCACCCACCAAGCAGGCTTTTTTTTTTCCCCTGCTTTTTTACATCTTCTTATGTCCTGTGCTATACCTTCACCCTGCACTGCACTCTTATACCCATGTTTTCCTTGTGGATTTGCCTTTGGAGATACTTGTTTTGTTGTCCTCATTGTATCTCGTGTTACATAATACTACCTGTGCTATGTTTAGTCTTGTTGTACTGCCACGAAATAAAGAGCTGCAATATTTTATGGTGCCCTATAAATAAATATTATTATTTGGGACGGTAATTTGATCTGCCATAAAATCACTGTCCCTACCCTTTTGCATTTATCAAATAATCAATGCAGTACATTTCAGACTGAAACTGAAAGCCTGTTAATCTTTCGGTCAATATAATGTGAGCCGGTTGGTGGGTGTATGCAAACGATATGTCTGTGAATGACGTCATTTACAGACACTATTGCGTGGGCTGTGTAGCACAGCCAATGGCCAATATATCTATAACATCTGCAGGGACTGATGTCACAGCTGGGCAGGCAAACTCAAATGCCCACCCTATAGGATGACCAGATCAAGAGCCAAATGGTAAGTGTGTTTGCTTACCTGAATTGGCCCTCTGTCGGTGCAACAGCGGGCCGCTGACATCTTGGTCATGTGTGTAAGTATTTAATGATATGAACTGTATCATCATCATCATCATTGATGACAGTCTGAAGAAAGAACACTGAAACATTGAACTTTCTGTCCTGCATATTTGTCTTCAATTTGACCTGAGTGGTGCCTCTGTATGTTGTGTTTCTGTTTATTTTGTTGAAGCATCGGACACAACACCATTAACGGTTAGACATATGTGTGGCAAACACGTTTTGCTTTAGATGGAATTTATTTATAAGTATTACTATTTTGTGTAATACATTAGTTTGTATATACTTCGTAATATGGTCCATTCATAACCTTTTATCATGCGTAGATGGAAATTCACTCTACAATAAATACCATAAAGTACTATATTTTTTGTTGAAAGGTTTTTTTTTTTTTTTTTTTGGTTGAAGGTTTATATTGATGCAAAGCGTAAGGAATGTGTGGAATCTAGAGTTGCTTAACTTTGATAAAGTTTGCTTTGTTCTTATTATGACTTGACCCATAGACTATGTAGTTTAAAACATTTGCCAGAATTAGATTGTTCAGTGTAAATAATTGTATTTACTATTTGCAAGTGAAGAAAATATATTTTTCTCTTTAGAAATGTGCATCATGGAATGCTAATCTTTTTTCTGTATATTTGTTTTTGTACACAGTCAGATAAGAACCCTAAAATCGTGGTTTAGGGGTTATCTTCTACAAACCCAACAGGGTATATGCTGTTGACAGTATGCGGCTGTAAACATCCTCGACTGGAAGCTGTGAAGCAGCTGATGGGCTTTCAGTCGGATGTTTGCAGCTGCAAATTGCCACAGGCTTCAATAACTTTTGAATAGTCAATATCTGAAATGTTTCCTATCACATCAACATATAAAAATTATATAAAGGTTCTGGTTATTTAACTTTGTATGTGATCTGAAATTTAAACTGTAAAACCTGCACATCTCTGCATATATTTTGTTCTACCGTGAAAACAAGACTGATTCATGTTCCAAAGACACAAACCAGCTTAAAAATCAACCGTATCTACGTTTTGCTTTATTATTTAATGCTGGTATTGCAGTGATGTATTAAAGAGAACTTTTTGCCCACTAGCTACTGAATATAGTCTGAGTGCCGCTGCCTGTTGGACATATCGTGTGTGTGTGTAATATATATATCTATATACATCTATCTATCTATATATATATATATCTATATATATATATATATATATATATATATATATATATAATAATCTGTATCTCTATCTCTGTGTATTCTGAATGCAAAACCGTAATGTCAAGACCCAAAACAAGTTGTTCCTTGTGGATCTATTTGATGTAGAATAGAAGCACAGCATTGGACATAGGCCACCCCTTAGATTATGGCTATGTTTAGTCCTGTGAGGTATGTAATTGGGATCAGTATGAGATCCCGGTGGTCAGGAGATCGTTGCTGGAATCCCGGCGGCGAGCGCAGCGCTTCCCGTCGCGGGCTCGCTACGCTTCGGTCGCCACAGGGTTCTATTCCCCTCCGGGTGGTGACATGGACCGCCACTCAAAGGGGTAACCAGCCGGCGGTCAGAACTCTGACCACCAGTATTTCAGCTGGTGTCTGGATTCCGGCGTCCGTATCCTGACCGCCTGGATCCTGACAAGCGGTCAATTGACTGCCTCCCATGTAATCCACGTCTCAGTGAGTGTGCAAGTAAATGTTTAAATTCATAATAAAATTCCATTATAGCACACCTATCGTTCTCACCTGCACTGGTGTCTTGGTCTGCAGCAAATAAAAGTTGCAGTTTCTACTGCAGTAACCATTTTGATTGGAATGACTTGGTACAGTTTCTTTTCTTATATGTATAATGAGATTTAAAAGTGAATATAAAAGATTTTGCTTTTATTTCCTTAAATTCTACATTTCATTCTCTCAAAATAAAGAGCCACGTTTATCTATCTATCTATCTATCTATCTATCTATCTATCTATCTATCCTCCTCCAAAACAGCACGGCACTCGTAGGGACTCTTGTCATATCAAAAAAATAAAAATAAATAAATATATATAGCGTGGATATGCGGCGGCACTCAAACAGACTCGTCAATATGAAAAATCAGGTCATTTATTTAGACCGTTGGTTGCAATGGTCTAAATCATGGGTCTTCAACCTGTGGCCCTCCAGCTGCTGTGAAACTACACATCCCAGCATGCCCTGCCACAGTTTTGCTATTAATGTATGCTAAAACTGAGGCAGGGCATGCTGGGATGTGTAGTTCCACAGCAGCTGGAGGGCCACAGGTTGAAGACCCATGGTCTAAATAAATGACCTGATTTTTCATATTGACGAGTCTGTTTGAGTGCCGCCGCATATCCACGCTACATATTGTGACCTAGAGTCACCCGGAGGGCACCGCAGCAGCTATACTTCAGGCTCATAGGAGTGCCGGGCCACCCACAGCCAGTATGTGTGTGTGTGTGTATGTATGTATGTATGTATGTATGTATATATATATATATATATATATATATATATATATATATATATATATATATATAATGTATGTATTAGTCCAATAAATATAAACAGTCACTCGTCACCCTATTGTTAATATGGTGAGGGTGCCTTCAGTGAAGCATAGGTATACAAACAAAGAAGACCGTGGCACTCCTGGTAAGTGTTGAAAGGTCCTTTAAATGGATAGCCGTTTACATAGGCTAGGACCTCCATGACCATTTAAGGTATGAATATGTTCTGTTTGTATCATGCTTTAGGTCAGCTTTGAAAACGGTGCTGGTTGGGCACCGAAACGTTAACTTCATGACCATATAAACTGCCATCCATTTAAAGGATCTTTCAACACTTACCAGGAGTGCTGCGGTCTCTCTCTCTCTCTCTCTCTCTCTCTCTCTCTCTCTCTCTCTCTCTCTCTCTCTCTCTCTCTCTCTCTCTCCCATACATACATACATACATACATACATACATAGCCATTCATTTGCACTATGTTTGAGAATAGGCCTTTGGTTGTTATCTTGAGTTTGGTTGGTTTAGCTTGAGTATGCCTTTTGACATTCCATGTCCTGATCAAGAGCCTTGGTAATCCTCCCTTTTTAGGCAGGGTATATTGGATAATTTTCTTTTGCTTGCATGTTCCATGAATACACAATGTAATACTTAAGGATTGTCACTTCTTGTTATGAAAAAAAGGTATTTATTTGTTTAACGCTAATCATAATATAAATTCTATCATATACCATATTCCGCTGTGTCACACGATTGGTAGAGCTACAGAATCCCCTGTGTAAATGTGGTTTGGATAGGATTGGGATTCTGGTTGCAGTCTGTGTGGCCACATGCTCTGGTCAAGGGCGTAGCTACCATAGGTGCAGGCAGTACAGCTGCTATGGGGCCCACCTTCCCTGTCAGTTACATTTGTTATATACATTTTTTGCCACTGGGTGGTACGTAGGGGTCCTTTCAAACTTTTTCCTTGGGGCCTTCAATATATCTAGGTATGCCCATGGACCTTCTCTTTGTAGTGTGGCATAAACGAACTGTAGGGCATAGTAATGTTATATAATATGAACCAGGTATCTGATATGAGGCACAATATGAACGGGGAGCACTATTTTTTTATATATATATATATATATATATATAT
The DNA here is from genome assembly GCF_028390025.1 of Pseudophryne corroboree. Classification (NCBI taxonomy): domain Eukaryota; kingdom Metazoa; phylum Chordata; class Amphibia; order Anura; family Myobatrachidae; genus Pseudophryne; species Pseudophryne corroboree. The sequence continues at coordinate 412,431,797 of NC_086447.1, read as the reverse complement.
ATATATATATATATATATATATATATATATATATATATATATAAAAATATAATACAGTGGGGCAAAAAAGTATTTGGACAGCCACCGATTGTGCAAGTTGACCCACTTAAAAAGATGAGAGGTCTGTAATTTCCATCATAGGTACACTTCAACTGTGAGAGACAGAATCTGAAAAAAAAAAAACGTGAAATCACATTGTATGATTTATAAACAATTAACTTGTATATTCTTGTGGAAAATAAATCCACATTTTTTGTACCAGCACCGGGCTCCACTAGCTGGACAGATAATGCCACAGCTGGGGGACACTTTTATACCGCTCCCTGCGGCCGTGGCATTAAATACCCAACTAGTCACCCCATGTTATATCTGCCTCCCCTGCAGTGCACATGGTTTTGCCCAATTGCTATCAAAAATCCTGCTGCGATCAACTTGGAATTACCCCCTAAGTTGGTTCGTATAAGGTTAAACATTCAAAATGCCCCCCCCCACCTGCGCAATAAAATGCCCAAAACCTGCAGATGACCCTTTTTTTTTTTTTTTTTTTGGGGGGGGGGGGGGTCGACCATTTTAATGCTGATCTTTTTCCCTGTCAATCCTTTTTCATGTTGACCTTTTTGTACCTGTTAATCCACATCCCTTGTGTACCTGTTCTTGTATATCACGGCAAACTCCACTCCTCACTTCTGAGGAAAACAGCCATATTTGTGTATAATACTGCATTATCCTTTATAACAAGTGTATTGAAAGGTACTAATATATACACAAATAGCTGGATTCATACCAGAAAAACTTGATGATAAAACAACAACAAGAAAATAGATAGGGGCAGTCCGATCTTGGAAATGCCTGCACCTCTGCATACTGGGGAATACACACATTTAGTTCCATGCACACAATGTAGGAACAATTAAAGCCACATTGTATTCAACTCTGCATTAGGGCCAATGTCTTCTATCTAACAAATTAAAGGTAGTCTTACAAGGATAAAAATAATTGCAGATATCAATATGGGTTGTCATCTGCAGGATTAGTCCACACTGCAAATGTTTTTGTGTTTCACCACTCACAATTGCTTTCCTAATGGGATCGTTGGCATAAGTGTTTTTCTGAGTAGCGGTGTTATTTCAGCCCCACGTGTTTTGTAAAACGGTATTTACATAAGGTTCACATTGTTACTTCCTTTTTTCCCCTTCTATTTGCCCACATTTGTTTTGTTCAAGTGTCCTCTGTACACATAACCCAGAACAAGCTATGTGTTAGCTGATCTGTTAATCGACTCATTTGGTAGACTCCTTTCTAATGAAGGAAATGGGATAATAGCTGTAAAAGCTCTTATTCCAGATTATTTGCATTCACAAAAGCTACATCCTCTGCACAAAGCTGTTTTTGGACTGCTTTCAATATGGGGCTGTGATGTTTATCAGTTGGACAACCAGACTGTTCCTTGTTCAACTCTCCAGCAATCCACACAGTGGAGGCATTTGGTCTCTTTTGCAGATTTTCTGTTTTCAAGTGATACATTTTCTACAATTGTTATCCACACTTGCATTTTTACAACGTACTTCCATGCATATACTATGGGGGTAATTCTGAGTTGATCACAGCAGCAAGTTTGTTAGCAATTGGCCAAAATCATGTGCACTGCAGTGGGGGCAGATATAACATTTGCAGAGAGAGTTAGATTTGGGTGGGTTATATTGTTTCTGTGCAGGGTAAATACTGCCTGCCTTATTTTTACACTGCAATTTAGATTTCAGTTTGAACACACCCCACCCAAATCTAACTCTCTCTGCACATGTTACATCTGTCCCCCCTGCAGTGCACATGGTTTTGCTCAATTGCTAACAAACTTGCTGATGCGATCAACTCAGAATTAGGCCCTATGTGTCTAGCTTTCTCTTTCTCTTGTAGTGTTTTTCTATTCTCCGTCTATTCGCAAACCCCTTCTGTGAACCCCAATATCCCATGCTTCGTGTGTACTTCACATCTAGCAGAACCCCATTTTTACTTATTTGTGATGTTCGTATTCTTGCTTATATGCTGCTGGGACTGTAGGTTTGGAGCAGCAAATGTTAGAGCAATGCGTAATGCCTTGATCCGGGTATAGTATGGTATGCCGGTGGCTGGGCTCCCAGCGACCAGCATACCGGCGCAGGAATCCCGACCGCCGGCATACCGACAGCATGGCGAGCGCAAATTAGCCCCTTGCTGCCTCACTGCGCTTGCCACGCTGTGGGCACGGTGGCGCGCTACACGCGCCACGCTATTTATTCTCCCTCCAGGGGGGTCGTGGACCCCCAAGAGGGAGAAAAAGTGTCGGTATGCCAGCCTTCGGGATTCTGGCGCCGGTATACTGTGCGCCAGGATCCCAACAGCCGGCAAACTGAAGACCACCCCTTGATCCTACCCAATGAAGAGAAAGGGAACTTTATATGTGGGGTTGAAATAGAGACTGATAAATGCGTATGTGGAATTTATAATGCTGTGTTGGTTTGAAGGTGTTAGGATCTCCTGCTCTGTGCTGCCACGTCGCCATGGCAACCGGGAGGCAAGTGTTAGCGAAGTAACCTGAGCGCAGCTGATACTCCGGTCCGGGTTTTTACTGTGTAGTGGTTACAGGCTCTGTGCACGGCAGGGAATCCGGCGCTGGTTTTGTGCTCGCAGTCTGTGAGGTCTGAGTGGGGCGTGGACAGCACCTGCTATATAAACCATCCTCTCAGGCTAGGCAAATGCTGCTGAATCTTTGTTTGTTAGTCCGTTCCAGAGAGTTAGCTAGTACTGTGTGACTTTGTATTTACTTGTTGCTTACTGCGAATAGGCCTTGGGATTCGGTACTTCATTCTGCCAATCCGGACCTAGCAGTAAGACTGGAGTCAGTTGTTTGACCTGCTGGGGTTCTTTTGCTATTCTGTGAACCCAGCAGGTTTGCGGCTGTACTCTCAGACCTGCTTGCTTAATCCTCCCTCACTGTGCAGGGCGTCCAGGTGTCAGTTTAGTGGCAGTAAGCTGAACCTGTGCCCTGCAAGTGGGGGTTAGGATTGTGGATACTCTCCTTGTGTCTATATTTCTATCTCTGACCAAGGAGTTTATTCCCACACCCGTTGGGGTTTTTTCTGTTGCTCTTAGCAACATCATTTCAGGTGCTCCACATGTTAAATCACCTCGCTTCATTGTCCGTTCTATTCCATCTGAGCATTCCTGACACTAGGGAGACACCCAATTCCTGAGCCTTTGGGCTTCTCCGTTCACTTTCTGTTTATTAGTTATTCCATCACCTCCTGTGTATGTTATGTTATACTGTCTGTGAGTTCGTTTGCTTCGCTTCCCTCTCTGTTCATACACCGGTATACTCCTGTTAGCACTGGTGTGCGTAACAGAAGGTGATGACATTCATACCTTCTTGCCAAAATCTGCCACAATATTTGGGTGAATAAAGGCTGACATCCTAAATATACAGTGTATTCATTACTTCCACCACTGCCAAATTATAACATCCATATATGAGCTAATGTTTTTACCTATATGTGATGTCTGGGTTTTTTTTTGTCTGTATTTGATACTTACCGATTTTTAATTGATCTAATAAAAGTTAATTTGTAAACAATATAATATAACCGTATATGAGTGCCCCCCAAACCAAGAGAGTTTCCTTTCCTTTCCCTTCTATCAAATTATAACATCCTACAGATTCGGTTTGGTGAGATACACATGGCTTTAGATACTGTCACATATCAAGTAATTATTTCTAGAACTTTCTGCTGTAATTGTTGGTGTCTGTCTGTCTATCTATCTATTGTCATTTCATACACATAATATATCTTGAATTCATGTATATATGACTGTCTGTGATTGCAGTGGGTGATGTATGTATGTATGTATGTATGTATGTTATGTTACTTTTTCAAGTTGTATACGTTTACATCCTAGTACTATGTTAAGATACATATGCCATTGCATCAAGGATTCCTGTAGATGGGGAAGATGGGGAATCATGTATGCATGGCTCTATGGTAACTGACTGTATATATCTGTTGCATATTCCCTGTGTGTTTGTGTTTCAGTCTGTTAAAGTCTCAGTTACTAGTATTATTGTACTTGTCCAAAAAACGGCAGTGCTTCATCCATAATGACTCAATTTTGTGTGACCGTAAGTGTACAAAGAGTACCCATTACGTTTGATCCCCCCCCATATCATGTTCTGTTATAGCTTTACTCTTGTGTAGTTCACTTTTTATTCCTCTACCAGAGTCGTTTAGTGTTTAATGCAGTGGTTCTCAAACTGTGCCGTGGCACCCTGGGGTGCCTCGGGAACTTAAAGGGGTGCCCTTGGTTGGTGGTCCAGGACCAATTCAAATTTGTGTCCAATCTAATAAGCAAAACCAGTGCTGGTGGCTGCCAATCATAAAATATGTAGACAGAAGAAAATCTTGTCACCACACAATTGAACCTAAGGATGACATATAAACACAATTTACATAACTTAATATTTCTTTCTAAATTTCTCAATAAGAAACTTTTGGCCCAGGGGTGCCGTGAAAGAAATTCTGATACTTTAGGGCGCCGTGATTGAAAAATAATTTTGGGAACCACTGGTTTAATGACTTTTCTCTATCGTCCTAAGTGGATGCTGGGGTTCCTGAAAGGACCATGGGGAATAGCGGCTCCGCAGGAGACAGGGCACAAAAAAGTAAAGCTTTTACCAGATCAGGTGGTGTGCACTGGCTCCTCCCCCTATGACCCTCCTCCAGACTCCAGTTAGATTTTGTGCCCGAACGAGAAGGGTGCAATCTAGGTGGCTCTCCTAAAGAGCTGCTTAGAGAAAGTTTAGCTTAGGTTTTTTACTTTACAGTGAGTCCTGCTGGCAACAGGATCACTGCAACGAGGGACTTAGGGGAGAAGTAGTGAACTCACCTGCGTGCAGAGTGGATTTGCTGCTTGGCTACTGGACACTAGCTCCAGAGGGACGATCACAGGTACAGCCTGGATGGTCACCGGAGCCGCGCCGCCGGCCCCCTTGCAGACGCTGAAGAGAGAAGAGGTCCAAAATCGGCGGCTGAAGACTCCTGAGTCTTCATAAAGGTAGCGCACAGCACTGCAGCTGTGCGCCATTTTCCTCTCAGCACACTTCACACAACAGTCACTGAGGGTGCAGAGCGCTGGGGGGGGCGCTCTGAGAGGCAAATAAAAACCTTATTAGAGGCAAAAAATACCTCACATATAGCCCACAGAGGCTATATGGAGATATTTAACCCCTGCCTAACTTCAAAAATAGCGGGAGACGAGCCCGCCGTAAAAGGGGCGGGGCCTATCTCCTCAGCACACAGCGCCATTTTCTCTCACAGAAAAGCTGGAGAGAAGGCTCCCAGGCTCTCCCCTGCACTGCACTACAGAAACAGGGTTAAAACAGAGAGGGGGGGCACTGATTTTGGCGATATTGTATATATATAAAAGATGCTATAAGGGAGAAACACTTATATAAGGTTGTCCCTATATAATTATAGCGTTTTTGGTGTGTGCTGGCAGACTCTCCCTCTGTCTCCCCAAAGGGCTAGTGGGTCCTGTCCTCTGTCAGAGCATTCCCGGTGTGTGTGCTGTGTGTCGGTACGTGTGTGTCGACATGTATGAGGACGATGTTGGTGAGGAGGCGGAGAAATTGCCTGTAATGGTGATGTCACTCTCTAGGGAGTCGACACCGGAATGGATGGCTTATTTAGAGAATTACGTGAGAATGTCAACACGCTGCAAGGTCGGTTGACGACATGAGACGGCCGACAATCTATTAGGACCGGTCCAGGCGTCTCAGAAACACCGTCAGGGGTTTTTAAAAAACGCCCATTTACCTCAGTCGGTCGACACAGACACAGACACGGACACTGAATACAGTGTCGACGGTGAATAAACAAACGTATTTCTCATTAGGGCCACACGTTAAGGGCAATGAAGGAGGTGTTACGTGTTTCTGATACTACAAGTACCACAAGAAAGGGTATTATGTGGGAGTGGAAAAAACTACCTGTAGTTTTTCCTGAATCAGATAAAATAAAATGAAGTGTGTGATGATGCGTAGGGTTACCCCGATAGCAAATATTGGCGTTATACCCTTTCCCGCCAGAAATTAGGGTACGTTGGGAAACACCCCTTAGGGTGATAAGGCGCTCACACGCTTATCAAGTGGCGTTACCGTCTCCAGATACGGCCGCCCTCAAGGAGCCAGCTGATAGGAAGCTGGAAAAATATCCTAAAAAGTATATACACACATACGGTGGTTATACTGCGACCAGCGATCGCCATCAGCCTGGAGATGCAGTGCTGGGTTGGCTTGGTCGGATTCCCTGACTGAAAATATTTTATTCATGTAGAGCATTTAATAGGATGCATTCTATATATATGTATGTGAGATGCACAGAGGGATATTTGCTCTCTGGCATCAAGATAAGTGCGTTGTCCATATCTCCCAGAAGATGTCAGGGACACGACAGTGGTCAGGTGATACAGATCCCATACGGCAGATGGAAGTATTGCTGTATAAAGGGAAGGAGTTATTTGGGGGTCGGTCCATCGGACCTGGGGACCACAGCAACAGCTGGGAAATCCAACCTTTTTTACCCCAAGTTACATCTCAGCTAAAAAAGACACCGTCTTTTCAGCCTCAATCTTTCCTTTCCCATGAGGGCATGCAGGCAAAAGGCCAGTCATATCTGCCCAGACATAGAGGTAAGGGAAGTAGACTGCAGCAGGCAGCCCTTTCCCAGGAAAAGAAGCCCTCCACCGCGTCTGCCAAGTCCTCAGCATGACGCTGGGGCCGTGCAAGCGGACTCAAGGTGGGGGGGGTAGTCTCAAGAGTCTCAGGGCGCAGTGGGATCACTCGCAAGTTGACCCCTAGATCGTACGAGTATTATCCCAGGGGTAAAGATTGGAGAGTCGAGACATCTTCTCCTCGCAGGTTCCTGAAGTCTGCTTTACCAACGGCTCCCTCCGACAGGGAGGCAGCATTGGAAACAATTCACAAGCTGTATATCCAGCAGGTGATAATCAAAGTACCCCTCCTACGACAAGGAAAAGGGTATTATTTTTCCACACTATATTGTGGTACTGAAGCCAGACGGCTTGGTGACACATAGTCTAAATCTAAAATGTTTTGAACACTTACATAAAAGGTTCAAATCGAGATAAAGTCACTCAGAGCAGTGATAGCGAACCGGAAAAAAGGGGACTATATGGTGTCCCTGGACATCAAGGATTACCTCCATGTCCAAATTTTGTCCTTCTCATCAAGGGTACCTCTGGTTCGTGGTACAGAACTGTCAATATCAGTTTCAGACGATGCCGTTTGAATTATCCACGGCACCCCGGGCCTTTTTACCAAGGTAATGGCCGAAAAGATGTTTCTTCAAAGAAAAAAGGCATCTAAATTATCCCTTACTTGCACGACCTAAAAAGGGCAAGTTCCAGAGAACAGTTGGAGGTCGGAAGAGCACTATCTAAAGTAGTTCTTCGACGGCACGACTGGATTCTAAATATTCCAAGAATCGCAGCTGTTTTCCGACGATACGTCTGCTGTTCCTAGGGATGATTCTGGACACGGTTCAGAAAAAGGTTTTTCTTCCCGAGGAAAAAGCCAAGGAGTTATCCGACCTGTCAGGAACCTCCTAAAACCAGGAAAGGTGTCTGTACATCAATGCACAAGAGTCCTGGGAAAAATGGTGGCTTTTTACGAAGCAATTCCATTCGGCAGATTCCATGCAAGAATTTTCCAAAGGGATCTGTTGGACAAATGGTCAGGGTCGCATCCTCAGATGCACCTGCGAATAACCCTGTCGCCAAGGACAAGGGTATATCTTCTGTGGTGGTTGCAAAAGGCTCATCTATTGGAGGGCCGCAGATTCGGCATACAGGATTTGATCCTGGTGACCACGGACGCCAGCCTGAGAGGTTGGGGAGCAGTCACACAAGGAAGAAACTTCCAGGGGGTATGGACGAACCTGGAAAAGTCTCTTCACATAAACATTCTGGTACTAAGAGCAATCCAAAATGCTCTAAGCCAGGCGGAACCACTCCTGCAAGGAAAACCGGTGTTGATTCAGTCGGACAACATCACGGCGGTCGCCCATGTAAACAGACAGGGCGGCACAAGAAGCAGGAGTGCAATGGCAGAAGCTGCCAAGATTCTTCGCTGGGCGGAGAATCACGTAATAGCACTGTCAGCAGTGTTCTTCCCGGGCGTGGACAACTGGGAAGCAGACTTCCTCAGCAGACACGATATTCACCCGGGAGAGGGGGGTCTTCATCCAGAAGTCTTCCACATGCTAATAAACTGTTGGGAAAGACCAATGGTAGACATGATGGCGTCTCGCCTCAACAAGAAACTGGACAAGTATTGCGCCAGGTCAAGAGATCCACAGGCAATAGCTGTGGACGCACTGGTAACACCTTGGGTGTACAAATCAGTATATGTGTTTCCTCCTCTGCCTCTCATACCAAAGGTATTGAAGATTATACGGTGAGGAGGAGTAAGAACAATACTAGTGGCTCCGGATTGGCCAAGAAGGACTTGGTACCCGGAACTTCAAGAGTTGGTCACGGACGACCCGTGCCCTCTACTTCTGAGAAGGGACCTGCTACAACAGGGTCCCTGTCTCTTTCAAGACTTACCGCGGCTGCGTTTGACGGCATGGCGGTTGAACGCCAGATCCTAAAAGGGAAAGGCATTCCAGAAGAAGTCATTCCTACCTTGATTAAGGCAAGGAAGGAAGTCACCGCGAAACATTATCACCGCATTTGGCGAAAATATGTCGCGTGGTGCGAGGATCGGAGTGTTCCGACGGAGGAATTTCAACTGGGTCGTTTCCTACATTTCCTACAATCAGGATTGTCTATGGGTCTCAAATTGAGATCTATTAAGGTTCAAATTTCGGCCCTGTCAATATTCTTCCAAAAAGAATTGGCCTCAGTTCCTGAGGTACAGACTTTTGTTAAAGGAGTACTGCATATACAGCCTCCTGTGGTGCCTCCGGTGGCACCGTGGGATCTAAATGTAGTTTTAGATTTCCTCAAATCCCATTGGTTTGAACCATTGAAAAAGGTGGATTTTAAATATCTCACATGGAAAGTGACTATGTTACTGGCCCTGGCTTCCGCCAGGAGAGTATCTGAATTGGCGGCTTTATCTTATAAAAGCCCTTATCTAATCTTCCATTCGGATAGGGCAGAACTGAGGACTCGTCCGCATTTTCTCCCTAAGGTGGTATCAGCGTTTCACCTGAACCAACCTATTGTGGTGCCTGCGGCCACTGGCGACTTGGAGGACTCCAAGTTGTTGGACGTTGTCAGAGCCTTAAAAATATACATTTCAAGGACGGCTGAAGTCAGAAAATCTGACTCGCTGTTGATACTATATGCACCCAACAAGTTGGGTGCCCCTGCTTCTAAGCAGACGATTGCTCGTTGGATTTGTAACACAATTCAACTTGCTCATTCTGTGGCAGGCCTGCCACAGCCTAAATCTGTTAAGGCCCATTCCACAAGGAAGGTGGGCTCATCTTGGGCGGCTGCCCGAGGGGTCTCGGCATTACAATTCTGTCGAGCAGCTACGTGGTCGGGGGAAAACACGTTTGTAAAATTCTACAAATTTGATACCCTGGCAAAAGAGGACTTGGAATTCTCTCATTCGGTGCTGCAGAGTCATCCGCACTCTCCCGCCCGTTTGGGAGCTTTGGTATAATCCCCATGGTCCTTTCAGGAACCCCAGCATCCACTTAGGACGATAGAGAAAATAAGAATTTACTTACCGATAATTCTATTTCTCGGAGTCCGTAGTGGATGCTGGGCGCCCATCCCAAGTGCGGATTATCTGCAATACTGTACATAGTTATTGTTAACAAATTCGGGTTATATTGTTAAGGAGCCATCTTTAAGAGGCTCTTTCTGTTATCATACTGTTAACTGGGTTTAGATCACAAGTTGTACGGTGTGATTGGTGTGGCTGGTATGAGTCTTACCCGGGATTCAAATTGCCTCCCTTATTGTGTACGCTCGTCCGGGCACAGTACCTAACTGGAGTCTGGAGGAGGGTCATAGGGGGAGGAGCCAGTGCACACCACCTGATCTGGTAAAAGCTTTACTTTTTTGTGCCCTGTCTCCTGCGGAGCCGCTATTCCCCATGGTCCTTTCAGGAACCCCAGCATCCACTACGGACTCCGAGAAATAGAATTATCGGTAAGTAAATTCTTATTATAACAGTGTTTGACTAGTGGCTGTAATTGTATATGTACAGTCAGGGGGCCTGATTCAGGACGGTCTCTATCTGTGAAAAGACATACTGCACATGCGAAGGACCGATACTGTACGTACATGTGCAGTATGAGTCCTGTGTTGTCGCTCGCATAGCGGCTGCAGATGTTGGGTGATTGACAGTATGCAGCTGTTTGGGGGTGGACGGCAAAAGCCTCTTTCACAAAATGGAGGCTGGCCTCCGTGAAGAAGCTGCATCGGCTAGTCTGCGTATCCTCAGGGTTACTTAGCCATTCTATGGCTGCGGTGGAGATTAATCCATGCAGCTCCCCGCTCTGTCTTCCGCCACCGGGGCTGCCTGCCGTGCTTGTCGGCAGAGATTGCAGCCAGTGCGGCTCCCCCCTCAGTCCAGCTGTTTAGCACAGGGGCTGCCCGGCTGCAGAGATTGCTCTGCAGCTGCGGACCTCCTACCCTTGCTGCACAAGCTACTGTATAAACAGCAGCTTGTGCTGAGATTCGGAAGCTGTTCGACATCTCGGGATATCGAACAGTTTCACATTCAAACTCCGGAAAAAAAAATGCTCTTCCGGAGTCTGATAAATTTCACAATTTCTACATCTCCTGCAGAGTGTAGAAATTTTCACAGTTAAGTGATAATGAATATGCCCCTAAATCTTTTATGCAACTCAAATACACGACATACAGTTTGCCCCGTAAGCCTCGGAGTGTATTTGATCTGAACATATGAAGGTAAAACATTCCCTGTTGTTGACTGACTCTTTAATATTAATATACACCCCATTCAGTTTAATGACTGCTACAATGTTGTTTCATCAATTCTATATCTAAAAAGATTTAACTGTTTGTCTTGCTTTTGAATGTACTTTGTTTTTTTTTTGTGTTCTTTCCCTAACTTTGAAAAACAGTTAATGCATACAGTATGTGCCAAAAGTTGCCAATTGCAACACATTTCCAAATGAAATATTCTATTCGGGATGAAATTAGTGTATGAAGAACAATTTTGTCTTTTGAAGCTTTTAAATGAAAATTTGTATCACATTCCTAAAGTAATTCACTTTTCATATATGCAATACTGTTCAACGATGTGTCAACAAAATTCAAAAAGTAAGAGGGAAAATAGACATGAGCTAGACAAAATAGCAGCAATGTATCCTTAAATTGGAATATATTACACAGTTTTGAACAGCAGTACTTTTTCTATTGTATTGTTTATTGGACTACACTTTGAATAAGATTTTAAGCAAGTGTCGTAATTTCCATTTTTTTAATCTGTATTTCCAGCAACACCCATAAGCTTTTTAAATATATTCTATCTGTATTACCATGTTTCTTGATGACTCGTTTGTTGCGAGTGCCTTCAAATACCTAAACCTGTTAAACTGTAGATAGTGAATTGTTATTTGGTTTTTCCAAACCTTTCCTGACTACAACCCTATTATTAATATTGCCATTTACATTTTCTATTTTAACTATCTTGTCACATGACCATTGATTGTGTCCTGATGTGTTTTTACTGTTCACTTGATATGAAATTTTGCTTTTTCTAAAACTGACACTTACAATGTCCTCATTATTCTGTATCTTCCTAAATTATATTCCAATATATATATTTGAAAGTCACCTAGTGAATGTTGTAGCCATTTAAGTTCAATTTGTATTAACTGTTACACTACATAATCATGGTGATTTAACAATAATCTACAGTAGATTGTTTGTTTGTTTGTTTGTTTATTGTGAACTAGTTGGCTTGTCCAAATGCAGACACCATAACGTTGGTAAGTGTGACCGCATATTCTGCCTGCTGGCAGTACAACAGTCAACATTAATTACAAGAACATGATAAATTGTTGTACTGCCTGCATCCGTAAAATGCATAAAATGTCTATAAGTAAAATTTCACACTTGCCAACATCAGTGTTTGAGTTCTGGTGTCCCATAATGCTTGTCAACATTCTGATGTTTGTCAAGCTGTATAGCTCCTGTGTTTTGGGGTTTTTGAATTGGTTCAGGTTTTGTTGTTCCTCCTTTGTATAGTTTATGGTACCTAAATAAGAAAGCCTTGGCTATTGAAGAGGTATTGAGTTGCAGCATGTAGCAATTGCTGGATTTATGCTGTAAAGTGCTGGTGTAATCTAAAAACTGTCAGAAGCCCATTTTTTTTTTTTTTCCATAATGAACACTTTCTTTATTACAAGTCTTAACATCGTGTGTTATATGTGTGTGTGTGTATGTATATATATATATATATATATATATACACAGGTTGAGTATCCCATATCCAAATATCCGAAATACGGAATATTCCGAAATACGGACTTTTTTGAGCGAGAGTGAGATAGTGAAACTTTTGTTTTCTGATGGCTCAATGTACACAAACTTTGTTTAATACACACAGTTATTAAAAATATTGTATTAAATGACCTTCAGACTGTGTATATAAGGTGTATATGAAACATAAATGAATTGTGTGAATGTAGACACACTTTGCACAAAGTTGTAAAAAATATTGGCTAAAATTATCTTCAGGCTGTGTGTATAAGGTGTATATAAAACATAAATGCATTCTGTGCTTAAATTTAGGTCCCATTGCCATGATATCTCATTATGGTAGGCAATTATTCCAAAATACGGAAAAATCCGATATCCAAAATACCTCTGGTCCCAAGCATTTTGGATAAGGGAGACTCGACCTGTGTATGTATGTATGTATGTATGTATGTATGTGTGTATATATATATATATATATATATATATATATATAATATATATATATGTTAGACGAGAGGCGGTGAAGCAATCAGCGGCACTCAGGGTCTTGTTACAGCAAACAAATGTATTGAAGAATCACTGCATGAAACCAACGTTTCGGGACAGACACGTCCCTTTGTCAAGGTGAGTACTCTGTTCCCTGTTTTAGCATACAGCCTTGACAAAAGCGCCCTGCGTGGCGCTGAAACGTTGGCAAAGCTATGCCATACACTTGTGTGATTTTTCACTAAAATTTGCTTTTTTTTTGCACAAGTCCTCTGAGTGCCGCCTGGTTCTTTCTGCTATTGGGAGAGTGCCATATCCTCCCTAGGAACCATCAGTGCCCATTATCAATGTTTTGGATGGCACCGGGGCAGTTGCTTTATACTTAACAGGAGTGCCAGCCATATGCGTATATATATATATATATATATATATATATATAGGTTAGACGAGAGGCGGTGAAGCAATCAGCGGCACTCAGGGTCTTGTTACAGCAAACAAATGTATTGAAGAATCACTGCATGAAACCAACGTTTCGGGACAGACACGTCCCTTTGTCAAGGTGACTACTCACCTTGACAAAGGGACGTGTCTGTCCCGAAACGTTGGTTTCATGAAGTGATTCTTCAATACATTTGTTTGCTGTAACAAGACCCTGAGTGCCGCTGATTGCTTCACCGCCTCTCGTCTAACCTATTCGTACCAGAGTGCACCGGGGCACGTTTTTCCTAGCAGTGGGAGTGCCGGTCCACGCATCCCCCCTCTCTCTCTATATATATATAATCTATCTAATATTACAGGTTGAGTTTCCCTTATCCAAAATGCTTGGGACCAGAAGTATTTTGGATATCGGATTTTTCCGTATTTTGGAATAATTGCATGCCATAATGAGATATCGTGGCGATGGGACCCAAGTCTAAGTACAGAATGCATTTATATTTCATATACACCTTATACACACAGCCTGAAGGTAATTGACTACAATATTTTTAATAACTTTGTTTTAAACAAAGTTTGTGTAAATTAAGCCATCAGAAAACAAAGGTTTCACTATCTCACTCTCACTTAAACAATTCTGTATTTCAGAATCTTCTGTACTTCGGAATATTTGGATATGGGATACTCAACCTGTATTTACATTTTTGTAATCTATGATCTGCAGTTTACAAATGTTTCCAGACCGCTAATATTTTCTTTCAGAGTGTCAGATAATGTAAACATCCTACACTCTCAGCTGTGAAATACAGAAAGCTGGGAGAAGGCTGTTTACGTTCTCTGTCTTTGACAGCAGCTGACAGGAAGTGAACAAGGTGAATTAAAAGCATCTAGACACTCCCCTCATGGAAATGTTTCTTAATGAACACCTGTAAAAAGAAGAGAAAAATTATCTGTCACAATGTTGCAATTATAAATAAACATGAGCACACTTGTTTAAGATGTTTGTAGTCCTATCCTTATTTGATTTTACAGGATACAAAGCTTGAGATGCATAGAAAGTTGATTTAAAATACACTTCTATATTTTTTTAAGGTAGTAGAACTGGATTATGGCACAGAGCATCGGATGCGTTTAGCTCATTAACACTAAAATCACCTATTCTGATCAACATTAAAAAATAATAAAATAAAAATAAAAAATAAAAATATATATATATATATATATATATTATTCTAGTAGGCATCCATTCCATAGCAACGTGATGAAAGACTGTCACTCATGTCTCGCCTCACATATTTCTTGCACACAATTTGAGACACATTTATTGTATTCTAGTTTGACATTTCTAATTAAATCTAAGCTCGATATTATAACAAATTGTTAAAGATATCCTATGCATAGATGTAACCTTGCATAACATTTACAGTGGGCTGAAAAAAGGGTTCCCTAGAAAAAAGTAAGCAGTCCAGATCTCTCAATGTTTAGTCAGAACCAAATGTGATACAAATCTGTGTAAAACAAAATTTACATACATACCTAACATTCTGGATTGTACCTATAAAGTATTCATACCCCTTATCACCTCTATCACATACATTCATAGTTGCACAGTTTATTCACTGGTGTTCAATTTAATATTGTAAATCAATCATTCTGATGTTTCAATATTTTATAGGAAGAACTTCCTATAAAATATATTCAAACCACTCTGAGATCTGCTTATAGAGATGCACAGATCTGGAGTATGTAAGTCCATTACATATGCAGTCATTGTACAGAAGTGGAAATAGTATTAAACTAAACCCAAGCTACCTCAACCAGGCCATCCCTCTAATTCTGGGTACACACTAGCATGACGGATCGGCTGATCCTCTGACCCATATCATGATTTAGTAAGTGCATACACACTAATCATTGGCCCGATGTGTCATGTCTGACGTCACAACTGGGCACGTGACCATCCATACACACAGCACGATGTGCCGATAAATCGGCCAGTGGCTGTGCTGCAGGGCCGACGAGATATGTCTGTGAATGACATTGTTCACAGACATATCACTAGTACACACCTGCCGGTGTACCCACGATACTGAATATCAGCTAGTGTGTACCCAGCTTAACGTTATTGTTGTTGGATAATCAGGAATCTTACCAATGTAACTACTGAAACGTAAACAAACTTTGATTTTGCTACCGTAGTCACTGGCTGCAATAGAAAATACTGTATAGAAATTAACAATCTGCAGTCTTCCACAAAATAGGCTGTTGTTTAAGAGTCCTGGGGGTATATTCAATTGAAGTCGGATCCATTCTGACATTCATTTGTCGGAATGGATCCGACTTGGACTATTCAATGTCATCTCAGTTCGACTTTTAAAAAAGTCGAATTGAGATGCAGGAGCTTGACAGGGGAGAGCCGCGGGCAGACTGGGGAGAGCAGCGGCTATATAGCCGCTGCTGTAGCGCTGCTCTGCCTCACGTCCCTCTGCTCCCCGTCCCTGCATCACAGACGCCGCTCACGGCAGCGTCCACCCGGCTCCCTTGCTGGAGCCAGGTGGACGCTGCCATGAGCGGCGGCTGTGACATCCTCCAGCGCTGCTCACCCCGTCTGCCTTCGGCTCTCCCCCCTCTCCTCCACTAAGGTCCCTAATCTCAGTCTGACATTATTTTTTTTATTTTTTTTTGGTCGGACTGAGATGGTCGGGAACGGGGCCAAACCCTTTCGAATTTGGCCCCGTTTCCCTCAAAAGAACGTGAATCTGCAGCGATACTGCAGATTCACGTACTATTCGACAAGTCTAATTCCCCGACTTGTCGAATAAAAACTGCTGGGATTGAATAGCTCGAATCACGATTCGACCTTAAGTCGAAAGCTGCCGTCTTTTCGACAGACGGCAGCTTTCGACCCTAATTGAATATACCCCCCTAGAGAGAAAGCCTTTGCTGATCAAAGAACACTATGCGGGAAATGTAATAGCATGCAGGTTTCTACATAATTCTGACAAGTCTGCTAGTTTTTTTTTTTTTCAAGTGCCAATAATTTAAAAGATAAAACCAGTTCGGTTTTGCCTATAAAATTTTCTCTAACGTCCTAGTGGATGCTGGGGACTCCGTCAGGACCATGGGGAATAGCGGCTCCGCAGGAGACAGGGCACAAAAGCAAGCTTTTAGGATCACATGGTGTGTACTGGCTCCTCCCCCTATGACCCTCCTCCAAGCCTCAGTTAGGTTTTTGTGCCCGGCCGAGAAGGGTGCAATCTAGGTGGCTCTCTTAAAGAGTTACTTAGAAAAAGTTTTTAGGTTCTTTATTTTCAGTGAGTCCTGCTGGCAACAGGCTCATTGCATCGAGGGACTTAGGGGAGAGATTTTCAACTCACCTGCGTGCAGGATGGATTGGATTCTTAGGCTACTGGACATAGCTCCAGAGGGAGTCGGAACACAGGGCTCGCCCTGGGGTTCGTCCCGGAGCCGCGCCGCCGACCCCCCTTGCAGACGCTGAAGATGAAGAGGTCCGGAACCAGGCGGCAGAAGACTCTCAGTCTTCATCAGGTAGCGCACAGCACTGCAGCTGTGCGCCATTGTTGTCAGCACACTTCACACAGCGGTCACGGAGGGTGCAGGGCGCTGGGGGGGGCGCCCTGGGCAGCAATGTATAATACCTGTATGGCGAAAAATACATCACATATAGCCCTTGAGGCTATATGGATGTATTTAACCCCTGCCAGATATCTAAAACTCCGGAGAAGAAGCCCGCCGAAAAGGGGGCGGGGCCTATTCTCCTCAGCACACAGCGCCATTTTCCCTCACAGAAAGGCTGGTGGGAAGGCTCCCATGCTCTCCCCTGCACTGCACTACAGAAACAGGGTTAAAACAGAGAGGGGGGGCACTGATTTGGCGATATGTATATATATTAAAATGCTATAAGGGAGGAACACTTATATAAAGGTTGTCCCTGGATAATTATAGCGTTTTGGTGTGTGCTGGCAAACTCTCCCTCTGTCTCCCCAAAGGGCTAGTGGGTCCTGTCCTCTATCAGAGCATTCCCTATGTGTGTGCTGTATGTCGGTACGTGTGTGTCGACATGTATGAGGAAAATATTGGTGAGGAGGCGGAGCAAATTGCCTGTAATGGTGATGTCACTCTCTAGGGAGTCGACACCGGAATGGATGGCTTATTTATGGAAATTACGTGACAATGTCAACACGCTGCAAGCCGGTTGACGACCTGAGAGGGCCGGCGAACAAATTAGTATCTGTCCAGGCGTCTCAAACACCGTCAGGGGCTGTAAAATGCCCATTTACCTCAGTCGGTCGACACAGACCCAGACACGGACACTGATTTCAGTGTCGACTGTGAAGAAACAAACGTATTTTCTTTTAGGGCCACACGTTAAGGGCAATGAAGGAGGTGTTACATATTTCTGATACTCCAAGTACCACAAAAAAGGGTATTATATGTGAGGTGAAAAAACTACCTGTAGTTTTTCCTGAATCAGATAAATTAAATGAAGTGTGTGATGATGCGTGGGTTTCCCCCGATAGAAAATTATTGGCGGTATACCTTTTCCCGCCAGAAGTTAAGGCGCGGTGGGAAACACCCCTCAGGGTGGATAAGGCGCTCACACGCTTATCAGAACAAGTGGCGGTACCATCTACGGATAGGGCCGTACTTAAGGAGCCAGCTGATAGGAGGCTGAAAAATATCCTAAAAAGTATACACACACATGCTGGTGTTATACTGCGACCAGCGATCGCCTCAGCCTGGATGTGCAGAGCTGAGGTGGCTTGGTCGGATTCCCTGACTAAAAATATTGATACCTTTGACAGGGACAGTATTTTATTGACTATAGAGCATTTAAAGGATGCATTTCTATATATGCGAGATGCGCAGAGGGATATTTGCACTCTGGCATCAAGAGTAAATGTGATGTCCATATCTGCAAGAAGATGTTTATGGACACGACAGTGGTCAGGTGATGCAGATTCCAAACGGCACAAAGATGTATTGCCGTATAAAGGGGAGGAGTTATTTGGGGTCGGTCCATGGGACCTGGTGGCCAGGGCAACTGCTGGAAAATCCACCGTTTTTTACCCTAAGTCACATCTCTGCAGAAAAAGACACCGTCTTTTCAGCCTCAGTCCTTTCGTCCCTATAAGAGTCATATCTGCCCAGGGATAGAGGAAAGGGAAGAAGACTGCAGCAGGCAGCCCATTCCCAGGAACAGAAGCCCTCCACCGCTTCTACCAAGTTCTCAGCATGACGCTGGGACCGTACAGGACCCCTGGATCCTACAAGTAGTATCCAAGGGGTACAGATTGGAATGTCGAGAGGTTTCCCCCCTCGCAGGTTCCTGTAGTCTGCTGTACCAATGTCTCCCTCCGACAGGGAGGCAGTATTGAAAACAATTCACAAGCTGTATTCCCAGCAGGTGATAATAAAATTACCCCTCCGACAACAAGGAAAGGGGTATTACTCCACACTATATGGTGGTACTGAAGGCTAGGTGAGACCTATTCTAAATCTGAAAAATTTGAACACTTACAAGGGTTCAAATCCAGATGGAGTCACTCAGAGCAGTGATAGCAAAGAACAAGGGGACTATATGGTGTCCCGGGACATCAGGGATGCTTACCTCCATGTCCCAAAATTTGCCTTTTCTCACCAAGGGTACCTCAGGTTCGTGGTACAGAACTGTCACTATCAGTTTCAAGACGATGCCGTTGGATTGTCCAAGGCACCCCGGGTCCTTACCAAGGTAATGACCGAAAGGAGGATTCGTCTTCAAAGAAAATGGACGACCTCCTGATAAGAACAAGGTCCAGAGAACAGTTGGAGGTCGGAGTAGCACTATCTCAAGTAGTTCTACGACAGCACGGGTGGATTCTAAATATTCCAAAACCGCAGTTGTTCCGACGACACGTCTGCTGGTCCTAGGGATGATTCTGGACACAGTCCAGGAAAAGGTGTTTCTCCCAGAGGAGAAAGCCAGGGAGTTATCCGAGCTAATCGGGATCCTCCTAAAACCAGGAAAAGTGTCAGTGCATCATTGCACAAGAGTCCTGGTAAAAATGGTGGCTTATTACGAAGCGCTTCCATTCGGCAGATTTCACGCAAGAACTCTTCAGTGGGATCTGCTGGACAAATGGTCCGGATCGCATCTTCAGATGCATCAGCGGATAACCCTATATCCAAGGACAAGGGTGTCTCTCCTGTGGTGATTACAGAGTGCTCATCTTCTAGAGGGCCGCAGATTCGGCATTCAGGATTGGATACTCGTGACCACGGAGGCCAGCCTGAGAGGCTGGGGAGCAGTCACACAAGGAGTGTGATCAAGTCTGGAGAATTCTCTCCACATAAATATACTGGAGCTAAGAGCAAATTTATAATGCTCTAAGCTTAGCAAGACCTCTGCTTCAAGGTCAGCCGGTATTGATCCAGTGGGATAACATCACGGCAGTCGCCCACGTAAACAGAAAGGGCGGCACAAGAAGCAGGAGGGCAGTGGCAAAACTGCAAGGATTTTTCGCTAGGCGGAAAATCATGTGATAGCACTGTCAGCAGTGTTCATTCCGGGAGTGGACGACTGGGAAGCAGACTTCCTCAGCAGGCACGACCTCCACCCGGGAGAGTGGGAACTTCATCGGGAAGTTTTCCGCATGATTGTGAACCGTTGGGAAAGACCAAAGGTGGACATGATGGCGTCCCGCCCAAACAAAAAATGGGACAGGTATTGCGCCAGGTCACGAGACCTTCAGGCGATAGCTGTGGACGTCCTGGTAACACCGTGGGTGTAACAGTCGGTGTATGTGTTCCCTCCTCTGCTTCTCATAACCAAGGTATTGAGAATTATAAGACATAGAGGAGTAAGAACTATACTCGTGGCTCCGGATTGGCCAAGAGGGACTTGGTAACCGGAACTTCAAGAGATGCTCACAGAGGACTAATGGCCTCGGGAGCTAAGAAGGGATTTGCTTTCAGCAAGTACCATGTCTGTTCCAAGAGGAACCGTGGCATCGGCCTTTAAGAAAGGACCTGCTCCAGCAGGGACCTTGTCTGTTCCAAGACTTACCGCGACTGCGTTTGACGGCATGGCGGTTTGAACGCCGGATCCTAAGGGAAAAGGCATTCCGGAAGAGGTCATACCTACCCTGGTCAAAGCCAGGAAGGAGGTGACCGCACAACGTTATCACCACATGTGGTAAAAATATGTTGCGTGGGTGAGGCCAGGAAGGCCCCACGAAAAAATTTCAACTAGGTCGATTTCTGCACTTCCTGCAAACAGGAGTGTCTATGAGCCTCAAATTGGGGTCCATTAAGGTTCAAGTTTCGGCCCTATAGATTTTCTTCCAGAAAGAATTGGCTTCAGTTCCTGAAGTCCAGACGTTT
This sequence comes from Pseudophryne corroboree, assembly GCF_028390025.1. Taxonomy (NCBI): domain Eukaryota; kingdom Metazoa; phylum Chordata; class Amphibia; order Anura; family Myobatrachidae; genus Pseudophryne; species Pseudophryne corroboree. Next base: position 412,410,968 of record NC_086447.1, on the reverse strand, counting down.
GTCAAGGGAGTATTGCATATACAGCCCTTGTGTGCCTCCAGTGGCACCGTGGGATCTCAACGTAGTGTTGGGATTCCTCAAATCATATTGGTTTGAACCACTCAAATCTGTGGATTTGAAATATCTCACATGGAAAGTGACCATGCTGTTGGCCCTGGCCTCGGCCAGGCGATTGTCAAAATTGGCGGCTTTGTCTTACAAAAGCCCATATTTGATTTTCCATTCGGGACAGGGCAGAACTGCGGACTCGTCCCCAGTTTCTTCCTAAGGTGGTGTCAGCGTTTCACCTGAAACAACCTATTGTGGTGCCTGCGGCTACTAGGGACTTGGAGGACTCCAAGTTGCTAGACGTTGTCAGGGCCCTGAAAATAAATATATATATATATATATATATATATATATATATATATATATATATATATATAATTCCAGGACGGCTGGAGTCAGAAAGTCTGACTTGCTGTTTATATTGTAGGCACCCAAAAAGCTGGGTGCTCCTGCTTCTAAGCAGACTATTGCTCGTTGGATTTGTAGTACAATTCAGCTTGCACATTCTGTGGCAGGCCTGCCACAGCCAAAATCTGTAAATGCCCATTCCACAAGGAAGGTGGGCTCATCTTGGGCGGCTGCCCGAGGGGTCTCGGCTTTACAACTTTGCCGAGCTGCAACTTGGTCAGGGGCAAACACGTTTGCTAAATTCTACAAATTTGATACCCTGGCTGAGGAGGACCTGGAGTTCTCTCATTCGGTGCTGCAGAGTCATCCGCACTCTCCCGCCCGTTTGGGAGCTTTGGTATAATCCCCATGGTCCTGACGGAGTCCCCAGCATCCACTAGGACGTTAGAGAAAATAAGATTTTACTTACCGATAAATCTATTTCTCATAGTCCGTAGTGGATGCTGGGCGCCCATCCCAAGTGCGGATTGTCTGCATTACTTGTACATAGTTATTGTTACAAAAAAATCGGGTTATTATTGTTGTGAGCCATCTTTTTTAGAGGCTACTTCATTGTTATCATACTGTTAACTGGGTTCAAATCACAAGTTGTACGGTGTGATTGGTGTGGCTGGTATGAGTCTTACCCGGGATTCAAGATCCTTCCTTATTGTGTACGCTCGTCCGGGCACAGTACCTAACTGAGGCTTGGAGGAGGGTCATAGGGGGAGGAGCCAGTACACACCATGTGATCCTAAAAGCTTGCTTTTGTGCCCTGTCTCCTGCGGAGCCGCTATTCCCCATGGTCCTGACGGAGTCCCCAGCATCCACTACGGACTATGAGAAATAGATTTATCGGTAAGTAAAATCTTATTATTACCACGTTAAAAATAATAATAATAATTAAAACAAATGAGGAGAACCTTAACGATGCCTGCATCTATCATGATATTACATTTCCACCCATAACTTGAAAGATGTGGTAGAAAGGCATGTGATTCTTGCGAAAAGGTATGTATGGCACAAGTTGCCCATCTTGTAGCATGGTGGTGGTTTCACACTATAGGAATGCTTTATGGCAGTCAGTTTTAACAATCTTGTCAGGGTTTATGAGAATTTTAATGGCAAACCATATACTGTAGACCAAAACCTGACCCCATTTGCCAAAAAACTATGTACACTAACAACACTAGAGTTTCGTCAAATGATGAAAATAAATGACCAAAAGTATACAAGATACAATATGTAAAGAAACATAAACATTTACTTGTTTATTTATGTATTTATTACCAGTTGTTTATATAGCACACTCCTATTCCGCAGTAGTTTACAGAGAGAATATTTGGCCATTCACATAATTCCCTGCCCCAGAGGAGCTTACAGTCTGTATTCCCTACCACATGTACACACACACACATTCACGCTAGGATTAATTTTTTGTTGTAAGCCAATTAACCTACCAGTATATTTTTGGAGTGTGGGAGGAAACCGGAATACCCAAAGGAAACCCATGCAAACACAGGGAGAATATAGGAACTCCACACAGTTAGAGCCATTGTGGGAATTGAACGCATGACCTCAGTGCTGTGAACCAGTAATGCTAACCATTACACCATCCGTGCTGCTATTACACCATGAGTAACTGCTTGCAAAATGGCTTGTGTGGGGTGTGCATAGAAGCAGTGGAATGGGGAGACCATAAAAACTAGCAGACCTATCAAAGGAGATGAAGAATGATAATCCTAAACACAAGTAAAAAAAAAATATGTGAAACAGAGCAAAAGGCAAAAAAATTAAAATAAAAAGGTAAAGGGTGGTCTCACAAAATACTGATTTGATTTACATCTCTTATGTTCATTCACTTTGCATTTTGTTAATTGATAAAAAAATAATCTATTAATGCTTCTATTTTTTTTAAAGTATATTTTTCCCACACCTGCTTAAAACTTTTGCACAGTACTGTAAGTTCCCTCCTCACCACAACCTCTCCAACATTGGTATGAGGCAGAGCTGTACATTTTTTGCAAATGGGTAGGCACCAAATACCATCTGTAATGAATGTTCTATGCATTCTCCTTTATTAAAAAATAATTGGAGGTCTTAGATACTCGCATATCATTTGCAATATATCTTCATCAGGTGGACTCCCGAAATCCCCTTCCCCCTTCCTTTAATTGTCGCTACAAAAAAAAAAATAAGGTTATGCCAGCAAAGCAAGTCCAGTTTAATGGTTTTAAGCAAAGGGGAAATAATTGATACATATAAACAATTATGACGGCTAGTAATATTGACCCCCCCAGAGATTTAATTCTAGAGGAGCACCAAGCAAAATTATAGTTGTGGTGCAGGAAGGCCCAAGATGCAGTATACAGACATTGAGTGACTGTCTTAGGCTTATCTTAAGGCTTATCTTACAGGCTGAGATGGGCCCATATTCAGCCAGGGTTTGGAATAATTTAGGAAGAGAAGTATGGGGAGAAGCTAAAGTTAGGAGAATGTCCTCAGCAGACAGAGACACCTTGTATTCCTCTTTGCTTAGTGACACTCCCCTAATGTCAAAGTCAAAGCAGATCTGAGCTGCAAGAGGTTCAATAATCAAAGCAAAGATCAAGGGCGACCAAAAGGCACCCTTTCCTGGTACCATTAGTTATAGAAAAAGGAGATTAGAGAAGCCCATTGATAGACACCCTGGCAGAAAGGGATCCTCAGTGCCCAGTTACAGAGTACATAAACAAAACAAGAAAACAGTGACTTACAGCTCAAGACAATGGGGGTCATTCCGAGTTGTTCGCTCGCAAGGCGATTTTAGCAGAGTTACACACGCTAAGCCTCCGCCTACTGGGAGTGAATCTTAGCTTCTTAAAATTGCGAACGATGTATTCGCAATATTGCGATTACAAACTACTTAGCAGTTTCAGAGTAGCTTCAGACTTACTCGGCATCTGCGATCAGTTCAGTGCTTGTCGTTCCTGGTTTGACGTCACAAACACACCCAGCGTTCGCCCAGACACTCCCCCGTTTCTCCAGCCACTCCCGCGTTTTTTCCGGAAACGGTAGCGTTTTTATCCACACGCCCATAAAACGCCGTGTTTCCGCCCAGTGACACCCATTTCCCGTCAATCACATTACGATCGCCGGAGCGAAGAAAAAGCCGTGAGTAAAAAAACTATCTTCATAGCAAAAATACTTGGCGCAGTCGCAGTGCGAACATTGCGCATGCGTACTAAGCAGAAAAACGCTGTGATCCGAAGAAAATTACCGAGCGACCGACTCGGAATGACCCCCAATATACTGTAGGACAACTACATGGTATATAAATATATCTGCATCAGCAGACGACACTGCTGATGCAGTAAAAAAAAAAAAAAAAAAAAGATTGCTGATGCAGAAAACCAAGAGATTTGGTGCCTTCGTATGGAATATGGAGTAGAAGATGCTGCAAGTAAGAGAAGGAAAGATACATAAGGGAAGAGGGCCCTGCTCGTGAGACCTTAAATTCTAAAGGGGATGGGCAGACAGACGATGGCTAGGTTTTATTCAGCAATTTGTTATCAAGGCCAGATTAAGGGACACATGGGCCTGGAGCTGAAATATGATCCAAGACATTTTGTGAGCAGTGTCATTTGGGCATAAATACCACTACGCTATCAGTCCTAATGTCTCCATAAATATAACCGTAGCAAAAGTGTAGCATTTTGTGAGAAAAATAAAAATACTTCTGATTTGTGGCCACCTGGTTGCTCCTATCCACCCCATTGTTAATCTGGACCTGAATGTTATACACTGAAATCCACTTCTATCCTTCTTCTTTCTTCAACTATATGACTAACCTGCAATCTGTACCATTTCCTTTTATATTCCTACATTTTTATATCTGCATGGTTACATTCTCTCTTTCCTGCGTCATTAATTCACTAACTAGAAAGATTAACAATTATTTGGACTGCTTCCAAAAATAGTTACTAAGAAAAATGCACATAACTGTTTAACCCTCAATTTATTCACACATACAATAACAAGCAGTATTAGAAAATAAATTTACAAAACTGAAACTTTGAAGTTGTACATCTTAGTTCTGTATATTGAATAAATTGGTTTGCATAAGCAACTACAGTATAGTGTAATTTGTATCCATCCCTCTGACAAACCATGTTATGTAGTCTGACTGTCTACAACCTGCACTGTATTTTCACCTTTTAAGATAATTTAATTTCATTTTCTACCTCCTATCTGTTTCTGACTTTAACTAGTTTTCACAGTGCCCAAGAACCAGAGTGGACCATCTACATTCAGTGTGTGTGTGTGTGTGTAGGATGCTTCTTTTAGAAAGCTTGTCCTCTTATGTTTGATTTAAAGTAGAACGTTTCAAGGCTATCGTATTGCATGTTTGAATCTGTAAATTTCAACGTTGAAGTAGTGTGCTGCATAAAAAGAACACGAACACCGTAGTAGCAATGCAAGTTGTTTTGTACTAACTAGAGTGTAACGCGTAAGAACACAAAAAAGAGGAGGTCTTCTATTCCATATCACTTTCTAAAACAAAAATGCATATCTAAATGGTTATCTGTATATAATACGGCTTACTTTTAGAAGAATGTGTAATGTGATTTACGTAGAATTTTTTGCTTATTTCATTTTACGGGGCTGAGCTGGATGCATCTCTTCACAGATGCAAATAGTGAGTATTAGTGCATGTGCAAAAGTGCATTTTTACGCATGTCTGCATATCTCTAGCCAATTCAGAGTAGGCCAGATCAATCTTTGCATGAAATTGGTATTTTGAGGTGGGAACTATGCAGTGTCAATGCAGTCACGTGGAATTGTTCTGCCTTGTGCGAGTGTCATGGGCATGTAACTCGAGTTCCATGCTTACAGAGAAGGGAAGCCTTTTTCAGACAGACCCAGCATGGCTTGTACAAGTGGAAATAATGATGGTTATAGACAGAAAAATAGTATGCTGAGCTGCACGGATCCTCACATCGACAGAAGGTTGTAATCAGCCTTTCATGGCATCAAGCAACTACAGCCACGTACCATGGTCTCAGAATCAGTCACAATATGTATAAGAAAACATTTCTAGCACTTTCACAGTGATTATGATGGCGTGACTTTCACATGATGAAATAAATGTCAGATTAAAAGTTGAAACTTGTCGGGAAATAGACTATAAGCACCCTGGAGGAGAGAGGATTTGGACGATTTTCTGGAGACCCACCAGTGACTTGTTTTCCTTTTATGCCTGAAAAAGTAGTGATCTGGTACTAACGAACCATTAACTTCTCCTTTGAGTGCATAATTTTAACAACTGTTTTGTAATGTACCTTGTATTTATGTACTTTTTGTAAGTGTAACCATTAAAGTATTTAAAAAAAAAAAAGAGTATAGGACTAATGCACTAGTGCAATGTTTTTTTAGTCTTCCCTACATTTATAACCACATAGGGGTATATTCAATTAAAGTCGGATCCACTCCGACATGCATTTGTCGGAATGGATCCGACAGGACCTATTCAATGAATGGACAAATCCGACAATCTCAATCCGACTTTAAAAAAAGTCAGATTGAGGACATGAGGGAGCTGAGAGGAGGAGAGGGGATAGAGCAGCGGGCATAGCAGGAACCCAGTGGCTACAGCAGTGTAGCAGGAGGATGGGGCACCGCTACCAGACCTCACGGCAGCATCCACCCGGCTCCAGCAAGCGGGACCTTTCTTGCTGGAACTGGGTGGATGTTGCCGTGAGCGGCGGCGGTGCCTCATCCTCCTGCTACGCTGTTGCAGCAGCTGGGTTCCTGCTCTCCCCTATCTCCTCTCAGGTCCCTACAGTTGCCGGGTCAAACCAGACAGGTTTGGCCCAGTCACGACAGTGTCAACCCGACTTTTTTCAAAGTTGGATTAACATTGTCGGAAACGGGACTAAAACCTGTCGGATTTGGCCCCGTTCCGACAACAGCACGCGGATCGTGGTTATTCTGCCGATCCACGTGCTTTCTGACAGCTTCCCACAAGTCAGGTTTCCCGACTTGCTGGAAAAAATGAAGCTGGATTGAATAGGTCGGAACCCCTTCCAACCTACTTCAGTAGGAAACTGACGTCTTTCTGCCAAGACGGCCGTTTCCAACTCTAATGGAATATACCCCTAAGTGTCAATGCTGTAAAAACACGAACACCTAATAGGAATGAACTGCAGAGATTATTTGAATATCCGAATGTAATAAAAACAATCCTCTTTTCTGTAAGGATAATCCCATAAGGAACTATGTATAAATAATAAGGCTATGTGTGTGTGTGTGTGTGTGTGTGTATGTATGTATGTGTATATATATATATATATATATATATATATATATATATATATATATATATATATATATATATATAAAACTATCGCTATTTTTCCACTTGGTGTCTGTCTTTTGTACTTCCTTTGAGAAGTAAGGGTGTGATGTGCCACAACTGGTGTAAACACTGGAGGATTTACTTACTACACTGAGATTTTTTTCAACTTCATTTTTTATTCATACAGATGTCTGTCTACTCTCATCGTTGCTGCACTCACGTTAAACAGCCCTTCTAGTCACGCCTAGTCATGTGAGCTTACTAACGCAGAGCGTTTTTCATGCATTTTCCCCCGAAAATGCATCTTTTTCACATCCCTATGTTAATAAGACCCTCACAAGGACTTTGCTTAAAATGATATGTGGCATGCTTATATTCTGTGTGTGACCACGGCTGTATCTGCATACAAAATGGTACGTTACACTATTTTTTTGGAAAACACTAGTGTAGCATTTTGTATGAAGCTACAGCCGCAGTTGCACACAGAATATACTGTATACATGCCATATATCATTTTAATCAGCAAGGTCTGTTTGGCTGTCAGGGCTCATGCCCCATGTGTGCCACGATTCATTATTACAGAGGCTAGATGAGGAATGATGCATTTGTATGTTTAAACTGAGGAAACATTTGTTTAGGGACTGACAGAGAGCATTTAACACTTCACATTTTTCAAATCTCATTAATATTGAACCTGTTTTGGTGGTGCTTTGTTTATATCTGAGCGGACGGATTATATTTACTGTAGCACAAGTACAGTAGTGTCTCCCAGTCCTTATATACACCCCCACAACAGAACAAGATGAGAGGAGGTGGCACTCAGACTTAGGTAAGCAGAACAATACAGTTCTTATAATTCCAATGTTTTCATGACATGTAGTCCTTTTCATCAGGGACAATGTGAACAATTAAACAAACCCAAATACCCTCTGCAAAAACCCCACTATATTACAAAGAAGTGGTCAGAGAGAGAGAGATTTATGCTGCTGGAGAGAAAAACGTCAAGCACACTCCATTGGTCGAGCCACATAAAATAATTTTACCTCTGCTTGACATTAAGTTGGGTCTAATGAAGAATTTGATGAAATCTATGGATAAAGAAGGCAAGGCTTTCAGTTACCTGAAGGAAAAGTTTCCAAAGTTAAGTGATGCAAAGCTAAAGCTATTTGTTGGCTCCCAAATAAGGAAACTGTTTATAGATTAAATATTTAACACTAAATAGACGAAAATTTAGTTTGTTGCTTGATCCTCCTTCAAGGCTGCTTTGCGTGGATTCTTAGGGAACAGAAAAAAAGGCCAACTTCATGTCCTATCGGACAATTACAAGAATATGAGTTGTAGAGTGTCACTTAAAATTCACTTTTTACATTCAGGAGCAGGAAGAACGTTTTCACCAAGACATTCTGGCAATAGAGCACTGCTACCAAGGACACTGCGACCTGTAATGATGGGGAACATTTTATCTTTTAATAACAATTATTTTCACTATAACTATTTTCAAAATCAACATTGCTTACCATTATTTATGATATTATATATAATATAAATGATTAGAGAAATCACTCACTAGTATTTGCAACATGGCAGGTCAAAATATAGTAGGTCACTAGGTCAACATTTTGGCCCAGCAGGGACCTTTGTAAAGAACTCACCCATTAATATCAACCAGCAGATTGAGCTGCTAGTTAAATGTTCGCTCATTACCACCAGGTATATTAAAAGTTAATACCAAATACCGGTTTCAGGTTATCCTTACAAAACACTATGTGCTAAGTCTTGGAGAGAGGTAAAGTGGACAGAGATAAAGTACTAGCCAATCGGCTCCTGTCATTTTTCAAACACAGCCTGCAACAGTTAGATGCTGATTGGTTGATACTTTGGGCCTGATTCATAGATGAACGGAGTTACAGAGCCGTGCATAAACGGCTTTGCAATTCCGTCCACCAAAATGCAAATGCAGCATATGAAATAGGAACCTTCTGCATTGCATTTGCGATCCGGGTGCAGCATTCATAGATGTTGCCTCAGATCACCATTGCGACCATTGGTTATGATGGTTGCAGGTGTGGCCAGGCTATGTAAATTGAGGCTTACTCAGCCTGGCCAGTTCCTGGCAGCTTGCAAGGCCAGGAAATATGCATACAGCCACACAGACCCTGGCCTTATCCATCCAGAAAAACTGGCTATGCCCCCCATTTTCGGATATCACTAAAACCTGCACTGTTGGTGTGCTTTGAGGACCGCGGTTGGGAATGCCTGCCATACAGAATATGCATACAAAAAAAGAAAGACTTTTGCTATTGGCATTAACAACATATTGCAAATCAGTGATAAAGCTTCCATTCAGAAGGAAAACTACTTTGTATTGACAGTAATTACAGTACATGCAGAGAGTATTCACAGCGCTTCACTTTTTCCACATTTTGTTATGTTACAGCTTTATTCCAAGATGGTATAAATTAATTTTTTCCCTCAAAATTCTACACACAATACCCCATAACGACAACTTGCAAAAACATACCATAGGTATTCACAGCCTTTGCCATGAAGCTCAAAATTGATCTCAGGTGCATCCTGTTTCCACTGATCATCCTTGAGATGATCCTACAGCTTAATTGGAGTCCACTTGTGGTAAATTCAGTTGATTGGACATGATTTGGAAAGGCACACACCTGTCTATACAAGATCCCACACTTGACAGTGCATGTCTGAGCACAAACCAAGCATGATGTCAAAGGAATTGTCTGTAGACCTCCGAGACAGAATTGTCTCGAGGCACAAATTTGGGGAAGGGTACAGAAAAATATCTGCTGCTTTGAAGGTCCCAGTGAGCACAGTGGACTCCATCATCCGTAAATGGAAGAAGTTCGGAACCACCAGGACTCTTTCTAGAGCTGGCTGGCCATAGAAACTGAGCGATCAGGGTCCTAGTCAGGGAGGTGACCAAGAACCTGATGGTCACGCTGTCAGAGATAAAGCATTCCTCAGTGGAGAGAGGAGAACCTTCCAGAAGGACCACCATCTCTGCAGCAATCCACCTATCAGTCCTGTATGGTTGAGTGGCCAGACGGAAGCCACTCCTGGATGAAAACTTGCTCCAGAGTGCTCTTGACCTCAGACTGGGGTGACGTGTCATCTTTCAGCAGGACACAGCACACAGCCAAGATATCAAAGGAGTGGCTTCAGGACAACTCTGTAAATGTCCTTGAGTGGCCCAGCCAGAGCCCAGACTTGAATCTGATTGAACATCTCTGGAGAGATTGGCTGTGCACCGACGCTTCCCATCCATCCTGATGGAGCTGCAAAGAGGAATGGGCAAAACTGCCCAAAGATAGGTGTGCCAAGCTTGTGGCATCATATTCAAAAAAAAGACTTGAGGCTGTAATTGCTGCCAAAGGTGCATCAACAAAGTATTGAGCAAAGGCTGTGAATACTTATGTAGGATGATCCTGAGCTTAATTTTAAGCTTAATGGGAAAGGCTGTGAATACGTATGTACATGTGATTTCTTAGTTTTTTATTTTTTATAAATTTGCAAAAATCACAAAAAATCTTTTTTCACGTCGTCATTATGGGGTATTGTGTGTAGAATTTTTTGAGGGGAAAAATAAATTTTGGAATAAGGCTGTAACATAACAAAATGTGGAAAAAGTGAAGCGCTGTGAATACTTTCCAGATGCACTGTAAATGTTTTATTTTAATACATGTATCTTGATTGTTATTGTTTTTATGAACGCAGTGCCTTGCTTTGATATTTTCCTTATTAAACGTTTTTTTTTTTAAATTCAATAAGTTTTTATTGATTTTTACAATGCTTTAACATTTAAACATTGCCTAGGGCAGCTATAACAAACATAGCTCAACTAGGCTTAAACTCTTATAGAAATAAAAAATAATAAAACAACAACATGCTTACGGTATTTCGTCAATAACAGTGTGACGTGGTGTTATGTATCACATTCAAAGTCATAAATAGCGATAGAGCAGTGATGACCCGAACCTTCTAAATATTATACACACATCTTATTATCTTTTGTCATGTCAGTAACGTGCCTTAGAATCTTTGAATCCGGCCAGCCATGGGCCACCCACCCCAGGGACCTCGCACAGTCAACACCCCCATCGGTTAGTTAAATAAATCTAGGGATCAGCATTATTCAACCGTGAAGCGAAATATCGTGAGCTCAACCACTTTCCCCATATAGCAATAAACTTTTTTTCCCCATTCCTGGCCAAATATACAAATTTTTCATGTATAACAGAGGCATTAACCAGAGCAATCCAGGATTGTGGTGTTGGGGCTTCATTAGCCATGCACAGTCTGGCTATGCAAACCTTGGTCAGAGCACAGAGGCTTACAACATAGCGTCGACTGGGTGGATCTAGAGCCTCATCATCTATAGTTGCCAATATACAAGATATAGGTGTAAGTACGGTGGAGGGGATACCCGTAGCTGCAATGGCACGTATAACCGCCTCCCAAAAGAATGACACCAAGGGGCATAGCCATATCATGTGCCAAAAGTCTGCTCCCAGACTGCCACACTTGGGGCATTTAGAACTATGGGATCCCCCTATATGTGACAATCTCAGAGGTGACATGTATACTCTGTGGAGCACGAACAACTGAATTTGTTGATATCTAACAGACGATGTTGAAAGCCGGCTCGATCCCATAGCACCCTCCCACATATCATCCGATATTGGACCTAGATCAGTTTCCCACTTGGTCCTAAGGGCGCCAAGAGGGTCTATATGGTGCATTTGGAGTAAACGGCCATATATTTTGGAGACTAAATGACTGGATCCCACCGTCTGCATCAGCAGTTTGACCGGGGAATCAGTGAGTGCCGGCGGGCCATCGGGGAATTGTGCAGTCATAGCATGTCGTAGTTGAAGGAATAGAAAAAAATACGCTGAAGGGACATTAAATTCCTGTTGAATCTGCTGAAAGGATTTAAAAAACCCGCCAGTGTATAATTGTCCCAGTGAAGTTATTCCCCACGGTTCCCATACCTCCCTGACTTGAAGCTGACACAACTCCGGCAATCCAAATTTATTGTCCAGCGGAGTGTCAGGGTCAATGCCCTGCCCCTGCAATATCCGGTGTGCCTGTCTCCAAACAGTGATAGATTGTTTAATCAGTGGTAGTGCCGACCCCCTGACGCCTCCACAGAGAAGTAGTCTCAGTGGGGAGCCACCTGGATACTCCCGCAACACCGCCTGCGAGTGCAGACTTGAGGTGTCAGATTCATTAACCCATTCCCATAGATGTGCTAATTGTGCTGCATAGTAATAAAAACGAAAGTTGGGAAGAGCCAGCCCCCCTGACGTTTTGGGCCTGGTCAGAGTAGTAAGTTTCAACCGTGCCCGTTTACTAGCCCAGACTAAAGAGGACATCAAACCATCTATCTGTTTGAAAGTTTTCTGGGGGATATATATTGGGGATTGTTGTAGGATGTACAGGAGTTTGGGCTGAAAAACCATTTTCACCAAGTTAACCCTCCCTGTGACTGTCAGGGGCAGTTTCCCCCAGACTTTCACTTTATTGCGGAGATAAGATATTTGCGGTGTGATATTAAGAGAGGTAAATTTATGAGGGTCATTGGATACCCAGATGCCCAGATATTTAAAGGAATTCACCCACCTTAGAGGGAGAGCTACCATTGGGGAGGCCGGGACCTCGCCCTGTAGCGGTATAATGAAGGATTTCTCCCAATTTATCAGGAGCCCAGAGTAACCTCCGAACTTATTAATAATATCTAAAATCTTCGGCATAGACTCGGCATAGCGATCCACAAATAGCAGGATGTCATCGGCATATAAGGCTATTTTCTCCTCTCTGGTGCCCACTGTATAGCCAGCAATCTCAGGGTTCGCTCGCAGAAGACAAGCAAGGGGTTCAATGGCCATCGCAAACAGGGTAGGGGACAATGGGCATCCCTGACGAGTACCTCTAGATAATGGAAAGGAGTGCGACACAAAGCCGTTAACCGCCACCCTAGCCATGGGAGAGGAGTACATCAAACGGACAAATTTGATAAAACTGGGGCCTATACCAAACTTACGCATGATACTCCACAAATATTCCCATTCCACGGAATCAAAGGCCTTAGCGGCATCCAATGAAACTACTATGGATGAGGCTGCCTCACGGGAGATCTGGAGATGGGTAAATAATCGTCTAAGATTAATGGATGTTGATTTATTGGGCATAAATCCCGTCTGATCTGGGTGTATGAGCTGCGTAATGACCTGATTTAATCTACATGCTAGGATTTTGGCCAGAATTTTAATGTCGGTCGGAAGAAGGGAGATAGGTCTGTAAGACTCAACTTTCCTATGGTCCTTATCGGGTTTCGGAAGGACAATAATCAAAGCCTCCGCCATAGATAATGGGAGGGATTCCTGTGTAAATATCTGATTATATAGCTCAAGTAATTAGGGGACAAAAAAATCTAAGTGGCTTTTATATAACTCAGACGGTATGCCGTCGAGCCCCGACGCCTTCCCACCGGGGGCAGCGTTGATCGCAATCGCAATCTCCTCAGGTGTAATAGGTGCCTCTAGGAAGTCACGTGCCTCACAAGTCAGCAAGGGGAGCTGTATAGTCTGTAAATATTCTTCTAATTGCATCGGGGTACAGTCTAATTTAGAACTATATAACCTCCTATAGTACGACACGAATTCCGACGCAATCTGTGGGGTCTGCAATAAAGTGGTACCGTCTGAGGTCTCTATTTCAATCACGGTATTAGCGGACCTCTCACCCCGTGCCAGGGAGGCCAAATATGAACCTGGCCTATCCCCGGAGGCGTAAAAGGCGTGAGAGGAGAAGAGAAGTCTATGCTGAGTCTTTTCCATTAGATATTCCCTCCATTCCCCCTGGGCTGACAACCATGCAGATTTGGAACTATCCAAGCAATCCTGTAAATATTGTGCCTCTGCAGCAACACTTATGGTCTCTAGTTCGGACTCCCGGTGTCTGAAAAATATTTTTAAATTAGCCACTCGTTTAATTAGGGTTCCCCGCAAATAGGCCTTGAACGCATCCCATAAATTAGAGATAGGCTGCCCAACCTTGTTCATCTCGAAAAATTCCCGCCACGCGGCCACCAGATCGGAGCCATCTCCCATATGTATTAGCCAGAACGGATTGAACTTCCACACTGTCTGGCCTCTAGAGCCATTAAAATCCAGGATCAATGTTAAAGGGGAGTGATCCGATATACCCCTAGTCTCATATTTGCTATCCCGGACCTTAGGAATCAGATCGCTCGAGAGAAGGGCTAGGTCAATCCTAGAGAACGAGGAGTGGGAGTGTGAGAAACATGAATATTGTTTAACAGAAGGATGTCTCAGTCTCCAGGGATCAACCAGACCCAGCCCCGACACGACATCAGCAAAATCATTTCTACCGGAGTGTGGACCGGAGGAATTAGCTGAGAATCTATCCATCGCTTTATCCAACACATTGTTAAAATCTCCCACACAAACCACGGGCGTTCCCGGTGATAAGGCCATAAACCCTGCAACCTTTTTCAGGACATCTGAGGAGTACGGGGGAGGCACATACACGGACAGCAAAAGCAAAGGGGTACAGTGGATCTTGCACTTTAAAAAAACATATCTCCCCCATGGGTCCGTTTGTACTGACTCCAGCACAAAGGGAACAGTCCTTTTTACAAGAATAGAGACCCCCCGAGAGGCAGAAGTATGTGTAGAGTGGAATGCCCACCCCACCCAAGGCCTTTTAAGGGCTAGGGTCTTGCTGCCCGCCAGGTGGGTCTCCATAAGACATATCACATCAGCGGCATATTGCTTAATTTGTCGAAGCACCAGAGATCTCTTAATCTTATCATTGAGGCCCCGTACATTCCATGACAACAACCTAAGCCCAGCCATGAGTGGTCATTTTGGCAATAATAGAGGCTGCAGCCCACAGCCAGCCAGATCCATCCTCTTTGAATATAAGTAAAGGGCACCACCGCTCAATTAATAGATTCGTAAGCCACACACACACAAATTCTAAGTATCCATACCAAATACAACCGCAGCTATTAACTTCCCCCCTCCCCCCTCCCTGTACACTACTCCCAACCTGCAGCATACTTGGATCCCTTAACCTAACACCGGCTCAGACCCAGAGTACACAACCCGTTTCACTCTGGGTGGAGCCAATTATGTAATGGCCCTAAGATAAAGAGAACAAAACACAAACAAAATATCCCCAGCCATTAGACGAAATCGCCCCCTTACAATAAAAAGAAGGGGGCAAAGCATACAAAGTCACCCCCCGGGACTTAAGAACAAAATATGATCGTGCATATTCAGGCTACTAATATATTCCTCCTCTCCCCCCAGCTCACCCCTCCCCAGCATCCCAGCGATATGCATATAGTGATAGGCCTGCGTGAGAAAAGTACCATGATAAAAAATAGGGTAGGCACTTATCCCCCCCACCACCCCCCCACCCTCAAGGAGCAGCGCTGAGATATTTAAACATTTTTCACATCCTGCATTCCCCCAATATATATGCAGATAATCTTATCCTGTACATAAAATCTCTTGCACCCATAGTCACAGGAATTAATCACGGATCAGCCAGAGCCCGTCTCGCCGGGAAGCGTCTATCCAGCCATACCATCGCCTCTCGAGGAGTCGCAAAAAATTTAGTCTCGCCATCAGCTACCACTCGTAATCGTGATGGAAAGAGCATGGCGTACGGCAAATCAAGTTCCCGGAGTCTCCTCTTAACAGGCAGGAATTGAGCTCTATCTTTCTGCACCTCCACCGCAAAGTCTGGGAAGACCGATATTGGCGACCCGTTCCATTTTAGGGGGCCTTTCGTGCGAGCAAGTTTCAGAACAGTATCCCGGTCACGGAAGTGAAGGAACTTGGCGATGAAGGTACGAGGTGGAGCCCCCGGAGGCAATGGGCGCATCGGAACCCTATGAGCTCGTTCTATGGTGAAATGAGGCGAGAATTCATCGGGACCAAATGCCTTCCGAAGCCATGTTTCTAGAAATTCCTCAGGAGATGAGCCTTCCTCCTTCTCGGGCAAACCAATGAAACGGACATTATTGCGACGT
This sequence comes from Pseudophryne corroboree, assembly GCF_028390025.1. Taxonomy (NCBI): domain Eukaryota; kingdom Metazoa; phylum Chordata; class Amphibia; order Anura; family Myobatrachidae; genus Pseudophryne; species Pseudophryne corroboree. The sequence continues at coordinate 412,395,105 of NC_086447.1, read as the reverse complement.
AAGCGTCCCTCCATATCCGTCAGTTTTTTGTGCACATCAGTCATCTGAGACTCCAAAGTATCAGTACGCCGTCCCAGTGGAGTGATAGTATCCTCGACATTGGAGATACGGGTTTCGGCCTCACCCACCCTCTCTCTCACCCGTTGCAGGTCCTGATGGATAATGGAGAGATCAGACTGCACCTGCCCAATTTTGTCGGCCAATCGGGCCTCACTAGCTGTCACGGCGTCCAACACTCTTTGTAACGCAGCATCCGGCGGTTCAGATGAGGCAGAGCTGTGTGCAGGAGAGGGGGGCGAAGACTCAGTTTGCGTAATTTCCCTCCTCTGTTGTTGGGGACCGGGGTTACGGACAAACTTCTCCATTGCGCCCGCCGCCGCGTTTTGTTGGCGGCCTTTCACCATCTTGGACAACACAGTGCCGCCGTATTATTTTTTCTAATTATGTATCAAAGCAATGCAGACCAAGAGAAGGGACGCAGGCACCAGCGCGCCGTGTGAAGGCCAAGAGGCACGGGACAATTATATATATATATATAAAAGGACCAGTGTTGTTGATTGTGTTGCTGCGTGTCGGCACTATGGGTGTGGGAGCTGTACTCAGGATCAGGGAGTCAGGCACTTTCCCTCCTTAACAGCCAGCACTTTCCTGAGGCAAAGCAAAGCAGGTTTTCACTTTAACAGGCGTCAGTTACCAGGCACTTCCAGCAGGGGGGGTATGGATAGGAACAGAACTGAGCCTGCTGCCAATCCCAAGATGGCGCCCGGGATCCTCCACAGTCAGCACAGCTGGTAGTATATTCTTAGGGGTGCAAGGGCTCCTGTATTGGACAGGGGGAAGTGCCCTCCGGTCAGCTCCCAGGCCTCTTCAATATATGTCCAGCGCTGTCAGGAGCGGGCAGCGGAGCTCCGTGTGTGCGCCCGCCCGCCAATCGCAAGATGGCGCCCGGCGGCTTCTCCGCACAGCACGGCCGCGACAAGCGCCCTGGTCATCCAGCGGGGGAGAGGAGCAAACTGAGGCGCTGTTCGGGTGGCGGGGCCCCCGCTCTGTCCACTCACCGGTCGCGGGGTATATCAGGCAAGCCGGGTAGGAGGCGGATGGTGGAGTTCCCCCGCAGCAGCATTCAAGATGGCGCCAGCTGCATGCAGATCTGGGGCAGCTCACCCCTTCCAATGGTCTCAGCAGGGACACCAGGCACTGTATCCTCCCAAAGTGAGGTCCAGAACGGGCAGCAGATGTTGAGGTACCGTGTAGGGCCACTTGTGCAGTCACTCAGGGGGTGCAGGATATATTCAGGATGTAGTCGGCTGGGGAGCTAGGAGAACACGTCCTACTCCATATCCCGTCAGGCCACGCCCCCCCTTATTAAACGTTTTAGTGAGCAGCCACAATCGCCCATTAGACTGCTGCAGCTGTTGTTATTTAATATTTAATGTGTTTTATATACCAAATTAGCGCCTGAAATAAGTTCTTTATATACACTTTTGTTTTTGAATATTTTATGCAGCTGTTAGGGATGGCAATGGGCTCTAACTTGGCACCAGCATGCACTGATATAAACACAAGTATGAAAGATACTGCATATTTAAAAAGGTTAAGGGAGACACCTGTTCATTTATTTGGACAGGGAAAGAAGCTGACTTTAAAGAGATGATGCAGGATTTCAATAATTTGGACAGTCCAGTGTGATTTGCATTCAAGATACATAACAAAACCATTGTCTTCGGTGACATTTCTGTTACTGTTGATAATGGGCAGATATCCAGTACTTTTAGGAAGGCCACAAACCACAACGTGAATTTGCTTCAAGCCAGTCATCACTCATCAGCTTTAAAAAAAACAACTTACGTGTGTCTCAGTTCCTCCGGGTTACACATAACAATTCTGACATTGATGGCAGCTCAACCCAAAGAAGAGGAAATTTGATTTGGACAGATAAGCTGCTGTTAGAAAATCATTGACTGTTGTCTTACCAAGGCCAGAAAGAAGTTGGCAAAAAAGTTAAAGTGGCCTTATATAAAGATGCTCAAAGATAACAGAATGATTATTGACATTCAGTGTGACCTTTAAATCCAGCATACTTCCAAGGTTATAAGGAAATATTAGCCACTGATTTCAATTGATCCAACTTTTGGAAATGTGCCCCAAAGTGCTGCCACTAAGCATTACGAGGAGACAGAACTTCAAAAATTTACTGATGATGCCAATTGACAGGAATCCTAATCTTACTACCAAAACTTGTTTGAGCTATAAATGTACCCCCATTATTTTTTGGCAAAATTCTACCCAGGGAAGGGGGAGGGGTCAAAGCGGATACCTGTACCGGCCCCAAGGATCAGGGCGGCCCCAAGGATATGCAGCTTAGTGTCCAAATAGGGCAGAGAACTGTAGGCAATGTGGGCATGACTACAGAGTGACTGGAGCCTCCCACACACAGTGATTGTGCAGCGGGAGTGTGTGCCCACTCTTCTGGGTCCAGCTCTGTTGCAGGCAGTTACATGGACATGGCAGCAGCTCCATTGGCCGGGATTCCCGTGCCCTGTTCCGGCCTCTTCTTGTGGGGTATGAGCTCCACATGGTGCCTGCTGTGTGGGGTTCGGGTCTGGCTACTGGGGATTGCAGTGCAGGGGAGTCTCTCCCTGAGTAAGAATGACTTGGTGAGGAGATACAGACATACTGAGCTTTGGGATGGGGTGGAGGAGCTGGGAATGCAGCATGGAGTCATTAGGGAGAGACAGAGTGGGGTGTGTGGGAGGAAGGAGAGAGGGAGACACAGACAGTGGTGTGTGTGGGGGAGGAAGGAGAGATACATATTTATATATGTGAATATATATAGATAGATAGATAGATAGCAATAGAGGCGGCACTCTCTGGACTTGTAACCACAAAAGGACACTATACCACCACGTATAGTACTAACGTTTCGGATAATTTAATCCTTCATCAGAGTACAAAAAACACAGTAAATGCACTTACCTAAATAGATACCGATCACCAGTGAACTGAATACACCCAAAGCGCGGCTCCCCGGCAGCGTGCAGTTGCCGTGACGTCATTGCACAGTGCCCGGCGTCAGGCTCCCTGCAGCCGTCCAGGTTACCTAGGAAACAGTGTAGCAAAGACATTTGCCCGTATAATCCCAAGCACCAATACATAGTAACACTTTCGTAGTTACACTTGCTATATTGGATATTCTTTGTAAGTAGATAGAGGTTATCAGAATGTGCCTCCCATAATATCTTATAATTAAGACATAACCTATTATTCTAAAATGCAGCTTTTTCTTAACAACACCCACAAAATCAATGCAGTACTGCAACTATATAATTCAAATACCAACAAGTAAGATTTCATAGAAGGCTGTAAAATATATCCACAATCTAAATAATGGAGGCATATTCTAAGTAGAGATGAGCGCCTGAAATTTTTCGGGTTTTGTGTTTTGGTTTTGGGTTCGGTTCCGCGGCCGTGTTTTGGGTTCGAACGCGTTTTGGCAAAACCTCACCGAATTATTTTTGTCGGATTCGGGTGTGTTTTGGATTCGGGTGTTTTTTTCCAAAAACACTAAAAAACAGCTTAAATCATAGAATTTGGGGGTCATTTTGATCCCAAAGTATTATTAACCTCAAAAACCATAATTTACACTCATTTTCAGTCTATTCTGAATACCTCACACCTCACAATATTATTTTTAGTCCTAAAATTTGCACCGAGGTCGCTGTGTGAGTAAGATAAGCGACCCTAGTGGCCGACACAAACACCGGGCCCATCTAGGAGTGGCACTGCAGTGTCACGCAGGATGTCCCTTCCAAAAAACCCTCCCCAAACAGCACATGACGCAAAGAAAAAAAGAGGCGCAATGAGGTAGCTGTGTGAGTAAGATTAGCGACCCTAGTGGCCGACACAAACACCGGGCACATCTAGGAGTGGCACTGCAGTGTCACGCAGGATGTCCCTTCCAAAAAACCCTCCCCAAACAGCACATGACGCAAAGAAAAAAAGAGGCGCAATGAGGTAGCTGTGTGAGTAAGATTAGCGACCCTAGTGGCCGACACAAACACCGGGCACATCTAGGAGTGGCACTGCAGTGTCACGCAGGATGTCCCTTCCAAAAAACCCTCCCCAAACAGCACATGACGCAAAGAAAAAAAGAGGCGCAATGAGGTAGCTGTGTGAGTAAGATTAGCGACCCTAGTGGCCGACACAAACACCGGGCCCATCTAGGAGTGGCACTGCAGTGTCACGCAGGATGTCCCTTCCAAAAAACCCTCCCCAAACAGCACATGACGCAAAGAAAAAAAGAGGCTTTTTACTGATATTTGGTGTTTTGGATTTGACATGCTCTGTACTATGACATTGGGCATCGGCCTTGGCAGACGACGTTGCTGGCATTTCATCGTCTCGGCCATGACTAGTGGCAGCAGCTTCAGCACGAGGTGGAAGTGGATCTTGATCTTTCCCTAATTTTGGAACCTCAACTTTTTTGTTCTCCATATTTTATAGGCAGAACTAAAAGGCACCTCAGGTAAACAATGGAGATGGATGGATTGGATACTAGTATACAATTATGGACGGACTGCCACGGTTAGGTGGTATAAAAAAACCACGGTTAGGTGGTATATAATACAATTATGGATGGACGGACTGCCTGCCGAGTGCCGACACAGAGGTAGCCACAGCCGTGAACTACCGCACTGTACACTGGTTGATAAAGAGATAGTAGTATACTCGTAACAACTAGTATGACGACGGTATAAAGAATGAAAAAAAAACCACGGTTAGGTGGTATATATTATAATACAATTATGGTTGGACGGACTGCCTGCCGAGTGCCGACACAGAGGTAGCCACAGCCGTGAACTACCGCACTGTACACTGGTTGATAAAGAGATAGTAGTATACTCGTAACAACTAGTATGACGACGGTATAAAGAATGAAAAAAAAACCACGGTTAGGTGGTATATATTATAATACAATTATGGATGGACGGACTGCCTGCCGAGTGCCGACACAGAGGTAGCCACAGCCGTGAACTACCGCACTGTACACTGGTTGATAAAGAGATAGTAGTATACTCGTAACAACTAGTATGACGACGGTATAAAGAATGAAAAAAAAACCACGGTTAGGTGGTATATATTATAATACAATTATGGTTGGACGGACTGCCTGCCGAGTGCCGACACAGAGGTAGCCACAGCCGTGAACTACCGCACTGTACACTGGTTGATAAAGAGATAGTAGTATACTCGTAACAACTAGTATGACGACGGTATAAAGAATGAAAAAAAAACCACGGTTAGGTGGTATATAATACAATTATGGTTGGACGGACTGCCTGCCGAGTGCCGACACAGAGGTAGCCACAGCCGTGAACTACCGCACTGTACACTGGTTGATAAAGAGATAGTAGTATACTCGTAACAACTAGTATGACGACGGTATAAAGAATGAAAAAAAAACCACGGTTAGGTGGTATATATTATAATACAATTATGGTTGGACGGACTGCCTGCCGAGTGCCGACACAGAGGTAGCCACAGCCGTGAACTACCGCACTGTACACTGGTTGATAAAGAGATAGTAGTATACTCGTAACAACTAGTATGACGACGGTATAAAGAATGAAAAAAAAACCACGGTTAGGTGGTATATATTATAATACAATTATGGATGGACGGACTGCCTGCCGAGTGCCGACACAGAGGTAGCCACAGCCGTGAACTACCGCACTGTACACTGGTTGATAAAGAGATAGTAGTATACTCGTAACAACTAGTATGACGACGGTATAAAGAATGAAAAAAAAACCACGGTTAGGTGGTATATAATACAATTATGGTTGGACGGACTGCCTGCCGAGTGCCGACACAGAGGTAGCCACAGCCGTGAACTACCGCACTGTACACTGGTTGATAAAGAGATAGTAGTATACTCGTAACAACTAGTATGACGACGGTATAAAGAATGAAAAAAAAACCACGGTTAGGTGGTATATATTATAATACAATTATGGATGGACGGACTGCCTGCCGAGTGCCGACACAGAGGTAGCCACAGCCGTGAACTACCGCACTGTACTGTGTCTGCTGCTAATATAGACTGGTTGATAAAGAGATAGTATACAATACTACTAATATACTGGTGGTCAGGCACTGGTCACCACTAGTCACACTGGCAGTGGCACTCCTGCAGCAAAAGTGTGCACTGTTTAATTTTAATATAATATTATTTATCATGTACTCCTGGCTCCTGCTATAACAACCTGCAGTGCTCCCCAGTCTCCCCCACAATTATAAGCTTTATATACAATACATTGATGTGCAGCACACTGGGCTGAGCAGTGCACACAGACTGAGTCACTGTGTGACTGTGTATCGTTTTTTTCAGGCAGAGAACGGATATATTAAATAAAACAAACAACTGCACTGTCTCTGGTGGTCACTGGTCACTGTGGTCGTCAGTCACTAAACTCTGTCTGCACTCTCTTCTAATCTACAGTATCACAGCAATCTCTCTCTCTCTCTCTCTTCTAAATCTAATCTAAATGGAGAGGACGCCAGCCACGTCCTCTCCCTATCAATCTCAATGCACGTGTGAAAATGGCGGCGACGCGCGGCTCCTTATATAGAATCCGAGTCTCGCGAGAATCCGACAGCGTCATGATGACGTTCGGGCGCGCTCGGGTTAACCGAGCAAGGCGGGAAGATCCGAGTCGCTCGGACCCGTGAAAAAAAAAGTGAAGTTCGTGCGGGTTCGGATTCAAAGAAACCGAACCCGCTCATCTCTAATAGCAGGTTGAGTGAAAGACACGAAATGGACACCACTCAGCTTTTAAATGCACACACAGAAAGTCACAGTTTGTACAATGCAGAGGTTATTACTGACAATAATACTGCACTAGACTAGCTTACACAGCTATATAACAATAGATATAACAGTACACAGTAAGAACCGGATGTATATCACAGCGTAATTGTACTATAAAACCCTGACTAAGTGCACTCTTTCTTAACTATCACTGTCTAAAAAGGCAGGTAGAATACTTAAGTGTCATGTAAAGGCACAGCGCTGACAACCAGGTGGCTTTACATAGTAGGATTTGCCCAAGCAGTCCCAGGAACAGTGAGCTGAGGGATAATGGCGCCGCAGACACTGACAGGGAGTGAGGAAAAGACAGATATGCTGCTCCAGGGTGGGAACACTTGCTAGAAATGGCACCCTGGGGCTTGGGGAGGGGCTTCAGGTCTAAGCCTTATCCCCTCTGCTGGCAAAACCACCGGGTACTGTGGGCGATATAAGAATTGGTTTAGAGAGAAAACCTGACCTGCGCCCATGCCCTGGTGATCTAGTGGGATCGCCTGTACTGCCACAGTGTCCACCGCCAGCGAGCGCGGCCCGCCTCCCACTGACCGCGCCGGATCGCGATAAAGACCGGGTCCCGCAAGCGGGACCCACTTACCACCTCCCGAAGCGGCCACGCGATCCTGGAGAGCCCCAGCCGTGTGTGTCTAACGTGAAGAAAACCGGAGCCTCCGCTGTAGGTACCCGGCAACCAGGGCTCGGGAGTGTACAGCGCCGCTGGGGAGAGCTGGAGCTGCAGCACTGAATGTCACAAGACATTTACCACCGCTGCTGCCCTTGAAGTCTTCACTTTTACCTCATAAAAAGCTTTTCTCAGGGCTGCTTGGAGCAGCCCCTCTGTTAAGTGACTGCTTACTGCAGCACCAACTTACAAAACTGAGCTCCTGTGCTGGGAGGCGGGATGATATAGGAGGTGGCGCTGTGCATTCTGGGAACAGTCAAAGCTTTGAGCCTGTTGGTGTCTCAGATCAAGATCCTACTGTACACCGCATTGTCCAATCCTTGTGGAGCCCAGTGTACCCCGCAGCAGAAAGTTAAATTTTAATGTCAATAAATTTTCATTAAGAGTGCCCCAGCACAGAGTATTTCTTTTTTCTTCCATTTTTTTCTTGTTACAAAGATGACAAAGATATTTATAATTGCTTTTAATTATGCATTAAATACAGATGTAGCCACCTTCATCTATCCCGCAATGCGCATACACATGCGCGCGTATCGCGGAAGCAACTTACCATGCACTGGTTATACCTGCAATTAGATAATACAATGTCTATGGGCAGCAGGGGTGATTATACACACATGATGCCCATGTGGGGCATGCTACATGCGAAAAAGTAATCGCAGGTGCGACTAGTCACACAGTAGATGAAGCTGGCTACATCTTTATGCATGATTTTGTAATTATGTGGTCTTATGGTTGTATTTTAAATTATGTTTGAACATACCTTTTTAAAAACGCTATACAGTTATATATGTACGTAAGAGTGGTATTTAAAGTGGTTGGGTAGAGGTTGCAGAATGGCCTCACACTAGCTAAAATTATACCCACACCCCTTGCACTATAAGCAAGGAAGAATCACTTTGGTGATTTGACTGGGAGAGTTCTTCTTCCATTCCACCCCTTGTTTTCAGCAGGCCACAATCACTCCAGCGGCTGGCCATGGCATTCCCCTGGTGGGATCTAAATTATGCCCCATTCTAATACTAATCTCTTCTCTCTATCTATATCCTGCTTGTCCTCTTCCTTCCTCAGCATAGACTGGTAGGAGCAAGTGCTTATTACTTCATTATTGCCCATCATTCTGCACAGCTCCCTCCTGTCTCTCTCCACATCTCAATACTGTCACGTCTGGCAGGGTTTGAGGATCCGGCAGCTGAGATTTGCCCGAGGAGGTAGCAGGCTGTGAATGAACCAGATGAGGGGGCTGGATATAGTTCCTTCGCATGGGACACGGAGCAATGAAGAACGTAGGCGAGGTTTGAGAGTCAATGGAAAGTATTTATTATGTACAGGGCTGAGGTAGAGAACCGAGGCTGAAGCACAATGGTTAAATACGTGGCTGGAGGTGAAGAACTGCGGACTGTGATTCGAAAGACGAGACTGTAGATGATGAACTGTGAAACTGTGGATGGTAACTGAAAACGTGGCTGGAGACCAGGACTGTGGACTGTGGTTTGGAAAACGAGGCTTGAAGATAATAATCTGCAGGCTGTGGTCAGTGGTACAAAGGCGTGGCTGGTGAAGGAGATCTGTGGAGTGTGGCTTGAAAGACGAGGCAGAAGACCCGGGGCCGACTGTGCCCAAAGAGTCTTACTGGACCGGGTTTTCCAGGAGCGCTTCCACAGGCAGTAGCAGGCAAGAAACGGCAGGGCTGCAGCAGCAACAGAGAACCGACCAAGCAGGATCAGGAGGAACCAAGATACAGCAGGAATCCTGGGAGCACAGGCTAAAGCACCTAGAACAGTGTTGTAACTTGAAGCACTGGCATCCCTGTCCTAAACCGGCCCCCTTTTATAGGGAGAGCTTCCCCTGGATTGGCTGGAAGAAACAGGAAACAGGAACTATGCTTAAAACTTGGTCTCCAACATGGCGGCGCCCAGTAATGCAGACCTTTTTGCAAAGCCACATTGCTCACTGCCCCTGGTCTCCAGGCAACGGTTCAGCAAGAGCGACCTGCAGTAGCGGCGTCCCGCCGCCACGAGCGGACCCCGTCAGCGCCGCTACTGCTGCCCACGGATCCGGCGCAGCAGCCCACCTCAGCCACTGCACGCACAACGCCAAGGAAGCCAGCCCCGCGGCCCCAGCGGTAAGACTCCGGACGCTGACAAATACATCTCCACTATGTCTCACAGCATAACCACAGCAATGAGCCTTATCTGAAAAATAAAATAAAAATTGTGTTTTATAAATCTTTCTTACAGGGTAAAACATTGGTCCTGATATGTCACAGCTACAGGTTTGTTCTTTAATGTCTTGTACCGTATGCTGCTTTTTTAAATGGTAATTCAGCCAGCAATGACAGCCTCCGTTGGTGACGGATTATTTAAGCACCAGTGTGTAGCAGTGTAGATACCACTACATTTAGAAAATGCAATTTATAAGGTTCTACAGTATTTTCAGAATTATTATTATTATTATTATTAAAAAATAAGGTGAAACAATCTTATAATGATCAGATGAATTATAGTTACATTTCCTGATCTCCATATGGTCATAGCATAATGCTAGTGATTACATTGACATGCGACAAAGTGCTCAACAATGCTGTTGATTGATTCTATGTTTAATGTTTACCTACATTATTTTTTTCTGACTCTATTTCCTAATTACTGGACTTTATCCCCAATTCAAGTTTTATTCAATTTTCATTTTGTTTGTTTACATTTTTTTCTTATATGGATGACAGTGAATGCTGTTAATTGCCATAATAAACATAAAAAAATTTAAAATAAATGTATACCACAAGATGGCACTGTGGATTGTACAACAAAGCAGATGTAAAATTCCCAGGGCTAAGAAAAAATTATATAGGTAAATCCTGCTTTCTAAATATATGCAAGAAACAATGTATACAGTATAAAATAAATATATTTATTCAAAACGTGATATAATTTAATTTGCTATACCACATGACTAGGTTTTAAGATCATGTACACGTACTTCTAGTAACTATTATAGTAACATATATGAAAAATTATAAAGTAAAATGTTGGCAATTTTTTTGACTTGTTACCATCTTAATCTTGGTCGTTTTTTTTTCTTTAATAAATTGGTTTCATTAAAATGTATCTTTAATAGAGTAACACCTAAGGGTGCATTATATTATAAGTTCAGAATTTGAGATTTTTTTTCTCTGAAATTGGGAAAAGGTAAAAAAAGTGATAAATTAATTAGTTTGACAGATTTAAAAGCAGGAAGTTCAATGGGCTCTGGTGTTAATAGGTACTTGGGCTTGCATGCATTGGCAATCCAGTCATTGGAAAAGTAGAGGTGTTGATCATAGGAACCTCAAAAATGGGGAAAGATAAACTTCTTTTTGGGGGCTCTTTAAGTAATTAATTAAAACATAACTTGTACTACTCTATAAATAACACTGTTGCTTGTATTATTAATCCTTCAAGATGTTGGATGGTGTCATGAATTATAATTGTGGATAATTACTGCTAGACAACACTTAAAAGGATCCAAACCAGGGCTAGTATTATCTAAATATTCTGGGTCAACAATACTATATTTGTGATACCGTTTATTATTTCACCTATTGTATAACAGCCCATTGCCACTAAAATTCTTACAAGATTTTGTTAAATACAGTGTTTCTCAGTCCTCCATGGCTGAACCTCCACACGTGTGATGATTTATGTTTGTGAGTCTTTTTTTGAGATTATTAAAAACCATGTTTTAACTTAATTAAAGAGTTCCTCCAAGAAGAGGTCTTTAGATTTAAACTCTGCAAATCTTTCCACGTTTTTGGAGTATTATTGTACTCAAACTCCTGGGGTGCACCACCAACGCACCAAGATATTCTAGGCACAACCCTCTGTCACAATTTTTACATAATTGGTCTAATTATATTCTTACGCCAACATCACAGTCTTGTGCGGAATCAATGATCTAGTTGTATTTTATATATAAAATTCATTGATATGTTTGTTTGTTTGTTTGTTTGTTTGTTAATGCATTCTGACACCCCTGCACCATTTGGGATGAAAGCAAAGTGAGGTGGTCCAGTTGGATCCTGGCCAGGTTTTAGAGGGGTTAGGGTCCCGGTTAGACCTCCCGTTGGTGTACGCTGGGAAGAACTTTGACCTGGGAAGCCTGTTCTGAGCCTTTCACTGGATGGATTTGGATGAAAACTTCACAGTGTGGTAACACTGGATCCCAAAAGACATACTAGGGGGTTGAGGTCCTGGTCGGACCTCCTGTTAGTGTACGCTGGGCTTCCTCTGGATGGATTTGGACAAAAACTGCAGCGAGTGGTAATATTAGATCCTAAACATGCTAGGGGGGTTGGACATCCTGTTAGTGTTGAACTAAAATAATTGACAGCAATGGAGGTGGGAAGACTAAATATATTGTGTACCAAAAAGCATTGGAGTAGCATCATTGATAACAGAAGGAACACTTTAAACCAATCTTGCAATATAAAAGGGACTATAAAACTGGTGACCCCCACCCGCCCCCCAAAAAAAGACACTGGCAAGCCACAACATGGTTGTGTTAGAAGAGCTGCTAAACTTCTGTCTTAAAAAAGGTTGACAGTTACATCCAACTCATTGATAATTTAATAACTGGAAGAGTTAAACCCGGGTATCACGGGTACTTCAGCTCGTAGTCTGTAATATAAAAAGAAAACATCTGATTACTACTATTTTAAATCCATATGGAAGTTGTTTCAGCATTTCTGTCTCACAAAAAATCTAGACTACATAGTTTTTTTTTTTTTTTTAAAGTAACTGCTAATAATCTAATTACACACTATAAAGCACACTATTTCAGGGTTTGTACATTTGGACACACACTAAACCTCCTCTAGGGATACCCTCCCCAGCACCAGTGATGACACAACAGGTACACTACCCATTTTTTGTGTTCACAGCTAATCCTATCTGCAAAACTGATCTCAAGCTGTTTTCTTATGTCTGGACAGTAGATGGCACACCAACACAATATGGTTTAGGTTTCATACAGTATGCTTGAATTCAGAATAAAATACAATTTATGTTTTTTCATCCAGTTTCATTTTACACATCCCCATTATTTCATTTATTTTTACAGTTTATCAAATATGGGGTGTAAGCAGGATAAAAGAAGGATAAAAGGCAGTACGCATAAGACACTAATTAAGAAGGTTGACTGATATGCGGAAAGATGACTTTCATTATACTGTAGCTGTAGACCAAATTGGATTTATATTCACCCCACACCTACTAAAACTGTAGACATAACAAACTCAAACAAGTCCAAACTAGATTTAAAGGCTCTTTTACTAAGCAGCACCTTTTATAAGCTGCTACTTCTCAGCGTGTTTACGAGAAACCTAATATTTAAACAGGCAAAAGCATTGTTTTGGCCTTTAATATGCCAAAAATCATGTTTGTAAATAAGTTTGTGCTGTCAAGTGACAGGTTCCAACATTTATGTATGTTGTAGGTCTGGAGCTCCCAGCTTACCTTCTGTCACCACAAGTAAACAATATTACTGTCTCTGACATTTACTAAGAGGAGTTGAGAAACCTGCCAGGATATGGTTTAATTGTATTAACTTTCTTAAATCATCCTAATTTAGGGGGGGATTCAATTCTTGTTGGAAACTGCCGTCTTGTCGGAAAGACGGCAGTTTCCGACAGGTTTATGTCGGAAGGACATTGCTTTTTTTTTTTTTTCTGACAAGTCGGGAATTTTCCGACTTGTTGGAAAACATGTGGATTGTCGGAATCCACGTATCTTGTCGGAAGCACGGCCAACCTCGACAGGTTTTAGCCCCGTTTCCAACAATGTCAATCCGTCTTTAATAAAAGTCAGATTAGCATTGTCGGGAACGGGCCAAACCTGTCGGGTTAGGCAGCGGCATTGAATACTGACCTGTCGGATCCTTTCTGTCGGAAAGGATCCAACAGGAGTTGAATATACCCCTATATCTGTGATTGGTCCTGTTTTTTTCCTTTGTAAACTAGATGTGTTACCAACATTTGCACACAGTTTTCTCACTGTGGGCGTGTAATCTCAGTGTCTCGTAACTTTTAAACATTTTTGTAAAAATAAAATATCATAAAAAGCCCATAGTGGTCAATTCAATTCAGCATGGACTGAATAGCACCAGGTAGGAGCTCCTGGTGCTATTTAATTCAGCGCGCTGTTATGTCGGAGAAGGCCAGTTCTTGCGGACTAAACAGGGTGTTTAGTCTCGAGAACCAGCATTCTCTGACTTAAGTGCCCAACGCGATACTGTTTCCTCTGCACTAAGGGCAGAAAGTGTCTGGCATCACATCACGCTAAATTGAATAACTCCGGAAGCTCCCTTCCGGCACTATTCAATCCGCGCTGAATTTAATTGACCCCACAGATATGATATTTAATTGGATTTACTTGTGAACTTCAGAAATGCAATCATTTGTACAAGTAGCAGATTCTTCAAACTAGCAATGATTCCGTGTGGTAAGGTTTTATATGTGAATTAATGTTGTTCACCTGGCTCTAGAAGATTATCTATTGTGTTTCAATACGCATAAGGCCCCTATGCATCAGCAATCTATTGGGGCAATTTGCAGACGATTGTATAAATAAATCTGCAGTGTATGGGGTTCACAGATTGTGGATTCAGACCAAAAATAGATTTGGGATTGTTAAATCATGTTGCTCAACATGTTGATTTCATAGATCAATTGGGGCTGTGGATTGCTAGTGTATGGTAACAATCAGCAGATTTGCAGACTGTTTCTGCTAACGTGATGAGGCTTTCAAGATCTGTATTTGCTGAAAATGATCTGCAAAATGATCTGCAAATCACTGAAAAATATCTGTAATGCAGGATGTTCTGTGAGCCAATACAAGAACCAGATTTGCACACAATATAGAGATGGAGCCACACTAGTCGTGGCTCCGTCTGTGCCTAGGAGCGCCCAGATGGCGACGATCTCCTATTCTATGAAGGGGAGTGTCTCTGTGCACCCCCAACGTGACCAGGCAAACAGATCGCCTAGTCACGCCGGGAGCGCACGCCTGCATTGGAGCCGCCTCAGATGAGCGCAGCTCCATCTGTAAGAGCCAAAGGGTTCATGTGGGCATTATACACAGGTGCAGCAGTAGATAGTGCTGGAAATTTGGTGTGTTTGCAGAGATGTGCAGAAAAGATAGACAGGGGAGGCACTGTGTCACCTGCCATAGAATTTTTACTCCAGAGTTTTGACTATAAAAATGATTAGAATAATACAAAGAAGATGGGGTAAATTTACTAAGGTGGGAGATTTTTAGAACTGGTGATGTTGCCCATGGCAACTAATCAGATTCTACTTAACATTTATCTAGCTGTTAATAGCATCTAAAAATCTCCCACCTTAGTAAATTTACCCCAATGTTTATAATATATTCTTTGTATTTATATACTTTATACAGTCAAAACTCTGGCACAAATGTTAGTATGACAGGAAAGGCTCTGCCTCACCCCACCGCACGTCACTGCTGTAATGTATGGGCGTAGATTGGTGTACTGGGGAATCTTTTAATCTGGGAAAAAATTCTCAGAATTTGCAAATTGTTTTATCGTGATTGCTGATGTATGGGGACCATTACATTAGAAGAAGTGAATGTGTGTATAAAGGTACTTGTAGCAGTGGTGTATTAAGCAACTTACATGTATTTATGGGTTGTGTATGGGTTACCAGCGGCCGGGATCCCGGCGTTTAGCATCCTGACTGCATTAGACATTTGGACCAAACATTGGGCAGGATGTAATGCCACCCGAGTTCAGCGGCCATGCGGCATGTTTATTTTAAAGCGGCAATCACTTACAAGATATGGCTTTGCCTTGTAAGTGATTGCCCCTTAACAAAAATGTCTGAGTTCGGCCGGTATCCTGCACCGAACTCGGCGACATTACATCCCACCCTATGTATTCATTACACAGACAGCAATATAAAACCCGGATTTACTAAGAATAATGTTGTTGCAATTGATAGAACTTGCAGAAAAATTGCATCACAATAGAAGAACTAAGTAGGAGACCAAATTAGTGGTGTGTTTGGATGTGAAAAGATCTCCAATTCACCCAGCCTTTCATGATGCACATAAATGGAGCCCAAACCACCTGTAGCAATGTGGCTGCATTAGAAATGGCTGAAAAAGGTTTTGAAGCCACTACAGTGCATGTGTTTGGATGGTTTGGATCATTTTTTTGGTGACACCGTTACATGTGATGCCTTCTACCAATAGGAAAAAAATAGGAAGTTATTTTCGAATGTAATCAGTCTCATTTCAATCTATTTGACAGTGCTGTCTATTGTAAAGGGGCAATACAACTGGGTTTTAAACAGAAAAAAAGGATGGGTATTGCCAATGGAAAACAATAGACACTCAAAAACAATGCTTAGTAAATATGGAAATTTGAGCTTCTAAACTGCCAGTGATGACCAGCAGTTTGGCTTACAAGTCAAACACGATTATTAGTAAATTTATCCCCTGGACTGTCTAACTATGAGCTATCTCTCTGTTGACACCTGCCATGCTGGTGAATCCTATGCTTCTGTATACCCTAGTGTAACACAAACTTAACATCTTGGTTGCTCAGTTCCAGTTGCATATCACCAACTACATCTGCTACAGGAGTCTATTCTGAAGTTACTTACTGTACATTGATATTGTGACATTAGTATACAAGCACACCTCTTACCATTATGTCTCAGAGAAAGGGAGCGGAGTGAGAAAAACCAAGATATGAAAAATGATGAGATGATCTCAAAAATAGGATGTTTTTGGGTGTTAGTCTGCACCTTAGGAACCGTCACCCTTCTAGCCTACCGTCAAGAGGAAAATTACCTGAAAAAGTATGTGGGTGTAGTATTTCTGTGTTATAACTGACCCCTTATATCTGAGATGTGAAGTTCTTAATACCTCACCTTAAAAAGGGCTGTGCGAGTAATGCTGTTGCACAGAGTCTAAGGCTTTGGGGGCGGCACCATCACTACCCCACAGTCCTTGCATCTGGCAGGTGCCTGAAACAGGGCCCTACAGCCAGAATCACTGCTGCAGTGCCATATCCTTTGGATGCTCCAGATTTGCACACTGCAGCCTGTACAGCCCCCAGAGCAAACTGAGGACATCATAATGTCATTCACTCAGGGGATGTGGCTGGAACAGGGCTTTATGGCGCTGTGTTTCATTCATCATTTTACTCTTTGAAAATGTATTTATATATGCCAATGCTGAGAGCTAATCATTGCGGCTATTTTGTGTTGTACTGTAGTAACACCCTCCCTTAAAACATAAGGTGCTTCACCTAGTAAAATATGCAATATTTTGGGCAGCTTGTTTAGCATATTGTTTAGCATTATTGCCTCACAGTATTGAGGTTTTGCATTTAATTCCCATCAAGGTCCTATCTGTATGGAATTTGTATGTTCTCACTTGTGTTTGGGTGAGTTTCCCCCAGGTGCAGTTTTCCTCCACAATGCGGGGCACAACCGCAAGAAACACAGGCAACGTCATGTCTGAGTAAAGCCCGTAGACCAGGCATTCCCAACAGCGGTCCTCAAGGCACACCAACAGTGCAGGCTTTAGTGATATCCAGGCTTCAGCACAGATTGTTAAATCAAAATAACTGAGGTACTGGGGGCGTGGCCTGGCTTCTGAGGCAGCAAGACGTGTGGAGCTGGAGCTCCTGCCCGGGCCTCTGAAACTTGCCCTTCCCGCACCCTGCTGTTCGCCTGGGACCCCCCACAGCCCGCCATCCTTGCTCCTGGGGTCCCCCTGCCCTGACCTGCAAGGTCAGCGGAGCCGGCAGACACCTCCTGTGTCTGTGCGGGTTGCGGCCTGCAGGTCTCAGTGAAGCTGGGACCTCTCCTGCCGCCGAGAGCCGAGACGCAGCTCCTGCTTCCGGTCTCGGGGTGCCGAGCGGTGCCTCACAGGCCGGACCCCTGCCGCCTACCTCCAGCCTGGTCCCTCCGAGCTGCTCCGGAGCTCCCCTGCATCCACTCTTGCCCGAAGTGTAGCATCGCTGATGCCGCGGACCTCCATCCTCCTCTCGACGCCGCCGGAGTGGAGGTGAGGGCCAGGGGCGCCGAGTGGCTGGGGGGAGAGCTATAGATGATAGGACACCCGCCCTACGGTGGAGGCTAGCGGGTAGCACCAGCCTGCCTCTGCCCTGGGCCATCTTGTCCACCCTCCCTGGCCCTGCTGGATGAGCCCTCGGAGTGCTACGGTGCCCGGTATACTATCCGCGCTGGGGGCCCCCTGTAGTGACCCAGCGGAGCCTGCATCTCACCTGGCCTCGGGCCCCCTGTGTTGGCTCTCCTTCTGGAGCCTCTAGGAGCCCACACCTCAGCGGCCCTCCGACCTTTCTAACGCCGGCTCTACCTGCGGCCCCCTGCCTCTCCCGGCACCTGGGACGACATTCTCCGCTGCCAGGACCTCTTACCCCTCCTCGCTCCCCGGAGGTTGGCACCGCCCCGGTCACTGGCTGGTCCGTGGCCGGGCTCCCTCCTCCCAGACCCTGCGTGTGGGCTAACGGGCGGATTGCGCCAGCCTGTCTCCGGTGATTTCTGATTGGTGGTCTCCCCTCCGGGACTGCGCGGGCCCTCCCGGCTGACGGGGCCCCTCGGCCCTGCCCCACCCACGCTGCCTTGTTGGCCGCGCTATGATATCTCTCTAATGCTCCCGCCTTACCCCCCCTGGGCCTGAGCCACACTGCTGGAGCGCCATCTCTACCCCCTTTCCGGCGGTCTACCCTCCTTCTCAACCGTGCAAGATGCCTAGAGGTGGCAAAAAACCACAGGGATCGGACCTCACACCATTCCTTACCAAAAAGAGCACCCCTGCCAAGAATAGGCCTGACGTTCCCGACCACCCTCAGGGTACCCCCGACTCTGACCCCAAAGACGACGATCTCACGCCTCTTACCCGCAGAGACTTCCTCTCCCTCCTCAAGGAGATGCGGGATGTCAAGACCTCCGTTCAAGCTCTCCACTCCCTGAAGTCTGATATTGCCGAAATTGGCTCCAGAACGGACCAACTCGAGCGGCGAGTGGAGGAGATGGTGACGTTCCAGCAAACTGTCGAGACTGACTTCCACCAACTCCGACAGGATGTTGCCCGGCTGCAGGAGGAGCATGAGGACCAGGATAATAGAGCGAGGAGGAATAATCTAAGGATTCGGGGCATTCCAGAAGACGTTGAAGCGGCCCACCTTGAACTTTACCTCAAGCGCCTTTTCACCTTCCTGTCACCTGATACCCCCGAAGACCACCTACTCCTGGACCAAGCACACCGAGCTCTTCGGCCCCGCTCCCAAGACTCTTCTCAGCCTAGAGACGTCATTCTCCGAATGCACTTCTTCACCGCAAAAGAGTCCGTCATGAGGGAAGCACAGCGATTGAGGTCTGTGACTTTCCAAAATGTCTACCTGCAGATCTTACGAGACCTATCCCCCCTCACCCTGGCCAAGCGTAGGGACTTTAAGCCCATCACTTCCCTGCTCTCCCAGCACAATATCAAGTATCGCTGGGACTTCCCGTTCCGTATCCTGGTCTGGCATCAGGGGAAACTACTAACAGCCAGAAATCCACCCGAGGCTCAATCGCTGCTCTCCAAATTGGGCATCCACACCGACGTACAGGACCCCTCTGCTTCCTCTCTACCTCCCCGGACGCAGCGGCACCTGCCTCCGCCCCCCAGCTCGGAGTGGTTCACGGTTCCAGCGTCTTCGACCTCTCGGACTCCTCCACCAGTTCCCTGATGGACTTGTAGCTCTTTGAGTTGTTATACTTTGCCTATGTTTATGCCGGCCTTTTCTGGTCGTACTCCCCACCTGGGGAGCTGTTTATCTTTAGATCTCCCATGTTCTCACCCCTAGATCCCTTAGTCGGTTCTCAACTGTTTTATTGTTACCTTTTGTTGCGATGTGACCCTGTTTATGGTTCTTATTTCCCTTTTTCCTCTTTCTCCTGCTTCTTTTTCTCTCTCTTCTTCACTACCTCTCTGGAGCTGGCGCTCCACCCGTTCTTCATTCCTGTTTTCTCTCCAACCTCTTTTTGAAGGTCCCTCCAGGGGGGACCCGCTTATTGGACATCACCATGCGGTTGGTGATGCATCGCCTGGATGCCAGGCGGCGCCCCCTACGCGCTTCGAGCCCGTTTGCTGACCTAGGTGCCCTCCCACCGCCTAGCATCCCTTCCCCCTGTCAGCACCATTGGTCCTGGCCTCTACTGCTGGACGATCACCTACCCTCCCCCCCACCCCTCCGGTGCTCTTTCCTTCCCCCTCCTTTCTGACCACGCTATCCTCTGCTCTGCTTCTTCGTCTATTCTGCTTTCCTCTTTACTGCTTGCCCATGGGTCTCCGGGTACTCTCTTTTAATGTGAAGGGCCTGAATATCCCTCAAAAGAGAGGTAAGCTCTTTGCCACCCTTAAACTTCACAGAGGTGACTTGGTCTTCCTCCAGGAGACTCATTTTCTACATGATGCCCACCCTACCCTACCATGTAAACCGTACCCTGACGTGTTTCATGCCTGTGATCATTTGGCTAAAAAGCGGGGAGTTGCGATCCTATTTGCCAGCCATCTCACCTTTGAACTCCTCGACTCCCACGAGGACAGGGAAGGCCGGTTCCTTGTGTTGGTGGGGAAACTTAATCACAAATTGTGCACCTTAGTCAACATCTATGGCCCTAACCAGGGACAGGAGCGGTTCTTTGCGAAACTAGACACGCTCCTTACTCAAGTCCGGCAGGGCGACCTCATACTAGCTGGAGATTTTAACGCTGTGTTAAATCCGAACATAGACCGCTCTCCCTCTCTCTCCCCTGCTTCCCCGTCGGACTCTCTCCACTCTAGATCCCTCCTCCGTCTCATGCGATCCCAGCTTCTCTACGACTCCTGGAGGATCAAAGATCCCGCAGCACGTGACTACACCTTCTACTCCGCTCCTCATAACTCTTACTCCCGCATCGATATGATCATGCTCAGCCACGAACTTGCCTTGAACCTCCAGGCTGCCCATGTTCACCCACTGATATGGTCTGACCATGCCCCGATCTCCTGCGATCTCTCGGGTCTTCTCTCTCACCCCCGCCCCATGACTTGGCGCCTCAACGACTCCCTCCTTCACAACCCGGAGACACGCTCCCACCTTCGGGATAAGCTTTCTGACTATTTTACCCTGAACGATTCCCGCGACACTTCCAGGTCCACTCTTTGGCTGGCACACAAGGCGGTCCTCCAGGGGCACATCATCAGCCTAGCTTCACGGGCCAAGAAACAATCCCTCACCCAGCTTAATAGACTTTCTATCAGACTCCATTCCCTCGAGACCCAGCATAAGGCGTCCTCCGACCAGACCATCTTGTCCGAACTCCGTACTGTTAAAGCGGAACTTGATTTCCTTCTCTCCAGACTGGTGGCTAAACATCTTAAATGGCTTCGCCAGTCTTTTTATGAGAAGGGGGATAAGGCGGACAAGATCCTGGCGGCACGACTCCGGTCTGCTAGGGCCAAAACTAATATTATTTCCATTAGAGACCCTCTTAATCGGTTAGTCCATGACCCTACCGCCATTAGGGCGGCGTTTCAATCCTATTACAATAACTTATATAATCTCCCCCCCCTGCCAGGTCCCTCCTCCCAGCCCCACTCTGACTTGATCTCTCACTTTCTCTCGGCCTCCAACCTGCCTAAATTGCCTCGAGACGCCATGGACCATCTTAACAGGGAGATCTCGGTGGAAGAAATTACCCAGACCATTCTCTCACAAAAGATTGGTAAATCTCCTGGCCTGGATGGGTTTACAGCTCTTTACTACAAACAATTCTCCGATCTCCTCTCCCCCCACCTTCAATCCCTGTTTAATAAGATCATCCATGGCGACCCCCTTCTATCCAAGATGTTGGAGGCTAGAATTGTGGTGATCCCTAAAGAAGGCAAGGACGCCCTCAACTGCGCTAGCTACTGCCCTATATCTCTCCTGAACCTGGACCTTAAAATTTTTGCTAAGATTGTAGCTAACCGCCTCAACCCGTATCTCCCTTCCCTAGTCCACTACGACCAAGTGGGGTTTGTCCCGGGCCGCCAAGCGAGAGACAACACCAGATGCGCTATGGATCTTATACATATCTCGAACTCCAGGGGATCCCCCACTATCATGCTCTCCTTGGATGCTGAAAAAGCTTTCGACCGGATCTCCTGGAGTTTCTTAAGAGCCGCCCTGGAGGCCTTCGGCTTGTCTGGTGCCTTCCTCTCTGGTGTCCTGGCGCTATACTCCCCCCCCTCTGCCACAGTCCTAATTAATGGGGTCCCACCCTATACCCACTAGTCTCAGCAAATATACTGTGATAGGATTCCTCTGTCGTGGTCTTCCCTTTCCCCTACCCTACTCCCCCCTCCTTCCCGTCCCCCCCAAATTGGATACTTAATTACTGCTATGTTATTTTTGTTTGCTTTTACGGCTTATTCTAAAATTGTGGCTTCCGTTGGACGTTGGTCCTTCTGACCACCAGTCCCCCCTCTCGATATCTGTTTATCTATTGTAATTTGCCACGCAAAATAAAGAATTAAAAAATAAATAAATAACTGAGGTACTAATTAAGTCACCTGTGTTCAATCAGGGATAGCACTAAAACCAGGACTGTTAGTGTGCTTTGAGGATCGAGGTTGGGAAACACTGCCATAGACTGTAAGCTCCACTGAGGCAGGGATAATGTGAATGACTGATATAGGGGGTTATTCCAAGTTGATCGTAGCTGTGCTAAATTTAGCACAGCTACGATCTTCTTCCCTGACATGCGGGGGGACGCCCAGCACAGGGCTAGCCGCCCCGCATGTCAGTCCGGCCCCCCCTCGCAGAAGTGCAAAGGCATCGCACAGCGGCGATGCCTTTGCACTTCAAGAGTAGCTCCCGGCCAGCGCAGCTTTAGTGTGCTGGCCGGGAGCTACTCATCACTCCCCGGCCCACAGCGGCTGCGTGTGACGTCACGCAGCCGCTACTGCCCGCCCTCCGTTCAGTCCGGCCACGCCTGCGTAGGCCGGACCAAACCCACGAAACGGCGGCCAAATGCCGCCGTTCTGCCCCCTCCCGCCCAGCAATCGCCTCTGCCTGTCAATCAGGCAGAGGTGATTGCATCCCTGCTACGGCCTTAGGCCGTCTGGTATGCGCCGAAGCACTAAGGCGCTGGCGCATGCGCAGCAGGGACCCGTTCACTCTGCTGCGTTAAAACGCAGCGAGCGAACAGGTCAGAATGACCTCCTTAGTTTTTATAAAGCTCTGCAGAATATGTGTGCACTATATAAATAACAATAAATGATATAGTCAAATATGAATGCAATGTTCAATTATACAGTATATTGGTGTTAATGCTGTAAGAAAAAGATTATTGTGTGACTGGTGATTCCACTGTACCATCTATGCAATTTATTTTAAGTGCATCATTATTATAGCAGACCACTCAAATGAAAACATTGTTAATCTTTTAAGGAGATATCATTGTGCACATCCATATCTACTGTTCATCAGTACTGAGAAAATAATTAGAAGTCTTTCAGAAAACACAGGCTTGTTGCAACTATGTTGATATAAGTGTCTCATATTATAGACAAGGGCACTTGACTGGGTGCTGGTGTATGTATTAAACAAGATGATATTATTTTCATTCCTATTAATACTTTACCTAAAGTAAATCTCATTTCGATCTGCAAATATGTAGACTGCATGACAATTTTTCTGATACAATATTGATTAATCTTTGTCTGAAAAACAATTACTCATGTTTTAGTAATGATGTTTGGACTTTATAATGCAGAATTTGTGTTAGTGATGGAAAGGGTCCAAACATGGGTATATTCAGAGACATGTGGGAGACTGACTCTTGTCAGATAGTCCTGGCATGTCACAAGCTAATGCTTCTCCCAGCTCTTGTGTAGCCTGGAGTCAATTTGCCGAATTCAGATTTCTTGGCAGATGCGCTACCTGTGGGCTTTCCCACCAGAGAGTGGTTTGGCCTGAGTGGATTCCCTTTATTAAGCCTCCTGCTTTTTGATCCTAAGACTTTTAACTTTATGATTTATTTCTGTGCTCCCTAAAATTAAGAAGTGAACAGGGAATAACCTATTTCTTACAATAGGTGTGTCTTTCAAGGGGCACCTCTTATGTCTGACATCTGGATATGTGATATATATTCCTTAACCATCCTTTTTTTTTTGCTTCAAATATTATTGGTAAGCAGGAACGGTACCTGCAATACCCTGATATTTGCTTAGGGTAAATTTTACACATCTGTCATTGTTATAGTGCATATCCTATTCCTTGTTACAGGTGTGTTGTCCAAGGGGCACCTCCTATGTCTGACCCCGCTAAGAGGTGCATCCTTTAACAATCTGTCTTCCTGCTGTTCCAGCAGGCACACAATCAGACTTTTTCTTTAAAACATAAAAAAATCCTTTTTCTCAAAAACCCTTACATAGGTATTGATATACTAACGACTCTGTGTGTATATTAAAACAATTTACTTATTTTCTGCAAGACCATCAGGTATTCCAAGCAGGAACACTATCTGCAACACCTTCGTATAGGAGTGTATATTCAATCTATCAGTGTGTATTTTTACTTCTCTAACACACAAAAATACAGTCATTTTCTAGGTTAAAACTGTATGCCCACCACTGCTTGTAATAAATTCAAATCTTTCCACTGTCACAAGTAAATACACAGCATTTTTGTTAATTTTCGGCACCATATGCCTTTCTTTTTGGAGTCTTATATAACTGTGTTATTCCTTTTCTTCATTCTTGCTTTTCTTCCTTCTGTGAACTCTCATCCACGATTCAGGCGGACTAGTCCACCACAGGACACGTCCCGTCAGTCTAACGTGGACAGCAGATTCACGTCTTTTTTCTACAAAATTTCTCCTTCTTAGAAGGAACCCATTTTTCCATTTCGGTGCACTCTCATTGGCGAGGTAGGACATTTTCTCCCTACGACCATACCCCTCCATTCACGCCCAATCTCGTCCGATCTTGGAAGCTAAACGGAGGTGGGCTGGGTAAGTACCTAGACGGGTGACCACTAGGGAATACCCGGTGAAGTAGGAAGATCCACCTTGGGCAAGAACGCCAACAGCAGTATCACTACTTTACTGATTCCAACTATTTTTCCAATAAGTTCATCAATTTAAGACAGTGGATAACTACCAGATATCATCACATATAGTGTGTGGGCTCTCTCATTCACTAATCCTACCCCATCCAGGGTTGCATTAATACAAACCAAGTTTGTACAGATCCTTGGCAGACGGAGGTTGCTTGTGATGTAGCCATCCTCCATTATGCAATTATCCAGGCATAATTAAGGATCTGAACATTCCATACACCATCCTATATACATTCATAGATGTTCCTCCCTGATACCACTGTCATACAGATGATACGTGCAGTATATATTTATTCTTTAGTTTTCTAATGAGGTGTAGAGTACAAGTCTAAGTTGTCATTATTTCTCATATGTTCATAATTTAAAAGAAAACAATAATAAGAGTGCGCCCAAACTAGTGTCATACTTTTTCTCTCTGTAGTCATATGTGTACTTCGTTTTTATGACCCTGGGCGCACCGCCATACGGACAGATAGGGATCTCCAATTTATGATCGTCCATCTCTGGCTCTTACTTAATTCTCTGTATTTTTGAATCTAGTTCGGTGCAAGATCAACAACCTGTGTTCCTTTCAGGGAATAACAATGGCAAGTACTCCAACAGCTTATTTCCCCTAGTACAAAATGTACTCCTGCCAAACTTTACACTTGTTTTTTTATTGCAGTTAGTGTACCTAGGCTGAAATAACTGAGTGAATTTTTAAACATATTTTCATTAAACTTAGCTCAGGTAACTGCAAAACTGGTAATTTTATCTTAGGTAGAATGGGTCAGATATTGGGGGTAAATCCAAGTTGATCGCAGCAGCAAACTTTTTAGCAGTTGGGCAAAACCATGTGCACTGCAGGGGGGGCAGATATAACATGTGCAGAGAGAGTTAGATTTGGGTGGGTTATATTGTTTCTGTGCAGGGTAAATACTGGATGCTTTATTTTTACACTGCAATTTAGATTGCAGATTGAACTCACCACACCCAAATCTCTCTCTCTCTGCACATGTTATATATCTGCCCCCCCCCCCCCCCTGCAGTGCACATGGTTTTGCCCAACTGCTTAAAAAAATTCCTGCTGCGATCAACTTGGAATTACCCCCATAGCCCCCAACATTGAAATTTGGGGAGAATGAGGGCTCTCCTATAAATAAGATTAGCAGAAACTTTCACATTACTGTATTGGGGGTAATACATACAGTAGCTATACCAAATCTGATGGACCCTCTATATCCATAACTACTGACGGGGCAATTAAAAGCGATGTAGGTGATTTAATGGCAGCAGATTGCGGCACAACATCACTTATTTTACCTTACACTTCCATAGGTGAGCAAAGTAAAAAGAGGAATGTTATCTTGCATATGCAGCATTACATCACCAGTAATTGTATTGCTCAAAGTGCGTTGTAAAGAAACAGGGTTGTGTAGGGGACTAAAGTTATATCGCCTTAGTCCAATCCCTACCGGACTGTACTTTTTAGCCCCGTGTTCTTTAAGTACAGTGCCTTGCTAAAGTATTCACCCCCCTTGGCTTTGTACCTATTTTGTTACATTACAACCTGTAATTGAATTTTTTTTTATCAGACTATTTTGTGCATATCCATCACATAAAATTCAAAGTTGGTGAAGTGAAATTAGAAAAATGTATATAAAAAAATAATATTTATAAATAAAAATTTGTAAATTGGCATGTGCATGTGTGTGTTGTGAAGCTCCCCAAAA
Source organism: Pseudophryne corroboree (assembly GCF_028390025.1). NCBI lineage: Eukaryota > Metazoa > Chordata > Amphibia > Anura > Myobatrachidae > Pseudophryne > Pseudophryne corroboree. The sequence goes on along the minus strand of NC_086447.1, from coordinate 412,368,680 downwards.
GTTCTGGTGCAACCAATTACCTTCAGATGTCACATAATTAGTGAAATGAAGTCCACCTGTGTGCAATCTAAGCGTCACATGATCTGTCAGTATAAACACACCTTTTCTGAAAGGCACCAGAGGCTGCAACACCACTACGCAGGAGGCATCGCACCATGAAGACCAAGGAGCTCTCCAAACAAGTCAGGGACAAAGTTGTTGAGAAGTACAAGTCAGGGTTGGGTTATAAAAAAATATCCAAATCTTTGATGATCCCCCGGAGCACCATCAAATCTGTCATCTTCAAATGGAAAGAACATGGTACCATAACAAACCTGCCAAGAGAGGGCCGGCCACCAAAACTCACAGACCGGGCAAGAAGGGCATTAATGAGAGAGGCAGCACAGAGACCAAAGGTAACCCTGAAGGAGCTGCAAAGTTCCACAGCAGAGACTGGTGTATCTGCGCATGTGACCACAATAAGCCGTACACGCCATACAGCTGGGCTTTATGGAAGAGTAGCCAGAAAAAAAGCCATTACTTAGTGTTAAAAATAAGAAATACTGCAAGACACTCTGCACTAATCAAATCTAGCAGGCTTGAAAGATTATCTGAGGATCAGATAATGAGTATAAACCGTGTCCACAGTCTTATCGTGAAGAATATCCTCATTCTTAGTATATTTGATAACCACCATGAGGATATACTAAGAATGAGGATATTCTTCACATGATAAGACTGTGGACACGGTTTATATTCATTATCTGATCCTCCTTCATACGGATTTTTACTATATAGCCGGCTATTAGAAATAGGATCCAATTAGGTTCATATATGGTTATTTGTGTATGTATACAGTTTTTAATGAATTGTATTTGGTGAGTGTATATATAAAGGTCTATATAAAGGTCATTTAAAGGTCTATATGATCAACTTATTGAATAAATGTTTTTTACTTTTACACATGTGAATTCACTCTAATTTTTCAAGCCTGCTAGATTTGATAAGCGCAGAGTGTCTTGCAGTATTTCTTCAATTGGTTCTCCTATGTAATTGGAGACCCGGTTAGTTTATGCCCACATAAGCATAATAACACTCAGCAGCTGAAAAACAAATGAGTACATGTTTTCTATTCTAAGTTTTTGAAATAAGTAATCCATCACTAGTGCCGTGAGACAATTGTTGTAAACTATTGTTAAAAATAAGAAGGCACGTTTTGAGTTTGCCAAAAGGCATGTGGACAACTACCCAAATGTATGGAGGAAGGTGCTCTGATCAGATGAGACTAAAATTTAACTTATCGGCCACCAAGGAAAACGTTATGTCTGGTGCACACCCAACACATCCCATCATCCCAAGAACACCATCCCCACAGTGAAACATGGTGGTGGCAGCATCATGCTCTGTGGATGTTTTTCAGCAACAGGGACTGGGAAACTGTCGAGGGAAAGATGGATGGTGCTAAATACAGGGATATTCTTGAGCAAAACCTGTTTAAGTCTGCCTGTGATTTGATACTGGGACAGGTTCACCTTCCAGCAGGACAATGACCCGAAGCATACTGCTAAAGCAACACTTGAGTGGTTTAAGCGGAAACATTTAAATGTGTTGGAATGGCTAGTTAAAGCCTAGATCTCAATCCAATTGAGAATCTGTGGTCAGACTTGAAGATTGCTGTTCACAAGCGGAAACCATCCAACATAAAGGAGCTGGAGCAGTTTTGCCTTGAGGAATGGGTAAAAAATTTCAAGTGGCAAGATGTGGCAGGCTCATAGAGACTTATCCAAAGTGACTTGCAGCTGTAATTGCCGCAAAAGTATTGACTACAAAGTACTGACTTTAGGGAGGTGAATAGTTATGCACGCTGAAGTTTTCTGTTATTTTGTCCTATTTGTTGTTTGTTTCACAATAAAAAAAACATTTTCAAAGTTGTAGCCATGTTCTGTGAATGAAATGATGCAAACCTTCAAACAATCCATTTTAATTCCAGGTTGTGAGGCAACAAAACATGAAAAATGCAAAGGGGGTGAATACTTTAGCAAGGCACTGTAGGCTAGATGTACAGTGAATGCTACTTAGGACAAAGTCCACTAGTAACCTTAGGTACCTATGAATCCCGGGGAGGGTCCATAGTTTCCAAACTAGTTAAGGGAGGCAGTCACTTTACCGCCTGTTGGGATCCCGGCGGTCAGGATACCGATGCTGGAATCCCTACACCAGCTGAAATACCAGTGGTCGGAATCCCGACCGCTGGCTGGTTACCCCTCTTGGGTGGTTGTCTACGCCACCACCCAGAGGGGAATAGAACCCTGTGGCAACGAAGGTTGCCACTGGGCCCGAAGCATAGCGAGCGCACAAGGGGACACGCTGCGCTCACCACCGGGATCCCAGCTGTCGGGCTCCCGGCGTCGGCCCCCTGACCGCCGGCATCCCGACCGCCAGGATCTCGTACCAATCCCCTAGTTAATACCCCCCCATCATGAATGAGAAACACTTTCCCTGTAAATATGTACATGGTATCACATTTACTGTATGAGCTCATATGTGTCTTCCAAAGAATAAAGTGGTCCTTTTCCATAAGCACAGTTACAGTATATTAGTCCTCAATGACCGTAATATGTATGTGTGGGGTGTGGTGTGGTGTGGTGTGGTGTGGGTATATATATATATATTATATATATATATATATATATATATATATATATATATATATATATATATATATAATGCAGTGTATAGTCCGGCACTCTATCTAAGAGAGTAAACGGCCCAGGTGCCTTCCGTGGAGACGATGTGTATAGCAATGGAAAAAGACAGCGGCACTCCAGGACTTTAAATGGTCAAATTTCGTGTATTTGCAGCATCAGAAGATACAGCTCAAACCGACGTTTCGGGGCGCGTAGCCCCCTTTTCAAGGTTTGAGCTGTATCTTCTGATGCTGCAAATACACGAAATTTGACCATTTAAAGTCCTGGAGTGCCTATATATATATATATATATATATATATATATATATATATACACATCAGTCGGCACTCCTCGGTACAAAAGCAACAATGGGCCCCCGTGCCAGTTCATATAGACAAATACACCCTCCAATGAAGAACGGCACTGAGAGCACTTTTAGCTGGTAGAAAACTTGTATTCACAGCAACAGCTGTTTCAGGGTCTCAGCCCCTTCCTCAGGCAGAAATACAAATTGGAGGGTATATATATATATATATATATATATATATATATATATAAATAATAGATCCAGCTGGTTTGTATTATTTAATAGCACTCCTGTCCTTTGAAGCAAATAAACATCCATGGGCGCTATCATTAGAGGGAAGATCTATGTAGCTAGTTCCAAATAATTGTTAACCATGAATGAAAGTTTCCACCAGTAGGTCGCATTCACTTATCCTTTAGTGGATACTGATGAACAATCTTGGACTAAACATAAATGAGGGTATGCAATTGTTTGAAATGTCAGTTGGGATAAAATCTAATAGACAGGAAAAAACAGACACCCAACCGACTTTTCAGACAATTGAATTCGACCCTAAGTGTCCTCTTTCCAACTCCTTGGTAGCCTTCCTAGGTACAGCTGTCTGTATTGTTACAGTTCTCACAGGGAACGCACTGGGTCCCTCACTCTCTCTGATTTCCCTAACCGTTATATAACTATATTGGAGAATCTGTAGCAGAGATAACCACTATCCAGCAAAGCTGCATGTGGCCAATAAATGGCGCTGGTTTGCTAAGAGTTAAGTCTGTTGTCGGCAGCTCTAGAATGAACTTCTTCCATTCATGGAGGCTTGTATTAAGCCTCTGTATGTGTATGCAGGATGGCTGACCTTGCTTGAAATGTTAAGTACTGGCAGCCTTATCCCTAGACTCTGGTTACAAGTGAGGGGTGCAGTGTGCTTGCCTAGAACTCACCCTCCAGCTATTCAGTCCCTCATTTCTCTCAGCTGCTCATTCTGCTAGCTGCTGCTGCCTGTAGCCACTCCCCCGACTCCACCGTGCACTCTCCTATTGGTGGCCAGCAGGGACGTGCAGTCAGGGGAGGCAGCGCTTCCCCTGTCATTAAAGATTAAAATAATATAAAGAAGATACTTATGACACATATTCTGTGTCATATAAGTATCTCCTTTATATTAATGTAATCATTATCCCTGCCTAAATGGGGTTGGGAGGCACATGTGAATGGGGAAAGGTATGGGAGCAGGGGGTGGGCACTGGCGGGGCCAGTGAAAATACATGGGAAAGTGGCACCATTAGAGGTGCCGCTTTCATACAGGGATGTGCTTTCAACCCATGAAAGCACGCCCCTGTCAGTGAGGCCACAGTGATTGGCCAGCAAATCCATCACTGTGTGGGCGCGGCGGAGGTGCGGGCGGCGGTGGAGGTGCGGGTGTTGGTGCAGAGTTTAGCAGCGTAGTGGTACCAATTTCAAAAATGGCGCCTCAGCGTAATTTGTTAAATTCAAGATGGCCGCTGCAAGCCAATCACGGCTCGTTGCATCATCGCCCCGCCCCCTCCGGCTGACATATAAGTCAGCGCGAGGCAATGGCGCGTCAGTCCCTCTGCGGAGGAAGAGCAGAGAAGAGCTCCTGAAGGCAGAAGACGCCGGAAGTCCTGGATGGGCTGCGGCTATGCAAAAGAGCTTAGCAGCCGCCGCCCACCAGGTGAAGACGCTGGAAGACAATTGAAAAAGAGAGAAAAGACAAAAAAACCTTGTTTGGAAGCACTCGTTTGTAATGATTGGTATAATGTAAGTAGAATAAGTGATGAAATGAAATAAAACTTAACCTTTAATTGTTTCTTGAATAAAAAGAAATAAATGTGAAATAATTTTGAGACTTGTGTCTAATATTTGAAATAAGGAACTTGTTTAACCTTTTTAGCAAATGAGGTACAAGTTATTAAAAGAAGGTGAAAATATCAGAAGAAATGTGTTTGATGGATACCGTAATGTTCTGATGAAATAGGTGTATCCAGAGCAGTCACTGTACATGCCTTGGAATTAAGGTTTCAATAGAAGCGTGATGTGGTAGCAAGGTTGAGTTGGCAAACAGAATCTCTTGAGAAAGAAGAGGGGGCCCACTGCACCTGGTATTCTCAGGGGGTTTCCCTTCCTGATACTGACCAGGCCATACCTGCTTAGCTTCCGAGATTGGACAAGATCGGGCGCATTCAGGGTAGTATGGCCGTGGGCCTGTCGTTGGAAATGTGAGAAAAGAGATGAGAGAGGAAATCCACTCCTATTGTCTGTACTGTACATAAATCAAAACCATGAATAGTCCGGGAGTGTTTTTCCAGAAGCAGAAGTATGGAAAGCGTTAGATAAGATTTTTCCTTTAAAAGGGGGCCCACTGCACCTGGTATTCTCAGGAGGTTCTCCTTCCTAGTACTGACCAGGCCATGCCTGCTTAGCTTCCGAGATTGGACAAGAACGGGCGTATTCAGGATAGTATGGCCGTGGGCCAGTATAGAGGAAAATATGAATGAAAAGGGAGAGTACACTGCTTTCTGTACTTCACAATCAACCAAGGCCACAGATAGTCTCAAATTGGTATTTCCAGACAGAGGTGTGTCAGTATGATTCTGAGTGTCTGGGATTGATAGAGGTGTAGTGTGGTAGGTAAAGTTTGGCAGATAGTGAACTCTCATGAAAATGCTGAAAAATGATATGTGTGGTGTGTGTGTATATCTTAATCCTTTGGACTGAGAGAAAATATAATAACTGATAAATAAAAAATAATAAAAAATAAAAATAAAAATCCGAGCTCAGAAAAAGGCTTATAGATGGTTCAATGATAGTAAGCACAATACTTACTGGCCCCCTGAAGGGAAATCAGATTAGTAATCATAGAACAGAGTTAAGAAATAACTCAAAGATAATTAGATGACAATTAACACAATAATTGCTGGTCCCCTGAAGGAAAACCAGGTGAGTGATCATATGCTGGTAAGGAGCTCAAGGCTGGCTCACAAATGGTACTATTAACCTTATATTCAGAGTGGAAATGATTAATACCAAATATCAAATAATCAATGATTAATGCCAACAATTAGAAAATGCTACCATAAATACACGTGTGTGTTGAAATCACAACAAATAGAAAATGCTACCATAAATACACTTGTGTGTTGAAATCACGGTTGAATACTTAAATCTAATAAATAAACCTTGGAGGCATGGGCGGGTATTAGGACAAAATTGTGCAGATTTTTATCCGCAAATATAGTGTAATTGCTGCAGATAGAACGCAGTTCTAAAACAGAGGAGAGTGTGGTGGTACACAGAGATCTAGTATCTGTTACCACTGCCACTGTGTATGCGGACAAACCTTTTTATAAAATTGGTAATGTGTATAAGCACAGACTTAAATCCTGGTGGTCTAATGAAAATTACCACAGCGCTGAAATCAAATATAGCAAAAAACGGGTATATGCTCGAGTATACAGTCGGTGTTAGGCAACGGATTAATTCCCATTGTGCCCTATTGGTTCCCGCTGCACATTTGAAACCCTGGTGGTCTAGTGTCAGTTACCGCGGCCGCAAGGTATGCGGTGAACGTTGTCCAGGTCTCCTCTGTTCACAGTCCCGCTACAGTGATGAGCGCGGCCGCCCGCTTCCGGACTGGGCGTGGCCGCGATGACGTCACTACGGACGTTCTCTCGACGTACGTTTCACCTGATTGGGCTTGGTCACGAGAGCCTCTCTCTACTACTCTCCTGTGGCCAGTACTTAAATGTTGAGATGACCAATGAATTTGTCACTTAGATTTGACTGACTGATGGTTGAACCTATCAGATCTCGAGTAGGATGACCAGTGGAATCCATATTGGAAAAGGGAAAAGGGAAGGGAAAAAAGGAGAAGGATGGGGAATGTAATGGAGGAATGTGAGTGTGGTCATTGTAAATGTGAGTGAAAGTAGGAGGAAAATAAATAAATGAATGAAGAAATGAAAAATGGAAACGAGATAGATAAGAGGTGAATATAGAATTGAGAAATAAGGAGATGACATTTGAATTAAAAATAAAGTGAATGTGGATAAAAATAAATAAATGTAAATATAAAATAAATATAAATTATAAAAATAAATAAATATAAAATGGAAAAAGTAATAATAAAATGTAATGAATATAAAAAATATAAAAAATATATATATAAAAAAATATATGAAATAATGAAATTAAATAAATGGATAGATTGAGTTGGTGAAATGAGGATGAACTGAAATGGATGATTGTGAATGAAATAGAAAATAGAAAAGGGTGGTGAGTGAGGGTGTGCTACATAGATATATAAGAATAGCGCTGTTAGTAGGTGAAAAAGGGGAAGGGGTTGTAGCTTAGGTGTGAGGATTATAGTGCGGAAAAAGGGGTGTGACGTGTAGAAGGAGTGGAGGATGGAATGATACTATGAATGTGGGTGTGTAGATGGGAGAGTGCGTGAGTATTGTGTTGAGTGTTGTCTGAAGAGAGGTATTGAGTGTGAGGGGGAAATGTAAGCAGAATTAACGGGGTCTGGAGGGCCATGGAGGAATTGTGGCAAGTGAAGGGAGGGAGTGGGGTTACGGGCTGTGGGGAAAGTGAAAAAGAGGGAATGAGCAAAGGGACACACAAAACGTTTATGTGCTGTGAATGACTGAGATGAAAGGAGGGGGGGGGGGGGGGAAGGGAGGAAAGGGGTAGATAGGAAGAAGAGAAAGAAAAAAGAAGGAAAGGAGAAAGAGGGAAAAGAGTGGGTGGGTGGTTTGGAATGTGATGGGGAGTTGTGAAAAAGGAAAAGAAAAGGGAGGAGGAAAAGGGGAAAGAAAGAATGAGTAGTAGAAAGAAAAGGAGAGAAGGGGAAGAAAAAGAAGGAGAAGGAGAGGGAAAAGGAGAGGGAAAAAGGGGGGTTGGAAAGAAAAGGAAAGGAAAAGGTGGGGGTTGGGGTAAGGGTGTGGAAGAGGAACAAGGAGGGGATGGGGGATTGACAGGAATTCCTGTCCATCCCCCATCCCCCCCCCTGTTCCTCTTCCACAAGGAGGGGATGGGGGATTGACAGGAATTCCTGTCCATCCCCCATCCCCTCCCTGTTCCTCTTCCACACCCTTACCCCAACCCCCACCTTTTCCTTTCCTTTTCTTTCCAACCCCCCTTTTTCACTCTCCTTTTCCCTCTCCTTCTCCTTCTTTTTCTTCCCCTTCTCTCCTTTTCTTTCTACTACTCATTCTTTCTTTCCCCTTTTCCTGCTTCCTTTTCTTTTCCTTTTTCACAACTCCCCATCACATTCCAAACCACCCACCCACTCTTTTTCCCTCTTTCTCCTTTCCTTCTTTTTTCTTTCTCTTCTTCCTATCTACCCCTTTCCTCCCTTTCCCCCCCCTCCTTTCATCTCAGTCATTCACAGCACATAAACGTTTTGTGTGTCCCTTTGCTCATTCCCTCTTTTTCACTTTCCCGACAGCCCGTAACCCCACTCCCTCCCTTCACTTGCCACAATTCCTCCATGGCCCTCCAGACCCCGTTAATTCTGCTTACATTTCCCCCTCACACTCAATACCTCTCTTCAGACAACACTCAACACAATACTCACGCACTCTCCCATCTACACACCCACATTCATAGTATCATTCCATCCTCCACTCCTTCTACACATCACACCCCTTTTTCCGCACTATAATCCTCACACCTAAGCTACAACCCCTTCCCCTTTTTCACCTACTAACAGCGCTATTCTCATATATCTATGTAGCACACCCTCACTCACCCCCCTTTTCTATTTTCTATTTCATTCACAATCATCCATTTCAGTTCATCCTCATTTCACCAACTCAATCTATCCATTTATTTAATTTCATTATTTCATATATTTTTTATATATATATTTTTTATATTTTTTATATTCATTACATTTTATTATTACTTTTTCCATTTTTATATTTATTTATTTTTATAATTTATATTTATTTTATATTTACATTTATTTATTTTTATCCACATTCACTTTATTTTTAATTCAAATATCATCTCCTTATTTCTCAATTCTATATTCATCTCTTATCTATCTCATTTCCATTTTTCATTTCTTCATTCATTTATTTATTTTCCTCCTACTTTCACTCACATTTACAATGACCACACTCACATTCCTCCATTACATTCCCCATCCTTCTCCTTTTTTCCCTTCCCTTTTCCCTTTTCCAATATGGATTCCACTGGTCATCCTACTCGAGATCTGATAGGTTCAACCATCAGTCAGTCAAATCTAAGTGACAAATTCATTGGTCATCTCAACATTTAAGTACTGGCCACAGGAGAGTAGTAGAGAGAGGCTCTCGTGACCAAGCCCAATCAGGTGAAACGTACATCGAGAGAACGTCCGTAGTGACGTCATCGCGGCCACGCCCAGTCCGGAAGCGGGCGGCCGCGCTCATCACTGTAGCGGGACTGTGAACAGAGGAGACCTGGACAACGTTCGCCGCATACCTTGCAGCCGCGGTAACTGACACTAGACCACCAGGGTTTCAAATGTGCAGCGGGAACCAATAGGGCACAATGGGAATTAATCCGTTGCCTAACACCGACTGTATACTCGAGCATATACCCGTTTTTTGCTATATTTGATTTCAGCGCTGTGGTAATTTTCATTAGACCACCAGGATTTAAGTCTGTGCTTATACACATTACCAATTTTATAAAAAGGTTTGTCCGCATACACAGTGGCAGTGGTAACAGATACTAGATCTCTGTGTACCACCACACTCTCCTCTGTTTTAGAACTGCGTTCTATCTGCAGCAATTACACTATATTTGCGGATAAAAATCTGCACAATTTTGTCCTAATACCCGCCCATGCCTCCAAGGTTTATTTATTAGATTTAGGTATTCAACCGTGATTTCAACACACAAGTGTATTTATGGTAGCATTTTCTATTTGTTGTGATTTCAACACACAAGTGTATTTATGGTAGCATTTTCTAATTGTTGGCATTAATCATTGATTATTTGATATTTGGTATTAATCATTTCCACTCTGAATATAAGGTTAATAGTACCATTTGTGAGCCAGCCTTGAGCTCCTTACCAGCATATGATCACTCACCTGGTTTTCCTTCAGGGGACCAGCAATTATTGTGTTAATTGTCATCTAATTATCTTTGAGTTATTTCTTAACTCTGTTCTATGATTACTAATCTGAGTTCCCTTCAGGGGGCCAGTAAGTATTGTGCTTACTATCATTGAACCATCTATAAGCCTTTTTCTGAGCTCGGATTTTTATTTAATTTTTTATTTTTTATTATTTTTTATTTATCAGTTATTATATTTTCTCTCAGTCCAAAGGATTAAGATATACACACACACCACACATATCATTTTTCAGCATTTTCATGAGAGTTCACTATCTGCCAAACTTTACCTACCACACTACACCTCTATCAATCCCAGACACTCAGAATCATACTGACACACCTTTGTCTGGAAATACCAATTTGAGACTATCTGTGGCCTTGGTTGATTGTGAAGTACAGAAAGCAGTGTACTCTCCCTTTTCATTTTAAAGAACAATATTACTATTCTTTACAGGTAGACTACAGGTGCCAACGGGCCATTTATGTCCGGGCATGCTGGCACTTGTGGTTCTCCAAGTGCCATCATGCAGGGGCAGGCTTGCTGGGACCGGTAGGCCACCTGTAAAGAACAATATTAACAATGAACCCTGCACCCACCGCCACCAGGGGTGCGGGGCATAGCACTGGGCTATCAGCCCAGTGCTGGTTATTGCTCGGGAGGGAGACCCCATTTTAATTCTTTGGGTCCCTACTTCTGAGGAATTCCAGCCCTGGGCTGACTAGTTTGGGGGGCGGGGGTGGGGGGGGGGGCAGATTAATGCTATGGCAGGGGGACCCCATACCGAATGTCTCCCCTGCTAAGGCATTATCACCCTGGCTGGTTCTGCCTGGTGCTGGTTTTACCAATGTATTTGGGGGGCTACACTCCCCCCCCCCACTCTATGGGGGGGATGGGTAGCTGCTTGTGCCTCCCCAGCCACTGACCTCCCCGCACGCCACTGGTGGCCAGTAGATGCTCTTTCTCACTCCTGTCACTGAAGCCGGGTTTTTTTTCATCAACAGATCTCTCCTTTCACTGTTAGCACTGGGACACTCTCTGCCGCAGCTGCACCAGCTGTCACCTCCACTCAGGCAGCCAGCACCCATCCTGGCACCACTCTCCCACTGCTCACTGCTGTTACCTGTTTCCAGCTCTACTGAAGCAGCACTATGAGCGAGAAGTGAGCATAGGGAGACTGCAGGCTGCCACCTGTGGCTCCAGCCACGATTCCCTTCTCCCTCTCTGGCTTTAACCTCCCTGTGCCCGACTGCATGTTTCCTTCCCAAATGTTTACAGCTATGGCAGCCAGGTCACAGGGGAGGCAAGCACTAGAGGGAGGGATCACCGGACTGGCTGTTAGCTGTAACTGACAGCTCCATCTCAAGCCCCTCCCACTGGCAATCACCCCACTAAGTGATTGACAGCTAGGAGTGAGAGGAATTGCTAGAATGTTCTCCCAGTCACTCCACAAATGTGCTTACCTGGTTTAGAGCTCACCTGCCAACTAACTTAGAAAGGGGTCCATGAGAGAGCTATGATCACAAATGGGCCAATTAGAAATTAACCCTATTATACACATACAGGAATCTACTGCGCTCGCCATTTGGGTGATACTGTATTTATATATAATATCTCATTTAACCCCTAGAGGGGGTTACATTTCTCTCCCTGATGATCTGGGTGTGTTCCCCTGCCCTTAGAAATTGACCATACCAGAAGTACCTGTGAGGGATAAGTGACATCTCCCTGGAAAAAGCACCTCACGGGTTAAATTCTCGCTCCACAGTGGTCACTCAAGGGTTGAGTGAATTAAGGTATCATTGTCCTTTCTATTTACTCCCTATTGCCCAAAAGTGAGCATTGCGAGACAGCAAGGAGTTGTAACCCAGTAGGGAGTCATCTGAGAGATGACACTTGTGGGAGGTAGTGGATAGTGTGAAGACCTCACCAATTTGAACTTTTGTAACTTTAATGGGCAGATCCTTCCCATAGTGGTATTAGGAAGGTGATAAAGGATAAAAAAGTAGAGGTGCTCTTGGGAGAATCACTGGCCACATTGTCAATTTTCCCTCTTATTGACCGCAAAAACAGCTTTTGCATTACCTGAATGTAGTTATACAGTTCCACAGTATGCCAGTCTTTGTGTCATTTTGACTCACCGTAATAGTAGGTGAAAACCAGTGCGCCTTCCCACCCTCTTTATTTACCTATGTTAGACACTAACCCTAGGCTAAGAGGCAGGGCCGGATTGGGAACAAAAAGCGGCCCTGGAAAAATTTGTACTAGTGGCCCCACATGGGCAGCACCAGAGGTGTAAGGTCTCTTCCCAAGACTTTCCAGATAGTGGGCATGTCCAGCATCAAAGTGGAAGTTAAAAGGAAATAAAATAAAATGTTATGAGCACATTATATGATACACCTTCAGAATTTAGGAAACTATATCATTCTTTAGAAAGATATATTTTCTTGCTTATTACACCAACCGTATCCCAATCACTATTCACTCAATCTTATATGTCAGCCAAGCAGGCAGACAGAGCATACACTAGATCATCTGCAATCACAGGATAAGTGGCAAAGTAACTTTCATATATGCAAATTGTTTTGCATCTTATTCATTATGTCTATAAATAGGACCACATGTCCTCAAACAAAACAGGCCCCACGGGTGCGTCGGCCCACCGGGAATCTTCCCTGTAGGCCCATCCGCCTCTGCTAAGAGGTGATACTCTGCCAGGGATTTGTTGTGGGAACTATTGTGTGAAATTATTGGCTTGTATTACCAATGTGTGCTGTGCTGTTTATCACCCGTTCTGTTCAATAAACCACCATTGATTTTCATCTCCTGCTGTGTCCGAGTGATCTGCAACCCCGTATCTTCACATGTGTCTTTTCCTCTGGGGTAGCTGCCGCCGCTGACTGTACTCAGCCTGATGGTTGATCCCAGCATAAATTGGGATCCAGTAGATTGTGAGTCACTATGGAGATGGTTAATGCTTCTTTCAGACTCAGAACCGGGAATTTGCAGGAGCTAGGAGGCAGCAAACACCCGGGTCTCAGTCCCGACCATGGTAAGAGCAGGGTCATCAGGTTGTTTGCTTTCACACTAAGAAAAAATCCAGGGTTGCTGTTTGTGCACGTGTAATAACCAGTAATAAGCTTCTATAGGGATATAAGTAGTATATAAAATAAGATTTTACTCACCGGTAAATCTATTTCTCGTAGTCCGTAGTGGATGCTGGGGACTCCGTAAGGACCATGGGGAATAGACGGGCTCCGCAGGAGACTGGGCACTCTAAGAAAGATTTAGTACTACTGGTGTGCATTGGCTCCTCCCTCTATGCCCCTCCTCCAGACCTCAGTTAAGGAAACTGTGCCCGGAAGAGCTGACATTATAAGGAAAGGATTTTGGAATCCAGGGTAAGACTCATACCAGCCACACCAATCACACCGTATAACTTGTGATAAACTTACCCAGTCAACAGTATGAACAACAACAGAGCATTAACCAATGGATGCCCACATAACATAACCCTTTATTAAGCAATAACTATGTACACGTATTGCAGAAAATCCGCACTTGGGACGGGCGCCCAGCATCCACTACGGACTACGAGAAATAGATTTACCGGTGAGTAAAATCTTATTTTCTCTAACGTCCTAGTGGATGCTGGGGACTTCGTAAGGACCATGGGGATTATACCAAAGCTCCCAAACGGGCGGGAGAGTGCGGATGACTCTGCAGCACCGAATGGGCAAACACAAGGTCCTCCTCAGCCAGGGTATCAAACTTGTAGAACTTAGCAAATGTGTTTGTACCCGACCAAGTAGCTGCTCGGCAAAGCTGTAATGCCGAGATCCCTCGGGCAGCCGCCCAAGAAGAGCCCACCTTCCTAGTGGAATGGGCTTTCACTGATTTTGGATGCGGCAAACCAGCCGCAGAATGAGACTGCTGAATCGTGCTACAGATCCAGCGAGCAATGGTTTGCTTTGAAGCAGGAGCACCCAGCTTGTTGGATGCATACAGGATAAACAGCGAGTCAGTCTTCCTGACTCCAGCCGTCCTGGCTACATAGATCTTCAAAGCCCTGACTACATCAAGCAACTTGGAATCCTCCAAGTCACGAGTAGCCGCAGGCACCACAATAGGTTGGTTCAAATGAAAAGATGACACCACCTTCGGCAGAAATTGCGGACGAGTCCGTAATTCTGCCCTGTCCATATGGAAAACCAGATAGGGGCTTTTACATGACAAAGCCGCCAATTCTGACACACGCCTAGCCGAAGCTAAGGCCAATAACATGACCACCTTCCACGTGAGATACTTTAGCTCCACTGTCTTAAGTGGCTCAAACCAGTGGGATTTCAGGAAACCCAACACCACGTTGAGATCCCAAGGTGCCATTGGTGGCACAAAAGGGGGCTGAATATGCAGCACTCCCTTAACAAACGTCTGGACTTCAGGAAGAGAAGCCAGTTCCTTTTGAAAGAAAATGGATAGGGCCGAAATCTAGACCTTTATGGACCCAAACTTCAGGCCCATAGTCACTCCAGACTGTAGGAAGTGCAGGAACCGACCCAGCTGGAATTCCTCTGTAGGGGCCTTCCTGGCCTCACACCAGGCAACATATTTTCGCCATATGCGGTGATAATGCTTTGCTGTCACGTCCTTCCTAGCCTTTATCAGCGTAGGAATAACTTCCTCCGGAATGCCTTTTTCCGCTAGGATCCTGCGTTCAACCGCCATGCCGTCAAACGCAGCCGCGGTAAGTCTTGGAACAGACAGGGCTCCTGTTGCAACAGGTCCTGTCTGAGAGGCAGATGCCACGGGTCCTCTGTGAGCATTTCTTGCAGTTCCGGGTACAAAGTCCTTTTTGGCCAATCCGTAACAATGAGTATTGTTCTCACTCCTCTTCTTCTTACGATTCTCAGCACCTTGGGTATGAGAGGAAGAGGAGGAAACACATAGACCGACTGGAACACCCACGGTGTTACCAGTGCGTCCACAGCTATCGCCTGAGGGTCTCTTGACCTGGCGCAATACCTTTGTAGCTTTTTGTTGAGACGGGACGCCATCATGTCTACCTGTGGCAGTTCCCATCGATTTGTAATCTGAGTGAAGACTTCGTGATGAAGTCCCCATTCTCCCGGGTGGAGGTCGGGCCTGCTGAGGAAGGCTGCTTCCCAGTTGTCCACTCCCGGAATGAACACTGCTGACAGTGCTTGCACGTGATTCTCCGCCCAACGAAGAATCCTGGTGGCTTCCGCCATCGCCACTCTGCTTCTTGTACCGCCCTGGCGGTTTACATTAGCCACTGCGGTGATGTTGTCTGACTGAATCAGCACCAGTTGGTTTCGAAGCAGAGGCTCCGCTTGACTCAGGGCGTTGTATATGGCCCTTAGTTCCAGGATATTTATGTGCAGACAAGCCTCCTGACTTGTCCACAACCCTTGGAAGTTTCTTCCCTGAGTGACTGCCCCCCACCCTCGGAGGCTCGCATCCGTGGTCACCAGGACCCAGTCCTGTATGCCGAACCTGCGGCCTTCGAGAAGGTGAGCACTCTGTAGCCACCACAGAAGAGACACCCTGGCCCTCGGGGACAGGGTGATCAGCCGATGCATCTGAAAATGCGATCCGGACCACTTGTCCAACAGATCCCATTGAAAGATCCTCGCATGGAACCTGCCGAAGGGAATGGCTTCGTATGATGCCACCATCTTTCCCAGGACTCGCGTGCAGCGATGCACCGACACCTGTTTTGGTCTTAAGAGGTCTCTGACTAGAGTCACGAGCTCTTGAGCCTTCTCCGCCGGGAGAAATACCTTCTTATGGTCCGTGTCCAGAATCATGCCCAGAAAAGGCAGACGCGTTGTAGGAATCAGCTGCGACTTTGGGATATTCAGAATCCAGCCGTGCTGTTGCAACACTTCCTGAGAGTGTGCTACGCTGATTAGCAACTGCTCTCTGGACCTCGCCTTTATGAGGAGATCGTCCAAGTATGGGATAATTGTGACTCCTTGCTTTCGAAGGAGCACCATCATTCCGCCATTACCTTGGTAAATATTCTCGGTGCCGTGGAGAGCCCAAACGGCAACGTCTGGAATTGGTAATGACAGTTCTGTACCACAAATCTGAGGTACTCCTGATGAGGTGGATAAATGGGGACATGCAAGTAAGCATCCTTGATGTCCAGAGACACCATAAAATCCCCCTCTTCCAGGCTTGCAATGACCGCTCTGAGCGATTCCATTTTGAACTTGAATCTTTTCAGATAAATGTTCAGGGATTTTAAATTCAATATGGGTCTGACCGAACCGTCCGGTTTCGGTACCACAAACATTGTGGAATAGTATCCTCTTCCCTGTTGAAGGAGGGGAACCTTTACCACCACCTGCTGGAGATATAACTACTGAATTGCCTCTAACACTACTTCCCGTTCCATGGGGGAAGCTGGCAGGGCCGATCTGAGGTAACGGTGAGGGGGCATCACGTCGAATTCCAGCTTGTATCCCTGAGACACAATCTGTATAGCCCAGGGATCCACCTGTGAGCGAACCCACTGGTGGCTGAAATTTCGGAGACGCGCCCCCACCGCTCCTGGCTCCTGTGGAGCCCCAGCATCATGCGGTGGATTTAGTGGAAGCCGGGGAGGACTTCTGTTCCTGGGAACTAGCTGTATGGTGCAGCTTCTTTCCTCTACCCCTGCCTCTGGCAAGAAAGGACGCACCTCTGACCTTCTTGCTTCTTTGTGATCGAAAGGACTGCATTTGGTAATACGGTGCTTTCTTAGGCTGTGAGGGAATATATGGCAAAAACTTTGACTTCCCAGCCGTAGCTGTGGAAACTAGGTCCGAGAGACCGTCCCCAAACAATTCCTCACCCTTGTAAGGTAACACCTCCATGTGCTTTTTGGAGTCAGCATCACCTGTCCATTGCCGAGTCCACAGGACCCTTCTGGCAGAAATTGACATTGCATTTATTCTAGAGCCCAGTAGGCAAATGTCCCTCTGGGCATCCCTCATATATAGGACAGCGTCTTTTATATGCCTCAGGGTCAATAAAATGGTATCCTTGTCTAAGGTATCCATTTCCTCAGACAGATTATCTGTCCATGCTGCTACAGCACTACACATCCAGGCCGACGCAATTGCTGGCCTCAGTAGAGTACCTGAATGTGTATAAACAGACTTCAGGATACTTTCCTGCTTCCTATCTGCAGGATCAATCAGGGCGGCCGTATCCTGTGATGGCAGGGCAACCTTCTTAGATAAGCGTGTCAAAGCTTTATCTACCCTAGTGGAGGATTCCCAGCGCATCCTGTCCGTTGGCGGGAAAGGGTACGCCATAAGTAACCTTTTGGAAATCAGCACTTTCTTATCGGGGGAATTCATTTAACTCATGTGAAGGGGGAAAAGTCACCTCTTGCTTTTTCTCCCCATACATATAAACCCTCTTGTCAGGGACAGGGTTTACCTCTGATATGTGCAAAACATCCTTCATTGCTATAATCATGTAGCGGATGGCTTTAGCCATTTTAGGCTGCAATTTTGCATCATCGTCATCGACACTGGAGTCAGAATCCGTGTCGATATCTGTGTCAACAATTTTGGATAGTGGGCGCTTCTGAGACCCTGACGGCCTCTGCGCTGTAGGATCAGGCATGGGCTGAGACTCCGACTGTCCCAAGGCATCAGCTTTATCCAACCTTTTATGTAAGGAGTTTACATTATCATTTAGCACCTTCCACATATCCATCCAATCAGGTGTCGGCGCCGTCGGCGGAGACACGTCATTCATCTGCACTTGCTCTGCCTCCACATAGCCCTCTTCGTCAAACATATCGACACACGCGTACCGACACACCACACACACAGGGGATGCTCTATATGAGGACAGGACCCCCACAAGGCCTTTTGGAGAGACAGAGAGAGAGTATGCCAGCACACACCCCAGCGCTATATGACCCAGGAATCACACAGTTACTTAGTGTTCACCCAGTAGCTGCTGTATATATAATTAATGCGCTAAATTTATGTGCCCCCCCTCTCTTTTTACCCTTTCTACCGTGAGTCTGCAGGGGAGAGCCTGGGGAGCTTCCTCTCAGCGGAGCTGTGGAGAGAAAATGGCGCTGGTGAGTGCTGAGGAAGAAGGCCCCGCCCCCTCAGCGGCGGGCTTCTGTCCCGCGATTTTGTGTAAAATTAATGGCGGGGGCTCATGCATATAACAGTGTCCAACTGTATATATGCTGCTTTTGCCAGGAGGTACTTAATTGCTGCCCAGGGCGCCCCCCCCCTGCGCCCTGCACCCTACAGTGACCGGAGTGTGTGGGTTAGTGTGGGCGCAACGGCGCACAGCTGCAGTGCTGTGCGCTACCTCATATGAAGACAGGAGTCTTCTGCCGCCGATTTTGACGTCTTCTTGCTTCAACCAGCCGGCTTCTCTGGCTCTGCGAGGGGGACGGCGGCGCGGCTCCGGGAACGGACGACAAGGTCAGCTTCCTGTGTTCGATCCCTCTGGAGCTAATGGTGTCCAGTAGCCTAAGAAGCGCAACCTATCCGCAGTTAGTAGGTTTGCTTCTCTCACCTCAGTCCCACGTAGCAGAGTCTGTTGCCAGCAGAAGCTCTCTGAAAATAATTAGCAAGCTCAGGAGAGCTCACTTAAATGCACCCAGCTCTGTCCGGGCACAGATTCTAACTGAGGTCTGGAGGAGGGGCATAGAGGGAGGAGCCAGTGCACACCAGTAGTACTAAATCTTTCTTAGAGTGCCCAGTCTCCTGCGGAGCCCATCTATTCCCCATGGTCCTTACGGAGTCCCCAGCATCCACTAGGACGTTAGTGAAAATAAATTAAGACAAATTTGGCAATGCTGCTATGTACCAAGTATACACAGAACAGGAGTAAAGATGACTACATAATGTAGAGACCAAGATATTGATGTCACAACTCTCAGGTCGCATTCACAAATTTTATCCTTCACAGACATTTTCCCCTAGAGCAATCCTGGAAGATAAAGTGCCTGGGCAAGAGTGGTCCTTTACTAACATTATAGGCGTGTGACATTAGTTGATGCTTACTGATTGAATATGACCTCTTTGTGCTCCATGCACTACACTTTGCCTTATTCCTATGCAGTGTAGATTATTATTGTGGGTAAAACTGGATTGATTTGCAAAGAGATTAGTGTATCACTTATATTTTGCCATCTCTCTTGTATAGTACACTCAGATAGTCAGTGAATAAGACATGACATTCACATATAGGTTTTTTTTTACTTTCACTGACAATTATGCATCTTATCCTGCAATACTGTCAAAACCAGTCAAGAAATGACACATAATTCTGTATTCCGGTTACAAATTACACACATATAATAAAATGGAAGGCTTATTTATTGTTGAGCACAGCTTCAATATAAAATCATGTTCAGCACAAAAAAATTGCAATTTATCACTCAGCTGCTAAACATGCTGAGCAGATCAACAGCAGCATCTGCTGTGCACACAGACTAATTAAAATTGTTAACCAGTTAGTGGAATAGCAAATTGCCACCCAATAATCTTATTTACACCATGTCTGACAAAAAAACATTTTCCAGCTCATGTCTCGCATTACTAAGATGTACCCATAGCATACTGTATAAAGAAAAGCTGCAGTGTTGAATTGGTACATGTGCTGACATAATGTAATCTTGGTTTAAAGAATAACTCCACTTTTATATACATTACTCCAAACACTGAAGAAAAAAATTACCTTTTATTTATAAATTCAGATTCTAAATCCATAAATGGAGAAGCCTATCAGCACAAATGTTTTTGTCCTACAGGCAGGGTTGGACTGGCCCACAGGGGCAAACCCCGGTGGGCCCCACTGCCAGGGCCCCCACCTACTCCTCTAGGGATCAGGTTCCAGACTGTGCACTTGAATTATATATTAAACAAGACTATGGTGTATTCTCCTCAGTGCATTTCTGTTATTAATCTGGTATATTATCATGCATGCAGTAGTAGTATTTACTAGATACGTTTACGAAGGAACATGCACTTTCTGATGGTTAGGCAAACTAATATGGAGGCTGGTCACACCCCCTTTGGAGACAGGCCACACCCCTAAAACTGGATAGCTACGTCTGCATTCCCCGGTGGGCCCTTCATGCCCCAGTCCGACATTGCCTACAGGTCACGTACCACGTCGTCATATCATCCATAATCTAAGGATAATGCTAATCGTACCCATTCACCAGCCGCCTGATGCTACATCTATCCAGGTGGCTATATTCCAAATGGGTGCAATAACCCAACCAAGAGCTGAGAACCCCTTTATGACTGCTCTGTCATCTGATCCCATGATTCCCACCAAATCTCCCTATGTACATACAGTATGTACAGTTTTTGTCTAGTCCCATATCTTCCACTAACAACTGCTACAAGAGCACAGTTTTATGCTATAAATTTTGTCCAAGCCACCCAATGGTCCTCTCCACTGCTTCCTGTAAGTGTTAGATGAATATACATAAGCTAATCTCATGCAGCCTGGTTGTGCGGTCCTTCAATTCACAGTGCCTGATGGTAACCCATCACACTCAAAAGTCAGACACTCTCTTAAGGGGGGTACACACGGAGCGATAATCTAAGCAATCTGACTAGATTGCTTAGATTTTCAGCAAGATCGCTCCGTGTGTAGCCCTAACAGCGATAGCGATGCGCAGCCACACGTATCGCTATCGCTGGTGCTAGATTGGGCTGCATGCAGGCCAATCTAGCGGGTCGCTCACTTCACCCGCTGGTTGAAGTGAGCGCCCCCACCCCGTCTCCCCCCGCACGCTCAGCACAGATTGCGCTGTGCTGAGCGGCGGGAGAGATGTGTGCTGAGCGGTTCGCTCAGCACACATCTCTCCTGCATCGGCCCGTCTATATGGGCCTTTAGTAGCTATTTTGGAGTAGGCGAATATGTTAAGTGGTGTGCCACCGTTTACTGTGACAATAAAAAATGATGCGGTAGGCACCTTAAATCCTCCTCCCAAATGGTTACTATGGGGTAAATGTAATAGGGTGCGAGAAGCTGGAGGTGCGGGAGTTTGTGTGAGAATGCCTGTATTTTTAAAGTCAAAATCATTTGAAAGGAAAAAACAGGTTGGCATTTTCGCACAAACTCCCGCATCTCCAGCTTCTCACACCCTATTACATTTACCCCTACATGTCACTCACTTGCGAATGAATCCGCTATGTGTCCACTGTTTACAAACAAAATCACTCAACTGCACAAACATCTGCACTGCATCTACCTCTGAACCAGGACCTATGCTAGAAAAATGGCACAGCTGAAGCCACATTTATATGCCCAAGAACCCCAAAACCCTTTAGTACGCATACCCCTAATTCTCTTACAGCTGATTGGGCACTCTGGGTTTACAGTGTGGTTCATTAACATATGAGAAAGGTCTCATGCATGCATAGAGTATTATCTCTATAATATATCAATAAATGTGTTGGTGATAGCCTCCATAAGCTGGCATGAGCCGCAGTTTATCAGGGATTTTGTTTCACATGCCTCAGGCAGACGGATCAAAATCTCTGATAAGCGCCAGCTTTTCAGAGTTACGATTGTGAAAACACACAGGTTTTACTGAACCTGTGTGTTTTCGCACAAGAAAAATATTTTTTTACAAGAGATCTAATTAAATACCCCGTAAAGAAAATCAGGAAAAATCACGAAAAAGTCCTGTTTTTTTGCTCCTGATGTTTCATTGCAGGTAATTGTGTACCCCCTTATGTGTGAAACCTTTTTATACATCGTGTATGGTGAAATGGGTATATACTGTATGCTGTCATTCAAGTGCTCCAATAATGTGGAAACCTTGCTCCTGCATGAGGCTCTTGTGTCCAATGGATAAATACTTTACCAGCTTCTCAGCCCATGATAAGCACCACTTCTCACAAGTTACCAGGACGGACTTGGAAAGTAAGTAAAATAATTATTTTCATTTTCAGGTTCAAAATGTGCTCTTATTAGGGGTGGTATTCATGTGACCGCCGGTCAGCTGACCGACAGTCACATGACCTCCTCCACGAGCCCGACGGCTCACTTTCCCGATGGTCGGCATGCCGACCAACAGGGACTATTTCCACTCGTGGGTGTCCACGACACCCATAGAGTGGGAATAGAATCCACCGAGCCCGCAAGGGGCTTGCTGCACTCGCCCCTCCCCGCCGGGATCCTGGTGTCGGTATGCTGCCGGTCCCGGCGTCGGTAAGCTGACCGGCGGTCAGGAGACCGCCGGTCAGCCATACTACACCCCTTATTAGAACTAGTATAACCAGTGCTGGCAGATCAACATAATCCCATACCTCCCAATTGTCCCAATTTTGACGGGAGAGTTCCATTTTTCATGGTCTGTCCTGCTGTCCCACCTGCTGGTCGCAGTGTCCCACGGTGGAGGGGGGTAGTTGGGAGATCCCCCATCACTCACTGCCATTAGCAGAGCAGAGGTGAGTAGATGCTGTGCGCATGGCCAGCAGCTCACTGAGCACTGTCCATGCCCCCATAGTGACAAAAATGGGGGTGTGGCTTGCAATTGCGGTGCTTGCCACAAGGCCATGCCACCTTACCGCGAGGCCATGCCCCCAATTTCAGATGCGCACCTTTGGAGCGCATTAGTGTCCCTCCTCGGCTGTCACAGAAGTTGCGAGGTATGTAATCCTCAGTAGCAGAAGAGGAATTTTCTAAAGGAGAAAGAGACAAAGGTTTGACATACATCAGAAATGGACAAGAATGTGTTCCATCCACATAGCAGAGATCTTGTTCTGGTGTTTGCTATGTCCTTGTATGGCACCCCACAAGTGAGCCCCTATGGAAGCCAACGCTATCCGCAGGACCCTGCAACAAACTGTCCTAAAACTGTGGGGTATTACCTTGCCCAGCTGCTGGGTGATGTCGGCAGCAGCATCAGCAGTGACAGCCATCTGACAGGCACTAGGACCCTGGAGTGGATGACCACAGCCAGGCAGAGTGAGAAGTCTGGGTCATGGAGGATTGGCAGACCCCTGAACTGGGAGGAGGAGCCTGTTGGGCGGGAAGGACAGTTACCTCAGAGTTAACTCAGAGCCCTGTGGAGAGAGACTGCGCTGAAGGGAGCAGTGATCATGACACACACTGTCAGACATGTCAAAGTCAGAAAAATGTCTCAATGCACGTTGCCATATTTGCACCGCACACTGGTCCGCACTGCGCGTGCGTACGCTCTCCCGTGGAGGCGCATACCCGCAATAGCGTGCACTCGCAGGCGCGGTATGCGTATTTACGGTAGAGTTTATATAGTCGTAGCGTGCGACTCATTCGTTACATATTTTCACAATTAATGTAGTTTATAGATCATGGTCCCTTTGATAGATTCTGAAAGTTTGGTTAAAATACAATGTCCCAGAGCTGAGGAATCCCTCTTTATATCGTACGAAGGGTCTAACAGGAATCATACAGCAGTGTTTGGTACCCATCGGAAGAGTATTTAATTAGCAATATTCCGGTGTTGGTTTGGAGCGTATTAATCGCTCGTGCGAATAGTTATGGACATAAGAAGTTTATGTCCATTTCTATTATTTACACATACTCAGGTATGCGGCGGGAAACCCAGTTTCCCACCCACCTGAGCTGTTGGAAATCGTCACAGCCCACCTGTATGAATCACCCTATGACCTTTTGTTATGATGCAGGGCCGAATTCCTTCGGCCAATGGACAATGGGATTGTAGGACCAGGAGATTGCATTGTGTGTGGGGCATAAATAGGCAGGCCGACCACATCCAGCTCTCACTCTCTCATCAACGGTTATCTGCTGATAGCCGGGAGCTGGATATCGAGGCGCAGGCGATCATACCCTTTGTGCGTAAGTTTCTCTCCGTAATCATTGTCTTTCTGTGAGCCAACTTCTCTCTATCTTTCTCTCTCTCTCTCTCTCCCTCTCTCTCCTCTTTTCTCTTATATCTCCCATAGTATTATAGTATTGTATTGTATTTCATTTAGGTCAGAGTAGTATTGTCTTTTTGTATTTTAGTTCTGTGGTTAGGAAGTCTCTGTTATATTGTAGTGTATCATTTGTACTGTTATCCCCTTTTACAAGTATATTAGATATAATACAGTTAATAGGCTTTGGAACCTAAACCAGCATCTGTGTATTTCCTATAGTGTTAAGTGTTCACTTGAGCGTCGGTGACGCTCAAGCAGCTTTGTAGTTAGTCAGGTTACACAAGGTTGCACTTACACCCTGTACTCACATTAAGGTATTCAGTGTATTTCATTGGTATAAGGTTTTATCATAAAGGTATAGTGTTGTGAGCGTCTGCATCGCTGGTGACCTCCTCGTGGTCTCGAGCGCACGCTACGCTACAGCGAATCATTCCCCTAGTCATAGCCAATAACGTGTCCTGTGATCACTGGGCCGTGAGCGAACGTGACGCTTGAGCGTCTCGCTTACTGCTGAGCGATCGTTACGCAAATAGCGTACCATTACGGTACTTCTTAAGTAAACAGCGTACAGTGTTCTTAGACTTCATAAAGGGTTGTTATACGACAAAGGAATTTAGCATTGTCAGACACTAGGAGAGAGCAGAGAGCTCTGAGGAGACAGAGTCAGGAAGTGTGATGAAACGCCTGTGAGAAAGATGGACGGTGCAGCTGCGGAGAAGCCCTGAGGAGACTCGCCGGGGAGCTGCTGCCCTAAGAGGGATCTGAGAGCGGGACCTGGGAGCACCTGTGCTGTGTGACTGGAGGGTAAGCCTACAAGAGAATGAAGAGAATTCAGTCATGAATTGCCAGCCAGAAGAAGCCACCTAGCCCCCAGCTGAGGACACTGATAAAAGGCAGCCTAATACCCCAGACTAGCC
This sequence comes from Pseudophryne corroboree, assembly GCF_028390025.1. Classification (NCBI taxonomy): domain Eukaryota; kingdom Metazoa; phylum Chordata; class Amphibia; order Anura; family Myobatrachidae; genus Pseudophryne; species Pseudophryne corroboree. The sequence continues at coordinate 412,343,730 of NC_086447.1, read as the reverse complement.
CCAAGGTGTGTGAGGGGGTTCACCCCAAACAGCACCAGCCAGCTCAACCATCTCACAGCCAGCAGAGAGAACTGTATTACCTGCTTCCCAGCCAGCCAGCTTACAGCCAGCAGAGAGAACTGTATTACCTGCTTCCCAGCCAGCCAGCTTACAGCCAGCAGAGAGAACTGTATTACCTGCTTCCCAGCCAGCCAGCAGAAAGAACTGTATTACCTGCTTCCCAGCCAGCCAGCTTGCTGCCAGCAGAGAGAACTGTATTACCTGCTTCCCAGCCAGCCAGCTTACAGCCGGCAGAGCAAACTGTATTACCTGCTTCCGAGCCAGCCTACAGCCAGCAGAGAGAACTGTATTACCTGCTTCCCAGCCAGCCAGCTTACAGCCAGCAGAGAGAACTGTATTACCTGCTTCCCAGTCAGCCAGCCAGCCAGCTTACAGCCAGCAGAGAGAACTGTATTACCTGCTTCCCAGCCAGCCAGCTTACAGCCAGCAGAGAGAACTGTATTACCTGCTTCCCAGCCAGCCAGCTTACAGCCAGCAGAGAGAACTGTATTACCTGCTTCCCAGCCAGCCAGCAGAAAGAACTGTATTACCTGCTTCCCAGCCAGCCAGCTTGCTGCCAGCAGAGAGAACTGTATTACCTGCTTCCCAGCCAGCCAGCTTACAGCCAGCAGAGAGAACTGTATTACCTGCTTCCCAGCCAGCCAGCTTACAGCCAGCAGAAAGAACTGTATTACCTGCTTCCCAGCCAGCCACATAGCAGCCAGCAGAGAGAACTGGCTTACAGCCGGCAGAGCAAACTGTATTACCTGCTTCCGAGCCAGCCTACAGCCAGCAGAGAGAACTGTATTACCTGCTTCCCAGCCAGCCAGCTTACAGCCAGCAGAGAGAACTGTATTACCTGCTTCCCAGTCAGCCAGCCAGCCAGCCAGCTTACAGCCAGCAGAGAGAACTGTATTACTTGCTTCCCAGCCAGCCAGCTTACAGCCAGCAGAGAGAACTGTATTACCTGCTTCCCAGCCAGCCAGCAGAGAGAACTGTATTACCTGCATCCCAGCCAGCAAGCAGAGAGAACTGTATTTACTATACAACCGGCAGAGAGAACTGTAGTACTCACTTTGCAGTCAGGCATTAGGCAGTGTGCAAGCTGCCTGTTCTAATCTGCAGTGCAAACTCATCCTGCCCTCTAGTGATCAGCCAGAGGAATCACAGTGAAGTTTTCTAAGTCAGTGACACTTGGAGTGGGTGATTGATTACTTTTACTACCAAAGCCGTGCTACTTTGCCAGTACCTTGGGAGAGGTTATACTCAAGAACTTTACACAAGAAAGGAAACAGAGACAGAATTGGTATCTACAAATAGTTTATTGGAACCTATATTCAGATAATATGGATAGGGTGCCACTAACTCTATCCTAACTACTGTCTCACTCCTTGTTAAACTAACTACAAAGGAACAGTGCCTTCTTCCCATAGGCCATAGACTTTATTTGTGAGGAACATTCTCATGTGGAAAGGTTTTACAGGATCAGAAACTGAGCTATTGTGACAGCTTTAATAGCCACCCTGTGGACATTAAGGACACAGTTACTTAGTGTGCCACCCTATGGACAGTTTAGGGTATGACAGTACCATTGTAACTGAACGTGCATATTTTATTTGCAGTACTGTGATTTGCATGTTATGTAATTTGCTTTGAAGGTATCTTTTTATTGTTACTGTTTGACGGTTAATTATATGCCAGCAGTTCTTACTAAGCTTAACCAAGTAAAATTTACAGCGGTGACCATTCTTTCTGCAGCGGGGTACACTGTGTTCCACAGGGAATACATCAGGGTGTAGAGTTGGATCTTGATCCGAGGCACCAACAGGCTAAAGCTTTCACTGTTCCCAGGATGCATTGCACCGACTCCTCTATAACCCCGCCTCTGGACACTGGAGCTCAGTTTGTAAGTTGGTGCCTGCAGAGCACGTCACTAACAGGTGGAGCTGCACTAGGTAGCCCTGAAAAGAGCTTTTTAAGAAGACTTCAAGGGCTACAGCACTGTTTGTCATTCTGACATTCTGTGGTGCGGCTCCATCACCTCCCCAGCAGCGCTGCATACTCCCGCGGCCAAGTTACCGGGTACGTGCAGCGGAGGCGCACTCGTCTTCAGGCACACCACAGCTGACGCTCTCCTGGATCGCGTGACTGCACATCAGGGTGGAGGTAAGAGGGTCCCCCAAGTGCGACCCGCCAGTAAATCGCGGTCCGGTCGCGGTCCCAGGAGATGGACCGCGCCGCTGGCGTGGACACTGTACTGCACAAGGACCCCACTATATCCACCAGGGCAGGGAGCACAGGTCAGATTTAACAAAGATCCGTTTTACATAGGCTCCACAGTACCCATGGTGAGGACCAGCATAGGGGATAAAGCGCTCCCCAGCTCCGGACGCTATCTACTGCTGGTGTTCCCGCCCTGGAGCGGCATTTCACTCTCCCTCACTCCCTGAAGAGATTTTGGCACCATCTTTACAAGTACCTGCGGCTGGTCTCCGGTACTGCAGGGCATTGTCTCCTCTGTTAATCCGCCTGTCTCATCGGTGATGTGATTTTACAGACACTTAAGTATTCTACATGTCATTTTAGAAAGTGTTCGTTAAGAACAAGTGTACTTCTACCTGAATATTTAGTACAAGTATTCTGAGATAGATATCCAGTATCTACTGTGCATTGTTATATCTATATACACATATATATGAAGTTTTACTTGTCCAGTGCAGTATTATTGTTTATCTGTAATAACTTCTGCATTGTACCTGTGACTGAGTGTGCCTGTAGCTGCTGTGTGGATTACATTTTTGTGTATCACACTGCTTGCTATCACTATATTCTGTACCCTGGGATATATATATATATATATATATATATATATATAGTGCTACACAGTATATACTGTTTTGTATTTCTTACTGTGTATTTCAGTCACCTCATACCGCTTTAATCGTCTGTTTGTGTCCTGTATTTACTGTCACATAAATTAGGGGGTTATTTGCAGGTATTGTGTTTGTCTGGCTATATTGTACTGTTACGCTCTAAGGCTACATTCCCTATAATGTCTGCCACACAGGGTGGGAAATCCGCAGACGCTTCTGCATCATGCAGTGCTGGCACCAAGGATTTCCCTGAGGGGGAAGTTTTAGCTGATTGTTCAAGCACTGGGTGCCATACATCTCCCAGTCAGCCCGCAGCACCTGTGGCCAATCAGGAACTACCTTGGGCAGCATTCTCAAGTATGCTGAATATGCTTGTGACAAGTCTTACGCCCCCTATGGGACCTCCTGTGTCATTGCAGCCACATATTGTCCCTGTAGTTAATCCACCCTGGGCGGACACTATGTCTACCCAGTTACAACAATTAAATTAATCTTTGGTTAGACAAAAGTCTACCCTGCGCCCCTCTGGGGTCAAGGGGTCATCTAAGCGGGCCATTTCTTCCTCACAATCCACTAATATTTTGGATAATACTTCTGATAAGGATGGGGAATATACTGATCCGTCAGACACTGATACGGTCGCGTCTGATGAGGAATCTACAACTCAGGTTGATGTTCCTGACCTAGTGGAGGCTATTATGCTGATTCTCCAAATTGATGATGAGATCGATCCCACTACTGCGTATAAGAAACCTGATAAGTTCAAACGTCAGAAGGTTACTAAAGTAGTCTTACCACATTCTGACCAATTAATTGACATACGTCAGGAATCCTGGTTGTTTCCAGGAAATAAATTTTCCCTGTCTAAAAAGATGCTAGCTCATTATCCTATCCCTGTGGAGTTGAGTAACAAGTGGGAAACTCCACCGTCGGTGGACTCTCATGTCGCCCGTCTTGTGGTGTCCTCTACTCTGCCTGTCACCACTGTCACCTCACTGAAGGAACTGACAGATAAGCGTGTGGAGGAATGCCTGAAGTCTATTTACTCTCTTACTGGTGCTGTACATAGACCCACTATAGCAGCCTCCTGGGCAGTGAAAAGGAATTGAAGCATGGTTTCAGGCAATTGAGGATGAGCTACCTCAGGATATTTCTGACACTGCCAGACAATATCTGTCTCATTACCACAGCCTCCCACTATATTCAGGAGGCGGCTTCTGAGGCAGGTGTAATGGCAGCCAATGTGTCTACTCCGCCTATACTGGCTCGCCGAATTCTGTGGTTGAGGTACTGGAAGGTGGACCTAGACTCCAAAAAGACCTAAGAGGTGCTCCCTTTTAAGGGAGACATCCTTTTTGGGGAGGATCTGATTAAGATTGTGACTGACTTGGCAACTGCTAAGACTGCGTTTCTCCCAAGTACTAATCCTGCTGCACTGAAGGCAAAGAATACCACTTTTTTCGTTCCTTTAAACTTCCAGGGAAAGCAAAGGGTCAGGCGTACCAGAGATAGGCTCATACTTCCAAATCCACTAAGCCCAAACCTAAACAATCCTGGGCCGCCCATCAGCCTGCTTCTAAACAAGACAAGCCTGCTGCATGACGGGGCGGGCCTCTCCCTGGGGGACCCCAGGGTAGGAGGCCGACTTCTGCAGTTTGCCCAGGCCTGGTTAAAGACCACTTCGGATGCCTGGGTGCGGGAAGTTGTCTCTCACGGGTATGCAATCTTTCAAGAGACGTCCACCTCGCCAGTTCTGCTCGACAGTTATCCCTTTGGATTCGTTGAAAGCGCAAGCTCTACACTTGGTTGTGCAATCCCTCCTGGACACAGGAGTGGTAGTGCCGGTACCTCTGTCCCAGAGAGGCAGGGGATACTATTTGACCCTGTTTCTAGTTCCGAAACCAAATGAGTCCTTCTGGCTATACTCAACCTCAAAGCATTGAACAAATTTGTGAGAGTGTCCAAATTCCGTATGGAAACTCTGTGCTCTATTGTACTGGCCATGGAACCCGACGTCTATATGGTATCCCTGGACATACAGGATGCTTACCTACATATACCTATTGCCGTATTGCATCAACAATATCTGCGGTTTGCTATTGGCAACCTCCATTATCAGTTCCAGGCTCTGCCATTTGGACTGGCCATGGCCCCTCGGATCTTCACCAAGGTCATGGCCGTGATGACGGCCCTTCTCCGTCATCAGGGAATTAGGATCCTGCTGTGTCTGGACGACTTGCTGATCCTGGCGAACTCCCAAGATGTTTTCCTCAGTCATCTGGAACTGACGGTCCAATTCCTACAGGCCCACGGGTGGCTCATCAACTGGAAAATGTCCTCAATTGTCCCTGCTCAGAGCATGGTGCACCTGGGGGCACTGCTGGACACACACAGCCAGAGATTGTTTCTGTCTCCAGAGAATGTCCTGAAACTTCAGGACAGGATCAGATACTTCCTCTCTCACCCAAGAGTGTCGATACACTCGGAGATGCAAGTACTAGGCCTCATGGTGTCGGCTTTTGACATGGTAGAGTACGCTCAATTTCATTCCCACCCTCTGCAGAGGTTAATCCTATCCAAGTGGGATGGCTTGCCCTATCGGATCAAGTCTTAAATGATCTCCTTGACTCCAGAGGTTTGTCTGTCACTGAGCTGGTGGCTACAGGACCAACAGTTGAGCAGAGGCCGTCCCTTCTGGATCTGCAACTGGGTCCTCCTGACAACGGTTGACAGTCTGCAGGGTTGGGGCGCGGTGTTGGAGCAACACTCTCTCCAGGGTCGGTGGACCAGGGAGGAATCTCTCCTCCTGATAAACATTCTGGAATTGCGGGCAGTGTTCAATGCGTTGACGCTTGCCCTGTCTCTGGTACAGAACAGGCCTGTTCAAGTACAATCAAACAACGCCACCACGGTGGCATACATAAATCATCAAGGTGGCACTAGAAGCCACATGGCAATGCTGGAAGTAACAAAAATCCTCCGTTGGGCAGAACGCCATCTGCCAGCAATATCGGCAGTGTTCATTCCCGGAGTCCTCAACTGGGAAGCGGATTTCCTCAGTTATCAGGACATTCACCCTGGAGAGTTGAGTCTTCATCTGGAAGTCTTTCAACTCCTATTGGACAAGTGGGGCCTACCAGATGTAGACCTGATGGTCTCAACACAATCACAAGGTTTCGGTCTTCGGATCAAGGTCAAGGGATCCTCAAGCAGCATTCGTGGACGCACTGGCAATTCCATGGAACTTTCGGCTGCCATATGTGTTCCCTCCAGTGTCACTCCTGTCCAGGGTACTATGGAAGTTCAAGCAAGAAAGAGGAATACTTCTTCTAGTCACTCCAGCATGGCCCAGATGGCATTGGTTCTCAGACCTGCAAGGTCTATCGATAGAGTGTCCTCTTCTACTTCCTCAACGCCCAGACCTCCTTCTTCAGGGCCATTGTGTCTACCCGGACCTGGCCAGACTGGCTTTGATGGTGTGGCTCTTGAAGCTTCACGCCTGAGGGCCAAAGGATTCTCCGAGGTGGTTATTCAACCCGCAAACCGGCTTCTGCACGAATTTATTACAGGGTCTGGAATTCTTACTTCACATGGTGTGCTGCTAAGAATTATGATGCCTATTCGTTCAGAACTTCCAGGCTTTTGGCTTTTCTGCAGCAAGGCCTAGATTTAGGCCTTTGTCTGGCCTCCCTCAAGGTTCATATAGCTGCCTTGTCGGTGTGGTTTCAGAGAAAAATTATATCTATTCCTGATGTTCATACTTTCACTCAGGGTGTTTTATGGATTCAGCCTCCCTATGTCCCTTCTGTGGCTCCATGGGATCTGTCCATTGTCTTAAATGCCCTACAAGAGTCTCCATTTGAACCTCTTGAGTCTGTGGACCTTAAATTCCTTACACTTAAGGTCGAGTTCCTGCTGGCTATTGCCTCTGCTAGGAGGGTGTCGGACTTAGGCGCTTTGTCCTGTCGTCCACCCTTTTTATTTTTCACCGTGACCGGGCAGTTCTCGGAACTCGCCCCGGTTATCTACCAAAAGTGGTATCTTCTTTCCATCTTAACCAAGAGATTGGGGTTCCGGCTTTTATCTATTTTGGTTTGTCTTCCACAGAATGGTCTTTGGATGTGGTACGGGCTCTCCGTATCTATGTGGAGAGGACTGTCTCTATCAGGAGATCAGATACCCTTTTTGCACTTTTTGGTTTTCATAAACATGGCTGGCCTGCGAATAAGCAAACCTTGGCCAGATTGATTAGAATGGTGATTGCACAAGCATATGCACAGGCTGGTCTTCCAGCTCCTGCTGCTATCAAGGCCCATTCTACACGTTCATTAGGTTTTATGCCTTTGATACTTCTGCATCCCAGGATGCTTCCTTTGGATGCCGGGTTCTTGTGCCCGCTACGGTGCATCCCCTCCCATGAGGAACTGCTTTAGGACATCCCCGATGTATTCCCTGTGAAACACAGTGTACCCCGCTGAAGAAAAGGAGATTTATGGTAGACTTGCCATAGTTAAATCTCTGCGAGGTACACTGGGTTCCACAGGATGCCTACCCTAACGCACTTAGCTTCGTTGGGTTTGTATAGCATTAGCCGCTGGTCCCTTATCCTGTTGTGAGAATGTGGTTCTATGTGATTAACATCTGCCGTCTCTTTTACCTGCTACTGCATTGGACTGGTTAACGAAACGGAGCTCCAGTGTCCGGAGGCGGGGTTATAGAGGAGGCAGTGCAATGCATCCTGGGAACAGTCAAAGTTTTAGCCTGTTGGTTCCTCGGATCAAGATCCAACACTAAAGCCCGATGTATTCCCTGTGGAACCCAGTGTACCTCGCAGAAAGAGATTTAATTATGGTAAGTCTACCATAAATCTCCTTTTTCCTGATAAGTAAATATCAAGTCACCATCCCAACGTGTGGGGATTTTTTAGGTATTTCCTGGGGGGGGGGCTTGATCCTTCTTCCTGAAGCCTGCGATGTGAGATCCGAAAGAGGTCGACATCGATGTTTGCAGTTAAACAACAAGGTACAACTACTTGCACCAACGACATTCTAATTACCAACAAGGTAAGAAAAGGAAAACAATTTTTGTTGGGGCACGCTTGGAAGAAATGAAGAATTTATGTAGTGAAAAAATCTCAAAAATCTTTTATTGGTATGCACTAACAACAGGTATGGTTTCTATACATCATGACACTTGGTGCTTTATACAGGTACACAAAAACAAGACATATAGGGCCAAATGTAATAGAGTGAGAGTTTCAGAAAGTGAGAGATTTGGTAAGGTTTTGCAGTTGTTTTTAAAATGGCAATCATTTACACAGCAAGATCAACCTGGTTTTGCAGTGTAAATGATTGCCACTTTAAAATAAACTGAAAAACCTTACCAAATCTCTCACTTTCTGAAACTCTCACTCTATTACATTTGGCCCATATTGCGATAAACAAAACATGAGTGTTGCACAGCAAGCAATATTTTTGATATATAATGATATACAAACATTATATGGTATGCAACAGCC